>NW_006262688.1:11663144-11745735 GCF_000493195.1 Citrus x clementina | reverse complement strand
ATTTTTTCAAAAAATTTGGTTGGGATATGAAAAGTGAGAACCTTTTGACATTTTGAATTTCAAGGGAGATTTCAGGGATTAATAAATCCCAATCCTTGTTATCTACTTTTTTTCTGTAGTTTTTTTTCTTTGGATATGGAATATAGTTGTATATATTAAAACGGAAGATAGGTGTAAATTATGTCGTTTTTCAGTCTCCTTTTATTAATTATGATTCGACTTTTGAAAAAGGCGGATTATTACTTGAAAGCATAGTTACACTGTTATATTGTAACTGATAATCGAGTAACGTTTTTTTAATCTCAAATTCATATCTTAAAATATATAAATATTCCGATCAGAGAACCTTTGTTTGAGTCACTGCTTTATTTAAAAATGAGTTTAAATTTTTTTATCATTTTTTAACAATGCACATATAAAATTTGAATATAAAATTTATATCTCAACTAATATAATACCAATGAAAATCCATCATACAAATAATTATTTAATTATTGATGTTAATTTGATAGTAAGATTACAGAAATGTTTCTCATATGTTTTTACTTTTTAATGGATAAGTCAGTTGGTTGATGGGTATGTAGCAAAAGAAAAAAAAAAAAATCCCCTATACGTTTTGATTTCATAACCAGTTGAAAATTGTATCCTATATTCATTACGATCAATTGCTATTTGTTGATTCTAAATTTCTAATATTCTCTTGTTCAATCCTTTTCTTGTCACGAGGGTTGATCATTTGGTAATTATTTTTTTTTTCCTGAAAATGATTTTTGAGGAAATTGTTTTTTATTAGTATCTCAAAAAAAAAAAAAAAGTTAGAAGAAACGTGGTGTGCTTTTTAATATTTTCCCTCCTTGTTTCCCTTAAAAGAAAATAGCAAAATTTTCTTGAAGTGTTCTTTCATGAAGTTTAAAACTAAAACTTTGATTTTATCGTTTTCAAGTTCTGTTTCTTACGAATAATCATAGTGCTTTTCTTTTTATATATGTTTAGATTTTCAGTGTAGAAAAATAATTTCAATAACTAATACGGAAAGTCACTATTGTGAAAAATTTTAAAACATCATAGGTTATATTTATGTGTGGGATGGACAACTAAAAATATAATTATACAATCTCTGATATTAAAAAAATGTTGCCATAAAAAAAATAATGATATATTTACGCAGTTAGAACACATTTATGTGTTTAACTGTGTTGTAAATTTAATTTATGAATTGTTAATAGCGAATGATCAAAATTTTTTAAAATATTTGTAAAGTCATTTTTCAACGTATATGCTTCAGAATCAATTCTAATTGACAATAAGACAAAGAGAAAAATTTGAGGATTTGTTTTCTAGAAGATATGACAAAAGAAAGGAAAAAAAAAAACATAAAAATAGAAAAATTGTTTAAAATAAGTTAAAAACAATATGGAGCCGCAGGCTGTTAATTTCCTAATCAAATCACGTAATCTTTCCCTTGACCCACAGTCCAAAAAAAAAAAATGAAAAAGAAGAAGAAACCTGAAAACACATTTAAATTTAAGAACATTAACTAGCCCTAATAATAACAGTAAAAAGATTTTTATAAATGCACAATTTCTTGGAAGGCATCTGAAGACAGAAACTAACTACTATAATTTAACATAAAATAAAATAATAAATATTAAGTACAACAAAACCATTGGAAGCTCCCAATAAGATTCACCCCTTAAGTTGACTTTGATTTGTTGAAAATGATTATGACCCCACAAGGGAGTAAATTAATAATCGGATCCGGCAATCCACGATGCGTCGTTTCTTAAAAATCATATTCCCAAAAATAAAAATTTGGAGAAAATTAGAGTTAGGACCTACAAGTATGGTTTATTTACAAAAATAATTTAATTATCATTTCCTCCTACTTTAGTTGCCATTAAATAAGTGTTTTTTTATGTAAGATAATGTCAAAGTTAATATTATTCACTACATTCAACAAACATTAACTATCACGATTAACAGTGTTGCTGGTAATAAATACATAAGCCAATAGTAATAGCGTAATTTATACGAATATAAATGCTGTCTATTCCAATCAATAGTGTCAATAATAATAAATAGATGAAACATTGTCGACATTATTTAATACAATTAACAAACATTCAACAAATATTGTCTACCACAATTAACAACGTTAGTAGTAATAAATATGCAGATAATATTAACAATCTATCAGGAATATAAATGTTGTCTATTACAATGAACAATGTCAATAATAATAAATAAGTAAAACAATGTCGATATTGCCCAACAGATATTTGTGTATGAAAATTAACTCAATAGTGTTAGACAAGGTAAAATTGCTTCTTTGATAGAAATAGATAGACAAGACAGTGTTAATATTATTCACTACATTCAACAAACATTAACTATCACGATTATCAGTGTTGGTAGTAATAAATATACAAGCCAATTTTAATAGCGTAATTTACACGAATATAGATGCTGTCTATTTCGATCAATAGTGTCAATAATAATAAATAGATGAAACAGTGTTGACATTATCTAATACAATTAACAAACATTCAACAAATACGGTCTAATACGATTAACAACGTCAATAATAATAAATATGCAGATAATATTAACAGCCTATTACGAATAAATGTTGTCTATTACGATGAACGGTGTCAATAATAGTAAATAACTGAAACAGTGTCGATATCATCCAACATATATTTGTGTATGAAAATCAACTCAATAGTGTTGACAAGATAAAATTGCTTCTTTGAGAAGGTGTTAAGAATGACCACGCTTTCCACGACAACAAATATAAAGAATTGGCCACTCAATTCTCATCTTACTTAAGGGTATTATCGTACGAAAAATGGCAACTTTTACTGCAAAAGTAATATATGTAATAAGTGGGTTATTTTGTAAGTTGACCTGGATTTTGGTCGTTTCCATAATTTTCCCAACAATCAATAAATCAATTTTTTTTAAAAATAATATTAATAAATAAATAAATTGGTTAAAAAATTAATAATGATGTCCCCTATTAAAGTGTATGAAAGGGGGTGCCGTTAATTACCGGCCCCGCGCAAAACTCTCGGTTTCCTTGCTTTTAGGCAAGACTTGGTTATTGTTTTTGTCTTCTTCATTTGTTGTCTTCTTTTCCCTTCTTCCTTTTGCTTGATTCATTCTCATACAACCACAAAAATTTCTGTTCAATGCTTTCCAGTTTTTAGTTTTAGAGAAGCGAGGCCAGAACTTTGAACCTTTCATCTTCTAGACTTTCTTTATACCCAACAAAAAAACCTGTAGCTTTTTTTTTCTTTTTTTTTTTCGTTTTTCCCCCTGAAGTTTAAACTATATTTTGGTAGGTATCTGTTACCTTTAAACGGTTGTTACCATTTTGCTGAATTATTTGATTTATTATTGTAATTGGGTTCTCATCATTTCTTGTTCTTGCTGCAGATTCCATGTCTGTGGAAGCAAGAACCGGCCGGCTCCGGCAACGTTATGATAACAATTTTCGGCTTGTTTCTGGGTATTTAATCTTGAATTTTTTTTTTTTTTTTATGTTGGTTTTCATTCGGGTTTAATTCTTCATTGGATTCTTGTGATTGTACACAATTAATTAGGGATGTTTCCAAAAACAGTTTTCAGAAAACAAAATCCTGAGAACGTAGGGGAAATTTAATCTAAATTGTTTGTGAAATTTGGGACCAATGAGGAATCCTTATCAGTAACTCGTATGGTTTCTAGCCAAGAGGAAGAATATCTAGTTCTATGAGAAATTTGTCTTATTTGTTGTGTTTAAAGTATTTGCATTGCAATAGTTTATCTCGTCTGTGGGCTTTATCATTGACATTGACTTCGTGCAAACATATAATTTTATAATTTAATCTGGTGGTATATTTTGTCCTATATGTGAAATTGTCTTCCCTAAATCATTATAAAATTTGCTGGAATGAATTATTATTTTGGCGTTTCCTTTGGTAGGCGGGGGCCAGGTGTAGGTGGAAAAATGGGGAAGTATCTGAACTTTGATCCGGCGTGAAACATGATGGTGCATGTTATTTTCAAGGCTTAAATGGCTGTTCTGTTCTAGATTGTTTTAATCAACAATTGACCCAATTTCGTTTCAATGGTCTTTTTGTAATATGCACAAATGTTTTGTAGATTGTTTCTAGCTTCACCTCTATATGTTTGATTTGTGATTGTAAAATGATAAGACAATTCGGAAAACTAATGCCGCGTACAGATATATTGAGTTAAGAAACCTGAAATATGATCATCTTTTGATCTTGAGTTCAATAATCAGTATTCAAATGTCTAAAACATGATAATGATCAATGGGGAAATTTTTTAGAATCAAGTTCTTTCATTTTTTCTGCATAAATTCAAACACCACATGCTCAATATTTGATGCTTATTAGCACACCATGTATCGTGTATTGTTGCATAGTATACTGATATTTTCCATACAAAGATGTATTCCCTATAGGCTAACAAAGGATGCTGAGGATGAAAATGAAGATATACAAACCAGAATAGAAGTCCTTATGGTTTCTTCACCTAATCGAAGTGATTTAGTGTTCCCAAAGGTACATATTTTTCTCTTGATATGAGACTCGCATGTAAGAAATTTCTGTTTTTCCTGCATATGAAAGTTGAACCATCAATTTACATTGTTTTGTTCTGATTGTTCTTAGGGTGGATGGGAAAATGATGAAACTGTTATGGAAGCTGCTTGTCGTGAAGCCTTAGAGGAAGCAGGAGTTAGAGGAAAACTGAATGTAGGTTCTTAATTTCTGCTGCTTGGTAGTTCAATTAAGACTTCAGAGCTAGCTCTTCATCTTATGATTACCGTTTGTCATTAATATAACAGTCTGATGAGAGTACTCCCCGAAAGAAAAGATCATTCATCTTATGCTTACCTGTTGTCATAATAGGCTAAATTTGATCTTTGTTTAGGAAAAGCCATTGGGAATTTGGGAGTTTAGAAGCAAGAGCAAACAGGACCTACATAGCCTGGAAGGAGGCTGCAGGGGGTACATGTTTTCATTAGAAGTAACTGAGGAGCTTGAAATCTGGCCAGAGCAGGAAAACCGCTACAGGAAATGGGTCAGTTTTATAAATTGCTTAGAAACCATGCAAAAAATTGATGTACATACTGTTTTTCTTTTTCAAATTATAGCATCTGAAAATTTAACAATTTTTCATCAAGTTTCTGGCTCTTCCTATTTCATTCTTTAGGCATGTCAATATTTCTGACAATCTTACTCTGCAGTTAAACATACAAGATGCCTTTCAACTGTGCCGGTATGAATGGATGCGTGAGGCATTGGAGAAGTTTATGAAAGTTATGTCAGAGGAGCGAAAAGTAGAGATCACAGAAGAAATAGTGGAACCTCTTCCCAAGCCAGTACCAGATGTTATAGCAGAATGTCAAATAGTATCTTCAAATTACTGTGTAACAACCACAAGCAGCCAACATCACGGCATTAGCGCTATAATCCCATTCCATTGGCAAATTCTCAAGAGGTTACCATTGACATGATAATTGATCTCGTGTCGCGATTATACAGTGTATGCAGTAGGCTCTAGATGTTATTCTTCGAGTCTGGTAATGCCTTCCAGTTTTGGGAACACGAAATTGTGAAGTGTAATACCGGTTTCTATGTACTTCGCCTTTCAAAGATTTAGGGTATGTTTTGTTTGGGATTGAGATGATGTGCATTTGAATCCACTAGTGCTGTGAAATAGAATCACTAGCTATCAAATATAAGTGATTGGTAGTTGATAAACATTAGCTGTTTATTAAACATTTTAGCTGTACAGTGCTTTCAAGATTAAAAATAGAAAGCACAAACATTATAAACATGCCCTTCAGTGAAATTCTCTTCATTTCGATTCTGCTGGCTCTATCAATTTCTTATTTTCTTTTTGTATTATCAATTCATTGCTTGCAAAATGCACTGCTCAGCAAAGCATTTTCGAATCACAATTCCAGGAATGTAGCAGATTTATTAACTGAATAACTGCAGCACCTTTGTTGAAATTACTGTGTGACTGCAAATGGCATGCAAACCATGGCGAGCCTCAAGCTTGGCTAGCAAATTATAGGCTTGCTCGAGAATTTGATCAAGTTACGCTCACTAGTTGCAGGAGAAACAAGGGGACAGAGCTACCAAATTCCCGGAAAAGGGAGATCCAAACACGTGCACGGTGCGCACACACCATGCACACTCCTCAAGTTACTTTTTTCATTGGAAAATTGAACACAAAGACCACTTTCGATGTTTGAATTGGGTTTCTTTATGGAAGATTAAACAGGCTACGAACTTAGAGAATCAAGACTAAGTACAGAGACAAATTTAGGTCACGGTGGAGATAAACATGTTGAGTTGTCCTATATTAAATAGTAAAGGAGAGTTATTTGAGGCTATAAGTAGGATATGTCACTCTATCCAATAAATTAGTCTTTTGAGATAAATACTTAGAAATCCTAGACGAATGCTCCGTCAACAAGTGGTATTAAAGTCAGACCGTAGTAGCTGGAATGTAGTATTAGAACAATTCAAGTGTGTTGGACAAAAGGTTAGTAGCCATAATGTGCTAGTAGAACAGTTCAAGTGTGTGGGACAAAAGGCTTGACTAGTAAAAAAGAGTTACTTAAATTTATAATAGTCAGAATGTGGTAGTAGAACAGTTTAGGTGTGTGGGACAAAAGACTTAATTAGTAAAAGAGAGTTACTTAAATTTATAAATAGCTAAAATATGGTGACAAAAGACTTAGCTAATAAAAGGGACTTAAATTTATAAGTAACTAGAATGTGTTGACTAATAAAATAGAGTTACTTGAATTTATAAGAATGATAGGCCACTCCACTCAATAGACTAGTATTTTAACATGAATACCTATAAATTCTATATATACTATTAAAATCTGCGATCCCATAATTAGAGAAGAATACTTAACTGATAACTGTGTGTGAAGTTATAAATATTAGAAAGTGTGAACCTGTTTTGGAGTTGTTTTGAGGGACCTGAAGTAAATCTTGAAATCCCACTGATTATGCCCAGAAAAACTTATAATAGGAAGAACCAGTTTTGGAGTTGTTTTAAAGGATTTGAATTATATCTTGAAATCCCACTGATTATCCCGAAAACATTGAAAATAGAAAAGGGACAGTCAATTTGGGGACACGGATCACAAATGAAGCTCTATTACATCATTAACAAAAATAACTTAAAATGGAGAATCCGAAGGAAGCATTACATGAGATTGTGTGTTTATGGAAGATTAAACAGGCTAAGAACTTAGAGAATCAAGACATGTACAGAGATAAATTTAGGTCACTTGAATTTATAAATAGGATAGGTTATTTCATCCAATAATTTAGTTTTTTAGGATGAATACCTAAAAATTCTTGGTTAAAACTCCTCTCAACAAGTAGTATTAGAACCAGATCTTAATAGTCGAATATGATGGTGTGCCGGACAAAAGAAATGTGGTAGTATAACAATTCATGTGTGTCGGATAAAAGACTTGACTAATAAAAAAGAAAGTTACTTAGAGCCAGAATGTGGTGACAAAAGGTTTGGCTAGTAAAAGGAGTTATTAAGATTTATAAGTAGATAGAATTTGGTGATAGAGCAATTCTGGTATGTCGGATAAAAGATTTGACTAATAAAAGGAGTTACTCGAATTTATAAATATGATAGGTCATTGCACTCAATAAGTTACTTTTTTTAACACGAATACCTATAAATCCGAGTTATAAGAAATTACCATGCATGAGATTGCTTAACTAGGGTGTTGTTAAGTTATATTATAATGTAACTTACATTAACCCAAAAAATATAATTAATGACCTAAAAGTAGTTTAGTTGATTCAACTTTTAGGCAACTTAATGGTTGATGTAAGTACATCGTAATATAACTTAACAAGGTCCACTTAACCAGTGGGACCTACACATGGGCTAGACTGGGTTGTAGTTCGGTCTAGTCCAGGCAAAATCATTTATACCCCTTAGTTTTTCATGAAGTAGTAAAATAATAGAGAGTTTTAATTTTATTTTCATATATGTCCCTAACTCAATTACCCTTATATTTTCATGAATTTAGTATAACAATATAGTTTTTATTTTATATTCAAATATATCCCTAACCCAATTACCCTTATGTTTTCATCAATTTTATATAACAATATAGTTTTTATTTTATTTACAAATATTTCCCTTATTCAATTATATTATTTTCAATTGAAATTAGTGACTTATTTTATAAAATATTAAATCATATATTTATTGAATAGATTGAAAACATTACGGAGCTAAAATTTTATTATTGCGTTAATTTATTTTTAAAAACTTCTAATTGAAAAAAAATATATATGTCAATGTAGTATAACATCGTCACTAGTATTAAAAGTATTTACAGAAACAACATATAATAACAATTATCAATATTTTTATAAATTTTTATGTAAATTTTCAGATTTTATTTATTAGTTATATTAACTAAGAGGACAAGTTAGAAAATAAAATCTGTATATTTTAAGAAGTTTTTATAGAAGAATCATCAACATCTAGTTCTTTAAAGAGAGATAGAGCGTCTGACAAAGAACCAACTGTACCAAAATACATTTTTGCTGAATTGAGTTTAGTTTATTATTGAAACTTTTGACTAATAATACCTTTACAATTTGAAAGGATGAATAAATTTTAATTGTTTAATTTATTAAGTTTGGTAATTTACTACTTCGTTTTAAATATAAAAGTTTTACTTGCCATTTTTAATTGATTGTAATTACATGTATTGATCTATTTTAATTTGAAATTCTTAATTGATTTTTTAATCCTTATAGAATTATATATTATTATAGGCTGTAATGTCAAATTTTATAATTGAAAAATAGTATTTTCATATTCGAGTTGCTTTTTGTTTTTTACTCTTTTTTATAATTATTTTTGTTTAAAGTCTATATTTAGAGAGATAAGGTTTTTGTTGTTCCTCCTTATTTAATGTACTTATTTTTATATGTAAATTTTTATGTTCGCTTCAAAATATAAATTTTAAAATTTAATCCGGGGTAATATTAAGTTCTGGATCTGCCCTTGCACTTAACTAATAACTATTTATGTGAAATTATAAATATTAGAAAGTGTGAACTGGAGTTATTTTAAGTGATTTGAATTAAATCTTGAAATCATCTCTAGAAAAATTGGAAATAGAAAAGGGACATTCCAATTTGGTGACTCTTGGATGACAAATGAAGCCCTATTACATCACCGTCAAAGTTAACTTAAAATGGAGAATCCGAAGGAAGCACTACGTGAGATTATGTAAAAATATATATAGTAATAGTGCTGCCCACTTTGGCTGCACATGGGAGAAAAGAAGGAAGTTTCATGTTTGAACAAACCCCACAAATGAACACAGCATCATGTTCTTGGGTTTTGGTATTTCAAAACTATTTGATTTATTATTATATTTAACCTCTTTCTATTTTGTCTTTAGCATTTATGCTCATAATTTTGCTTCTCTTTTGTGTCAAGTAATCTATATGATTAAATTCCCTTTGCCCTGCAAGGTTCATCCAAAATTAAATCAAAAAATTAAAAAAAAAAATTGTGAGGATTCTTAATTATATTTTCTTCATTTTTTGTCCATATTTTGATTTTGAGGAACCAAGGTAATTTCATGTAAAAGCAATTAGTTTGCAAATTATGGTTATGATTATAATTTTTTTTATCTTAATTTGACAAAGTAGACAATATTGTGTTGCTTCTAATCTTTTTGATAATTTCATTACATTTTAGCATTTTATGCGTAATAAAGTAGCATTACCCTATAATTATTGTATTAAGTTGCTATGTGCGTGTGTGAATTCTATATTATATCTATAATGTCATATAATTAAACTAGGCTCGCATATGCTAACCCTCTTAGGAATCATTGACTAGGATGCATTTGGACACCCAAATTAATAAATATAATTAATAGTAATCGAAGAAGACAAATGTGTGAATAATCACAAATAAATGTTAAAAAATTAAAGAAAAAAGGTACAGTATCAGGCTCCCAAATCCAAATCCCAATGAAACTTTCACAAATCCTTTTTACCAACTTGAGCCTGCATTGCATGAAAAAAAAAAATTTTAATATATGTCTCCTTGCACAACCCGTAGGTTTTTTGACCTATTGTGTTTTGGCTTTGAATGAAATTTCTTACTAGATAATAGCACCACTTTTTTGAGAAATATGAAACAAATTTCTCAATTTTTGGGATTTTTGTTTCTTCTATCTAGAATAATACAAATAGAATATATGATTTCAAGATGCCGGTAAAATTTAAACAAATTTTTTGCAGATGATATATAATCAGGTTCCTAATATTGAGAAAACACTCCATCAAGCTCTAAATTTATTTAGTAATTGGAAGATAATACTATGATTTATTCATTATTATACTATAATCCAAATGTATAATGGAGCATATTGTGGGACATTTGGTCAAAGGCCATTAGAGTTTTGCATTTTGGTCTCGATAATTAAGATAATGCCTAGCAATTGTTCTCTTCAAAGAAAAGGCAGCCTACGTGTTTCTATCACATGCTCCCCAACAAAGTTCCCCTTCATTTCAATTCCTTATATTGCCAATCATAACTGCTTAAAATTCTGCAAGAAGAAAAAAAATTAAATGAAAATACCCAGAAAGCCAAGTAAATTAAACAAAAGGGAGCTTGGGGTTTTGAAAAAGATGGAAGGCTGTGGAACTTATCATTGATTTTTTGGTTCAAATTGGGTGCACATGGCTGAGGCAATGATATTCCTTCAATACCCACTTTTAAAAAACCTCATAAAAATAGGATTAAATTACTTAATATAATATGAAAATTTATTAATTAACCAGCCCTTTTTAGAAATGTACTCACTATCATAACTATTTGTTTTGTTTTTTATGACTATCCTTGCAAAATCACAAGGTAATGAGTCCAAAATAAGGTGCTTTTTAATTAGACAGTATACTATTTACCCACATCATCTCTACGACCCCTTTCAACTTTAGAGGATTAAATCTAATGGATAAAAAGACCACATAGATACTCTGACATGAGAAGGGGAAATGTATTTGCAGGCCTAGAATTATGAAATCATTATTGAAAAGATTATCTTAAGTTGAAATGTACTTAATTTGCATCAATTAGATATTATTGAACTGCATATGGGAAAATCTTCAGAGATTTTCTCAAATTAACAGCCCCAAATGATTCTTGTTTCATTAGTGTTAATAAAAATTAATGGTAATAGATGTTTGAATAGATTTGGTATCTGGTCAAAGTATGAATAATGCATGTATATGCGTTTTTAGAGCATCCATAGATAAATTAAATTAAGTCTCTAGAGACACGATTGTTTAGGATCAAATGTTAATAATCCGAATTAGCAAAAAGAGATTGGTTAAAATCCGATGTTTAGATCAAACTAACAATAGAGTTTGCAAGCTTAAAAAGATGCATCATAGGACAATCATGGGATCATTTTTTTTTTCAACACTTCTTCCTTTGGTTGATGTGATTATAGTGATATGATGGACCTCATTATCTAAAAATTAATTGAAAGGCATGGATGCCTCCACCCATTAGCAATGATCATTGTAATGTGCATGCAATTGATGCTTTAATCTTTTGTGATTTGATGAAACTGAGATATATTATGTAATTAATGATTTGATTTCTTATTAGATTGTGTATGTGGTGTCTATGATTAGCTCCCCATTCATGTAACTCTATGATTGATTGGAAAGCTCACATGTTAGATTTTTGGACTATGCACCATATCCACAAACGAACAATATATATGGTGTGTGTGTGTTTCTTTTTTTTTTTAAATCAAATTATAAAAACCAAATTTATTAAGAAAAGAAAACTTGATTGGACAATAATCATGAAGCAAAATTATCTAAAGAGAACATGCTCATCAAGTTATCATTGTTACTGACGGAGCTCTAATCATGCCAACCCACTCCTTATTTTATTGATCATATTTCTTTGAGATTTTACATATTTCTTTTATGTTATTGATGGGACCTTGAAGAGAGATTCATAAATAGATTCTTTCAGCTTTCACTTTGTATTGCTGAAATTGATAACCAAAATAATTTCATGAACAGTGATGTGTTATAATTACAACAAAAGATAATCTGAATCCCTTTTTTTTTTTGAATAATATCACATTCTGATAAAACATTTTTTAAGTCAAGAACATGGAAAGGCTTGAGATTTGATTGAAACCTCCACATGAAATCATTAGGGAAGAAAAAATATTTATAATTAAAGGACAAACTGGTAAAAGAACATAACAAACAGAAGATAAACTACCTCTCTACTATATAAATATGTGTATGCGTAACGACTAACATTCACCCACTCACATTCACATGCACACACCAACATAAAACTAAGCAAAAATTGGCCAAAAGTATTAAGAAAATTTCATTTTCTCTTAATATTCGTATCATTAATCAACATGAATTCATCGTCGTCGACGAAAATCAAGAAGAAGCAAACACAACAAGGACAAGACACTACAGGAGGAAGCAGCGGCAACAGGTTCTTGGGAGTGAGGAGGAGGCCGTGGGGGAGATATGCAGCTGAAATAAGAGACCCTTCAACGAAAGAGAGGCATTGGCTCGGGACTTTCGACACGGCGGAGGAGGCAGCCCTGGCTTACGACAGAGCCGCCCGTTCAATGCGCGGCCCTCGTGCCCGCACCAACTTTGTTTACTCTGACATGCCCCCTGGCTCCTCCGTCACCTCCATCATCTCCCCTGACGAACCCCAACAACAACATCAATATTCCTTCCATATCCCTAGCCCTAACTCCCACCCTCGCTCAGAACCAAATCTTCAGCATCAGCCCTTTCTCAACCAAGATTTCTCTTCTGGGTTCTCATCAACATTTCCCAATGTTAACGATGATCACTACAGTCATAACAATAATGCCTTGTCTTACTCTTACACTTACGATGACAATAACTCAAATTCAACCGAGCTGCCTCCGTTGCCCAGTGACTTGTCAGCTTATGCTGGGTACTCTACTGACTCGAATGTTATGTCGCATTCGAGTTACGATGAGTTGGGTCAAGGAGCTTGGAGTACTAGTGAATCGTCAGCGAATTTGATGGGATTTTGTGAACCAAGCTCAGTGACAAGTAATAATGGGTTTGATACAATGGGGAGTGGTAGCGGAGGCTCATATTTTGGTTTTGATTCAAGTGATTATGTGCAGCACAGTCCACTATTCAGCAGCATGCCACCGGTTTCAGATACGGTGCCTGATGGGTTTCATTTGGGTTCCTCTTCTTATTTCTTTTGATTATTACCTATTGTTGATATGTTAATGTCAATGTTTGTTTTCTCACGTATGTTATGTGTCTCTGTTTTTGGTTTCCTTTTTTATTAATGGCTTCCTTTGATGAGAGTGAAGACTAAAAAAATTTCAGTTTTAAGCATATGTTTATAGTATGGAGATGAAATGAATCGACTTAATTACTAATGTTTCTTCTTGATTAAGTCTCCCCCCCAACAAAAAAAAAATTATCTTCATGGTATATTATTATTATTTTATACCCAAGCAAGTAAGTTTTGGGCGGGCCTCCGAAATTGGATAGAGGAAATTCTAGAGCTATCCAATGGGCCAATTACGAAGGCCCATTAGGCCTACTTTAAGCTGAATCCAGTGATTTTGTTCTGGGTATTTTCATCCAAAGCTAGTGGTGACTTTTTCGAACAAAAAAAAAAAAAAAAAAGCTAGTGGTGATATTTGACTCCTTTTATATACCCCATTTCTAATTTAATCCCTTTTTTTTCTAAAATTACCCTCATTAAAATTAGAAATATATTTAACCACTGGGGCTTGGCTTAGTAGTTAGAGCTACTCCCTCACAAGTGTGAGGGAAGTGGTTCGAGCCCCTGCAGACGCATTGCAGGGGTTTAATTTAAATTTCATATTTCAAAACTTGAGTAAAGATAATCTTTATCTCAGTAGGGGAGTTGGCGTCTCTCAAATATTTGAGAGGGTTAAAAATCTGAGCGGTGCCACATTAGAATTGATGTAAATCGGTCTCAGTAATTGTTTGATTATAAATATCATAAGTAATAGCCTCCTTAAAAAACAAAATAAAAAAAATATATTTACTTTCTTTTAACTTTTTCTTTTCTATCTTATTCGCACTCTCTCTTTCTAGAATCACTACCATACCCATTTTAGATGCGTTTGGAATTGAGGTGTTGTACATTTTAAGCTACAGCTGCTATGAAAAAAAATATTGTAACTATGAAACAAAAATGAGTAATATATAGTAAATATAAATTTTAAATAATAATTTTGTCAAAATTATTAAAGATATAATAGATTTCTATCATATAAGTAAAAAAATCGTATCAACATAGCTTGCAAGTTACAGTAGTTAGTGTTTACCAAACACTTTAGTGCTTTAACTTTTAAGCTACAGCTGCCCAACTTCAATCTCAAATGCACCATTTATCACAAGAAAAATCCATTACTGACATTGAACAACATTTAATTTTAATTATTTTTAATTTTTCTTTGTAAAACATAGGGAACAAATGGTTTATTGAATAAAAAGCTAACAAATCCTCAAATCGACGATGGCTAACAAAAAATAAAAGAGAACCCAGTTAAATCGCAATTGAGATTTTTCAATCATGTATTGAGATTATTTTTTTTCTTAATCACAAATAAGTCACAACCCCTTTAGCAAAGCCTCCGCCATCAGACATGTACAGTTTAATTGTTTCAAACCATCGGAGGAGCACAATGACACCTTATGGTTCATTTTTCAATCTTTTTCAGAACAAAGCAAAGTTCAGTTTCACGGACACATTTAAGCTATGGCTATGCTTTCTAGTAAGGACATGTAAAACTCTTGCTACTTTGATTCACATTCACAAAGCAAAATAGGGATTTTAATGGCACACAAGGTAGATTTTGGATTCAGCGCCGAATTCTTGTCTTTGGTTTCGTTGCATAAAGGTTACATTCAAATCAATGCTCTCATAAATATTCTTCAATATCCACGGTGAGTTTGGTAGTTATGAAAATGGGTACGATGGTGAATGTTGGAAAAGAGATAGAAACAGTGCAAATGAGAGAGAGAGAGAGAGAAAAAATACTTCTTTAATTTTTAATGAGAGTAGCTTTGGAAGTAGATGAAATAAATTAGCTAGGAAGTGGGGCTTTATTATTTTAAGTGACGGGTATAAATTGTCTAATTGGTCCAGTTGAAGCAGGTGACGTGAGATTTTAGCATAATTTATCTATATTGACTTTATTATCTTAAGTACTTAAAATCTTAGATTACGATGATCCCATCTACATCAATCCCCCACCCCGTTTATTATATATAGTTAATATACAATGTATTGATGATGAAGTGGTAGGCTTTCAAACCTGAGAGTCTGGTAGGACTTTTTCTTGATAGTGCATGAACTATTTGTATTTTGAAATTAAAATTATAAAGTTACTCAGACTTGTTTCCGTACAAGTACCTTATTAATGCAACTTCACTTACTTTATTAACATAGATAATGAGATCATGATAGAGGACATGAAGATTAAATACTCCAAAAGATAATGAGATCATGATAATGGACATGAGGATTAAGTACTCCCAATCGAAAATGACATGAGCAAGTGTATCAACCTTTGTTGTGAAGAAAGAGTCAAGGGCAATAAACTTCTTACGTTTGAGGAAATCGTTTATCCCATAATATAAAATCTGTGATCATCAAATGGATTTTTACTAAAAATATTTTTTTTCGTAAGATTCAAATTAATTTTTCAATCTCTACCATTTTATGATTTAAAAAATTCGAGTGATTAATTAAATTGAAACTTCAACAACAAAAAAAAAATGACGAGAATGAAAGAAAACAAGAAACTATTCTCAAAGATAAAATTTTAATAATGTTGTTGTTGTTGTTGTTGCTATAGCTATATAATAGTTATGCAATTTCTTTCTCACAATACGATCGAAATTTGATCCTCTGGTTTTTTGTATCATAAGAACACCTCCAAAATTTTCTAATAGACGTAAACCCAAAATTAAGCAAAATGTAAGTTTATATTTGAGTAATAGAGTAGTTAAGTTAAGCAAACTGTAGGAATATTATCATTTTTCTACCAAATATTTTTGACTTATTACTTTGCCACTAAATTTTTTTGAAAATCATTCTTTCTTATTTAATATTTCAGTTTTTATTTTACCACCAAACCATTAAAGTTAATAGAAATTATAATAAAAGTCTATTTTATCCTTAAACTATACATACATTGTGGACAATGAGGACAGTTGTTTGCAGAAACAAGAAGTAGCTCTACAAAAATAAAGTTTGGGAACGATACATACAAACAAATTTAATTAACTAAGCTCCGAAATGAGCTTGAACTAGAAAGGAGATGAACATTATTATAAAAATTAAAACTAAATTTCAAATAATTTTAAAACCAAACTTTTTTTTGTAAGTTTGGACTTTTATTTGTCTCAGGACACCAACACCGTAATTGAAATGACAAGCTACCGTTTTGACATATTGCGGAATGTCAACAATACCCCCAACTAGTCAAATGGTAACCAAATTGAGCTAGGGGTGGGCACGGTTCGGTTCGGTTCGAAATTAAGTAGAACCGATTTAAATCGGTTATTTTATAAAAAGAACCGAATAAGAACTGAACTCAAACGGTTCTTTTCGGATCGGTTCAGTTCGGTTCGGTTTTTTCGATTATGGGCCTATTGGGCCTATTTTGAATTTTTAAATTTTTAGCCCATTGGGCCTCATGAATGTAATAATTTTTTTCAGCAATTAATTTATCCTAATTTTATTATAAATATTAACAATAAATACAAAGTATTCAAAACACATTTTATCACTAATATCTTACTAACTATTAATAAGATACTCACAAAATATGAAATATTAAAATTTCAAAATACATAACCAAACTCCAATACTCCATCTATATAAACATAATCATAATGTTATAAAGAGAAATAACACATGTTTGATTTGAATAAAATTAAAAAATAATTCAGTTTTTCGGTTCAGCTAAGTGAACCGAATACCGAACCGATATTTCGATTTTTTTTACAAACGGTATATTCGATTTTTTAAAAAAATAAAAACCGAACCGAATTAGAAAAAACCGTCGGTTCGATTCGGTTTTTTTAACACTACGGTTTTTCTGCCCACCCCTAAATGGAATAAAAACTTAGAGGACTGTTTACAAATAAAATAATTTTAACTATCTACTTGCAAAAGCCTCGAACCTTGGGGAAGTTATTAAAAATTACCTAATTTTTAATAATATTTCTAAGTTGTACTACGTCATCCCGGGGGGGAAAAAAATGGTTGTATAACGTAAAGCATCAGCAGATCAGCTCACTCTCTCGTGAAATTGAACATCCAAGGAACGTGCCAGGAACTTGCACAACGAATCGCATTCTTTGATCGTTAGTTTGGCTTTAGACTTGTAAAATAAATAAATAAATAAAATTAAAAATTTGTTTCTATTCGCCCCCCATCACCCAATCAAACCTGACTGGCCACACCGCCGCACACGTCAGCAACCTCTTTGTTATGACGGCTCCACTGTATCATGTGTTGCTGGCTGCTTGGTACTCGTAAAGTGGGTCCCAGTACGCGGGTCCCAAAACAGGGGATAAGCATCATGTTGAGACCGAAGTCCACGCACTCACGTAGCCGTTGGAATTCACGCGCTGAGCGTCACTTCACTTGTCTTGTCATCTCAGCCACAAGTTTCCCGCGTCCAAAACGTGGGGCAAATATAGAAGAAGGGGCATAATTAACGTTACCCGGAATTAGGGATGGCAATGGGCACCGCCCGCAGCGGGTTTGCCATTACCAAACCCAAACCCGCACAAAATTTAAATTACCAAACCCACCCGCAATCCGCAGCGGGTTTTAATTTTTTTAAAAAAACCCACCCGCAGCGGGTTTTAACAATTACCAAACCCGCAATGGTATCCGGCGGATTTTTTGCGGGTTTCCGTATTTAAAATCACAAATATTTAATATATAAATTTATAATAATAACCTCAAGTTCCATATAACATATTCAATTTTATATTTAAACAATGTAAATGAAAAATTAAAATTTCCACATCAATTCAACACAAATTCTCAAATTTAAGTATAAATTATACAAATCTATTTAAAAAACACAAACTAATATCTAAAAATAATAATTACATTTCATATTATCATTTAAAACAAGATCAAAGAGAATATATTTATTTTATTCACCACCATAAGCACCCATCTAACACAATGCCTAAAATAATAATTAAGATTAATATTTTCAAATACTAATTCGAAGGGAAATGCCTTTAGTTTTCTTTAGGTTATGACTTTAGAATAAGAGATGAGCCATATACACACATACACAACTTTGAGCCTTTGGCTATTTGGTAATTTGATTAATTACATTATTTTCTTTATATATTTTTATATTTAAATTAAATTAAAAATATTTGAAAAAAATTATTGCGGGTTTGGTGGATATCCATGCGGGTATCCACCGGGTATAAGGTTAATACCAAACCCACCCGCATCCATATGCGGGTTTTAATTTATAATACTAAACCCGCCCGCAACGGATAAAATTACCCGCAACGGGCGGGTTTTGACGGGTGGGTTTGGGCGGGTTTGCGGGTTTGCGGGTACAATTGCCATCCCTACCCGGAATAATGGAAATAACTCATCTCTGCGCATTACGTGGAAGCAAAAAAAAAAAAGATAAGAATTTGTTTTTTGCACGTATTGAAGACGTCCGTTAACAATATTATTATTTTTTAATATTCAAACGAAATAGAATTATAAAAAAAGTAAATGAAAATGAGGCTGAATTATTGTAGGAAAAAAGAAAACTGTGATGGCCCATGATATAATACTCGTCACGTCTAAAATTTGCTCACACGCTCATGCAAGAACAAAAACAACATCTCATTTTGATTTTTGATTTCTGAACGTGTAATGCTTCGGTTTAAATAAACATCAATAATTACATACTTTCTGTAGGATATATTAAGAAATTTTTATTAAAAATAATTTACTATTTATTTATTAGATAATAAATCGTCATAAGACATAAAATGACTTATTTAATTATATTATTATCCAAGGTAAAACATGTTGCAACCAGCTATTAGATTTATAATTGTATAGTTACATTAGTTGAATTCAATGGCTGAAAGTAACTGTGGTACCGTATCACAGTTGTAACATAACTGAATCCCATTATCCATTATCCAATAGATAATTGATATCAGTATTATTACTCAAATTAACATGTAAATCCCTTATATAACCACCTTCTCAAAATCATGTGATAAACTTGATATTTTCATATTCCCATTCAAACATTTGATAATACAAGCCGCTCCTTGAAAACAAAAGGCTTTATCTTTTTCACGTCAAGCAAGCAAACAAATTACGTGCACGAACTTCGGATTGAAAGGCACCACCGAAAAAAGTTAAACAGTGGTGTCATAATTGATATTGTTGATAAATGGAAGAGAATATGGAATTAGTCTTTGCCGGAACATTATTACTGTCGGGCCATTATAAGTCTTGACTTATGGCCATCGTGTCCATTATCCAATTACGCATAATCTTATCGCATCTTATAGTAATTTGATACTCACTACACCAACACCGTATTTAGCACATTTTATTAAACATATATTTCGATATTATTTTTTTGGAAGAGCTCCGCGTGTGCAACAACACTCTCCTTAGGTCTTATTTGAGATTGAGGTACTGTAACTTTTAAATTATAATTATTATGAAAAAAAAATTATGAGTATAAAATAAAAGTTAATAATTTGAAATAAATATAAATTTACTTCAAATCATTTCAACATTATTAAAGATATTTGCATAATAATATATTTTTCATGATACAACAGTTAGTGTTTACCAAACACTTTAATTCTGTAATTTTTAATTTACAACTGTCTAATTTCAATCTTAAACGCACACTTACTTGATTAAAACCCCCACGTAATAAAAATGATAAAAGAGTAAAGGTCAATGTTACATGCTAAGTATGAATTATAATATTAAATATTAAAAAGGTTTAAGTATTTCAATAATTTATTATAAAAATCTTTGAAATTTTTATATGGTAGGACAACTTGTAATATCTTGTAAATTGTAATTAAGAGAATAATAAAAAAATAAAAAAATTATTATTTTAAACATAAAGTGGGTTTCTAATAAAGAATCCTTAGTCATATTAGAGATTTTTATAAGGTAAGACAACTTGTAATATTTTGGAATTAAGAGAATAATCAAAAAATAAGAAATTGCCATTTTAAAAATAAAATAGATTCCTAATAACGAATCCTTAATTATATTAGAGTCTGTATTTTTTTTTATTAATCGTTGATTTTAATATGATTGTGGATTCTGATTGAAAATTTTCTATTTAAAAAATGTATATTATATATATATATATTTCCAAATCTAGTCCTTGTCTAAACTCATTTGAAAACGAGTCCCAGGCGCGTGGAGTCGCGTGAGTTTGAAAGGCGCAAAGAGCAATAATGGATTCGATTATATAAGTAAAAGAGGTCCGTTTGGAGAGAGGGAGCTGGGGAGACGACACGAGACGATACCAGATGCCTGATTGTGAGTCGAACCGGTTGCTCTTTATAAATTGAAGGGACTGATTTAGATTTTGCAGTGATAATTACGGAATTAATCATCATTTAATTAAACACAGTAATCCGTTTTTAGTTTCTTGAGAGACAGAGAGTGTGAGAATATTTCTCTCCCTATGGAGCCGGAATCTGGCCTTTCCCCTCCTCGTAACCCCTCTCAGGTTAGCCCTTTTCTTTCTTTATTTATGTACCTTTTATTTTATTTAATTGTTACTTAACATTTTCCCTTTTATTGTTTCCTTTTCATTTCATGTTTTTGTTGCTATGAGTTTGGTTCGTTTATTAACTTTTTTCTTTAGCTTAATTCTTTGATTTTATCTGTTTTCTTAGTGAATTGAACTGTTTTTTTTTTTTTTTTTTGGGGTATGTTTATTGATGAACTATGATTTGGGGGAGTGATTGATTGGAATATATATATTTTTTTTTGGCTTTAATAGTTTGTATTTCAGCTACTACTGATTGAGTTAGTGAAATTTGATTCATTAAAGTAAATGTTTTACTGTTTGATATAATGAACTTGTGTTTTTAATAGTGATTCTCTTGTGTTACTCAACTTATTAATTGTTTAGTTTGAATACTTGAACTAACTCGGTTTGATTTGGAGTGTGTGTCCATGCATGTTTCAAAATCTTGGATATTTATGTTTTCGGTGAAGACCTGAGCTTTACTTTTATTTTTGATAGAATCTTTTGAGTGCATGTATATCAACAAGGGAAATGAGTTTCGATGAATTTTTTTTTTTTTTCCTGATAATGATTAGGACACAAGGCTTTGAGTTTGAAGCCCTAATTCATACTTGAGTTATAATTCAACCAACTAATTGTATTGTGTCATGTGGGGAATGTTGTTGTTTGCCGGTTTTCATTTTTATTTGATGCTTCATGGGTTCTTGTGGGGTTATGCTCTATACCATAAAGTGGAACATATCTATTTGTTTTGGCATGTGTAGGGTGTGGAATTATTGTAGAATTCATATAGCTCAGGTGATACATGACTAAAGTGAAAAATAATATGGAAGCTGCTAGTCTCTCTTGCTAAATCTTCTCGGAAACTAATCTATTCATATGCATTAAAGACAGCTCACAACACTGGAGGTTATTATCTCCCATTAACAATGATGTTATGGGTGGCCAATCACTATGGAATAAGAAAAAATTAATGCAGATCCAATTCCTTTCCTATATCAAGTCTCAGAATTTGGGGATATCCTAGTTAATAATTATGTTTGAATTCTCAGTTTTTCTTTCTCCGGAGGTCAATGTCTCAAAATTTGAGGATGTAGGTGCTATACTGTTTTTGTAATCTGTTTTCTGCTTTACAATTCTAGTAAAATTGAAAAAACACTTGGTATGAATTTAGGACACTATTACTTAGAATCATGAAAGTCATTCTCTAAAAATTAGTATTAAACTCGGAAGGCAATTTGAATAAGTTTACGTGTATTTGAAGAAAGGCTTCCCTATTTTAGGTACTTTTCTTGCATCTAAATAAGTTTGACCATGCTTTGTATGTGCTTTTCTTTAAATATTTTACTTACATTGGGAAAAACATATTAACGTGTGCTGTTGTTTCCACTAATTTTTTAGACAATATTGCTCTTTTTTTATTTGTAAATTATTATATTTATTCTCTGTCAAATGTTTATAGCATTGGTGATCAGCTGCACTTTGAGATAATATGATTTGAACTTGATGCATAGCATGACTTTTTGATATTATGATCATTACAATTTTCCTGGAAATTGCATTCTATTAAGACTTAAGTTCCTGATTAGTTGAAGGTTAACTGTGATTCTGTTGCATTGCAGCTTTCATGGCCAAATCTCTCGAGGAATCTACTATTAGCGTACCAAAGTCTAGGAGTAGTTTATGGAGATCTGAGCACTTCACCTCTCTATGTTTATTCCAGCGCATTTTCAGGGAGGCTGGATGAAAAGGAGAGTGAGGAAACAATACTTGGTGCATTTTCCTTGATTTTTTGGACGCTTACGTTAATACCCTTGCTCAAGTATATCTTTATTGTCCTGAGTGCAGATGATAACGGTGAAGGTGTGGTGAGACTTAGATTTTGTATTTGGATGGTTTATTCTCCATGCCTTAGAGCTTATGCATATCTAATTCATGTCAGGTGGCACATTTGCTCTTTACTCATTGCTGTGTAGGCATGCAAAGTTTAGCCTACTTCCGAATCAACAAGCAGCTGATGAGGAGCTCTCAACCTACAAGTATGGCAATGCAGTGCATGCTGTTGGCTCTTCTCCTTTTAAGAGATTCTTGGAGAAGCATAAGAAGTTACGGACAGTCCTACTAGTTGTGGTTCTTTTTGGTGCTTGTATGGTCATAGGTGATGGTGTGCTCACTCCCGCAATATCAGGTAAGTTCCTAGTATGGGGTTTTTAGTTTAGGGTTGTTAAAAGATAGTGAGTTCAAGTTTTTATATATGGCTATCTGATGCCATTGCAATTATTGACTGTTGAACTGGAACATATTTTGTCAATCTGTTACCTTTTTTTTTATTTTTTTTTATTTTAAATTGGAGTTGAGTAAGCAACTTAAACAATATAATACCCACTTCACTTTCTTTATCAATAATCTCTCATACAAGTTAAACAGTATAATCCCTCTACTTGTTAAAATTACAGGGTAATTCCACTAGCTTAGACTGTTATGGGTAGATTATAGATACTGAATCACCCTGTCAGACTACAGTTTACCATTTCTAATGATTTTCCAATAATCCTATATTTGCAAAGTTGGGATAACTTTGCATCCCACCTAATGGGGTACAACCAATGTGTTTATATGAGTGCCTTGTTATATACTTTATTCAGTTGGGGTAGAAACTGTATATCCCCACTTTGTATTGTATTTCATTATACATGGTTTTATTACAGGAACAAATTTTCAGTTGTTTGCCAGCGTTGATGGTGGTGGAATCATGGGCTTTCAATTTGTTCATATGTTCTAACTTGCACATATTTTTTTTTTGTGGACAGATTTCAATTTATTCATTTATCATTCTAGAATCCAAGTCGTATAAGCTCGTATGTAATGTCAGTGACATTTTCTTAATATTAGTTGTTACTCGGAGTTGTATAAACTTAGTCTGCTGTAATCTCATAATTTATTCTTAACTAGGCTCTTTTTTTTTTTTAAAAAAAAATACATATATTTACGTTTACATTTCACTTGCAGTTCTATCATCAGTGTCTGGGCTACAAGTTACAGAAAACAAACTGACTGATGGTAATCCAGTTTTCTTTTACCCACAATCACTTAATATAACTTTTTGTTTCAGGACAGAGATACATATTGATACTTTTATGTTTCTCTAGGGCATCAGGCTTGGTTTGCTTGTGACAAAGTATGCTACCTATTTTTGTAGGTGAACTGTTGATACTTGCTTGTGTTATATTGGTGGGCCTGTTTGCTCTGCAGCACTTTGGCACTCACAAAGTGGCTGTCATGTTTGCACCAATTATAATCGTCTGGCTGATTTCAATTTTTGCTGTTGGTTTGTATAATGTCATACATTGGAATCCAAAGGTCATTTCTGCCATTTCTCCACTTTACATCATCAAGTATTTTAGAGAGACTGGTAAAACTGGTTGGATTTCTCTTGGAGGGCTCCTTCTCTGCATAACTGGTAGGTTGGATCTGGTTATACACAATCTTTACTAAGCTCTGCATCATGATGTTACCAAATTGCTGGATAAATAGTGCAACTCATCATATGAACTGTGTGTTGAAGGTTTTTTCTTGGTTGGTTATAATTATCCAAGTCCTTAAATATCAGATACTGATTCAATATTCTATGTTCCCAATTCTATCACAACTGAGCGTTTTTGGGTGTCATCAGGTACTGAAGCTATGTTTGCAGACCTTGGTCATTTCACTGCCTTGTCCATCAGGGTGAGTTGGACTCATGTTTCTGGCAGCTACGTTAGAAGTTTTTGCATGTGGTGGAAAACTGACTGACAGTTTGCCTTTGCAGCTCGCATTCACATTTTTCG
Source organism: Citrus x clementina (assembly GCF_000493195.1). NCBI lineage: Eukaryota > Viridiplantae > Streptophyta > Magnoliopsida > Sapindales > Rutaceae > Citrus > Citrus x clementina. Next base: position 11,720,979 of record NW_006262688.1, on the reverse strand, counting down.
TATATCCTTGTTTGGTAGTGCAATACATGGGTCAGGCTGCTTACTTGTCAAAAAACCTTGATAAAATTCCAAACAGTTTTTATGACTCTATACCTGGTTAGTCATATTAAGAAGATGTAAAATTAATCCTATATTCTGCTCTCAAGTTTTGAGTTGATTTAATTTTGCTTTCTATACTTTTTCTGCAGAACCTGTATTTTGGCCTGTCTTTGTTGTTGCCACGCTTTCAGCCATTGTTGGGAGTCAGGCTATTATTACTGCTACTTTCTCTATCGTCAAACAGTGCCATTCCCTTGGTTGCTTTCCACGAGTCAAGGTTGTTCATACCTCAAGACATATATATGGGCAGATATATATCCCAGAAATAAACTGGATCCTGATGATCCTTACTCTTGCTATAACTATTGGGTTTCAGGACACAACTTTAATTGGAAATGCTTATGGTTAGTCTTTCTTCACTGTCAGAGTCTCCATCTTTTGTTACTAGTCTATTGTCTAATATCATTATTTTAAACTTCACATTACCTGTGACTTCATCGGACATAACATCAGTTTTTTATGGATGTTCTGCTTAGCATTATTTTTATTTTTGGGTACCCAGGACTTGCTTGCATGACAGTTATGTTCATCACAACATTTCTCATGGCACTTATCATAATCTTTGTCTGGTATAAAAGTATCTTTCTGGCTGGGGCATTCCTTTTATTCTTCTTGGCCATTGAAGGTGTTTACCTATCAGCAGCATTTATTAAAGTGCCTCAAGGAGGATGGGTCCCTCTTGTGCTCTCCTCTGTCTTTATGGTTGTTATGTACATTTGGCATTATGGAACTCGCAAGAAGTACAATTTTGACCTGCATAACAAAGTTTCCTTAAGATGGTTACTTGGTCTGGGCCCCAGCCTTGGTATCGTCCGTGTGCCTGGTATTGGCCTTATATACTCAGAATTGGCAACGGGGGTCCCTGCAATCTTCTCCCACTTTGTAACAAACCTGCCAGCATTTCATAAGGTGCTGGTATTTGTTTGTGTAAAATCAGTTCCAGTGCCATATGTTTCTCCTGAGGAACGCTTCCTTATTGGCCGTGTTTGCCCTCGGCCGTACCGTATGTATAGGTGCATAGTGAGGTATGGTTACAAAGATGTTCAGCGTGATGATGGCAATTTTGAGAACCAGCTCATTCAAAGTATAGCAGAGTTCATCCAGATGGAGGCAGAAGAACCACAGTTTTCTAGTAGCGAGTCTTCATTGGATGGAAGGATGGCTGTTATAAGCACCAGAAATGTCGAATCAAACACGAACCTGATAATATCTGTACAAGAAGAGGATATTGGTTCGAGCAGCTCCATCCAGAGCAGCAAATCTTTAACTCTTCAGAGTTTGCAATCTGTTTTTGATGAGGATAATCCAGTCAGGAGGCGGCAGGTGAGGTTTCAGTTACCATCAGATCCTGGAATGGATCCTGCAGTGAGGGAAGAGCTGATGGATTTGATCCAGGCCAAGGAAGCTGGAATTGCTTACATAATGGGTCACTCCTATGTGAAGGCTAGGAGATCATCCTCATTTGTGAAAAGGTTTATGATTGATATCTTGTATTCATTTCTTCGGAAGAACTGCAGGGGCCCTTCTGTTGCACTAAACATCCCCCACATCAGCCTCATTGAAGTTGGCATGATATACTATGTTTAGTTAGATAAATTATGAAAAATGAAAAAGGATCTATCATCCTTGGTCGATGCCAGTCATAATTTTGAGAGGGTGCATAAGGAGGCATTTCTGTCTTTCCTGTTGGGGTGGAATGTAAGCTGAACGCATGTATGTTAAATAGACTCTTGTTGCAGGTAATTCATAAAGAAGCTTCCTTTCTCCCATTTTCAATTGTTCTTTTGATGTATCGATAATATTGTCATTTCATTTAACGACTTGTTAGGTTTTTCTATGAATGATAGATAGAATTCAATGTTGAACATATGGCTGGCTTTCAACATAGTAATAATCTCGAAGAACCAGTTGATTTTTCAGCTTTGCTTGCCGAATGTTATCTAACGTATGCACCGTGCTTAGGGATATCACTGGTTGGTTTGCTATTACTTGCCACCGGCACTTGGATTGGATGATGTGAGAGACGATGCTACAAATACATTAGCTCCTAATAGGGAGTTTCTCCATTCATCGAGTTTTACTTCTGCAGTAGTTTTGAAGAAAATTGAAAATGAGAATTTTTGTGGTTACAAGTTCTGAAAATCGTGCTTGCCTTTTTGTCAGACGTTTTGCTTGTGCTGCTACAACATTCTTGGGATACTTTTGATATGTATTGAGTTGAAGATCTTTTAGGTAATGTGTAACTAGTATCACGAGAAGGAAGAAGAGTGGAGAGGGCTTGAAAGAGGAAACAAACACTGAACTACGGGTCCTATAAATTCCTGATTTATTGACATACGAGAAGAATATAAACAATTGCTTGCTTGCATAAGAGTTGATGAAAAATGAAAGAGAAAAAAATTTATCATTTACACGAATACAAACAGTTTTGGGAGTGTTTTTGAAGAAAATGTCCTCATTTATTACTCTTTATCTTTATTATGTATGATGTATCCAAAGCACTCGCAAGTCCCATACTTATCTATCATAGCCCCAGCCTTTGAGCTGGCCTATCTTTGGTAACTTTTGCTACAGAAGATCGTTAGTTAAAATAGTAAGAGAAGTGAAAAAAGGGTTCCCATCATTGAGCACGTTTATCATTTTCAAATAAGAGACTTTTGGCCACCACAGCGTCACTGATCAAAGCCGGATTAACATCATCAAAGTTCAATGTACGTCTTCGCTTGTTGGTGCTGGAAAATGAAACAAGAATGAAGATCATCAGCTTGTGTGCCAGAGTTTCGGGTCTTTTAAAGACACCCTATGAAGACGATGAAATCATGTGAAAGGTGTCTTGCATGGCAAAGGGTATCACATCCTCGAACAATTAAAGTAAGACGATGCGTAGAGATTGACCATATAAACTAATGTGACATTAACACTGTCGATTCCCAATTCAAGATTAACATACCTGTTTATGCGCTTGTTGATAGCATCAAGATCCTTTGAAGGGCTTTGGTAAGCACTAGTACTCTCCCCAAAGTAAGCATAGTAGCTTTTGCCCAGATGAGAGTTCAAAGCATCCTTCTGGTGAACATTACAAACAAGTTAGAGCAAATTATGGATGAAAAGGGAAGTTTAACTAAGCATTTACAGGGCAGAACTTGCTTGCCTTTGATGGTTTCAGCGGAGAGAGATAGACATTCTGTGATGGAGACACCTTCTTTGGAGAGATATCGGGTATTCTTGGAAATGGGGATGGCTGCGGCGGTGTCTTGGGACAAATATCTACCAGCGGAACAGAAAATTTATTTCGATGAATAGTTTTGTCAAAGAAAGAAAATTTGAAAAAATTAACAAGAGCAAAGCAGAGAAAATAGAGGAAGCATACCGTTGTCAGCCTCAGTAACTTGTTTCGGTGCTTCAGTAGAGCCAATATCCTTTACTAAAGAAACTACGTTTAGAATGAATACTTTGTCGTAAAATGCAGCAATGCTTTTGTAATTCTCTCCATTTTTCTGTTCCAACAGACACATAGGTTGTATAAGCTTCGCTGAAAAACTGATATGCAGAGAAAAAGCAAAAGAAAGGGGAAAGAAAAACATTGAGATGATTAACATACTCCATTGTGCTTAGATAACCAGCCAGCAAAAACAAAGCCAAAATCTTGAGATCTGCATTGCGGTTCCTTAACATAATTGTCAGTGATTTCTTCAAATTTCAGCTTTAACTTATTAATCTGCAAGCCACGAAATAAACTCAGAATGAATGGAAGAAGGATGAACAACAGAGCATTTATCATTGCTTGCCAAAATAACCCATTCAAACCTTAGCGACTCCACAGAAACAGCAGAGTATGATGAGGTCAATATGTCGGTTGAAGAAAAGGTAAGTTTTTTCAACCAGTATCTGTCTGAAAAGCAAATAAGTTTTCTCCCTGATTTGCTGTGACAGTTTCAGCCTCTCAGCCATACTATTTATTCGAACAGCACCTAACTTAGTCATCTGCAAAGAAAGACTATTCCTTTTAGCTTATTTACCTTCAATATAAAAGCACTGTGAAGTTTGATTAGCCGGTGGGAAGTCTTTGGAATGCACATGAAAGAATCTGTATCTTTTATTTTTTATATTTTTTATTGTATTGTAACACTGATTGCAATAGTTGGCCAATGCCTACTATACCTTGTTAAAAAGAAAAGTGACTGCAGCATCCATTTTGATACCCCCATCTTTCGGTGTCTTTGATTGCACAGGGCTGTAAATAGAAATGAACAATTCTGAGATTTTCAACAGATAAAAGAACGTAGTAACATCTAAACTGGACTACGATCCCTCATTCAATAAAAATCAATTCACAAAAAGATCGTGCCTCATAAATGCCGTTTGCGAAGATGGGGTTACTGGTTGCAGCTTTACTTGGTGACTGTCCACAACTGGTGAATCAACCTTCATTGCTGTTGCATAGGAATTGTGTTTTGTGAGCTTACTGCCATTCTCATCACACAGTCTCTTCATTCCGTTGTTACCTGAGATAGGGAGCAAGCGATAAACTTCATTTTATTAAGAAGTTTCTTGGGATACAAGTTACTGTTAGCTGACTGAGAAAGTCATTACCTGTTGATGGCTTGTGCTTATGCAAATTATGTTGATATGCCAAGACTCCAGAAGCAAGATGATTATTCATGGAAATTTCATGTAGTGATGGCATAGGCTCAGCTAGCAACTTTAATCGCTTTATTTCCTCTTGAAGATCTGGTCTTGAAGCAATCAATGAATTGTACAACGACGAACCTTTCTCCCACACCATGCTCTCTAACATTGTTTCTTCCAAAGAATTCAAGTGTCGCATCAATTCTCTAGGAAGGGAATCTTCATGTCTAATGAAGCTCTCTGTCACCTTGCACATATCAAATGCTGTTATGCCAGCTCTCTCCAAGATCAATGGAAACAATATACTGACTCTAGTACGTGCCATCGAAACCAGCTCAGCTGAACAAGCAAGCATGCATCTATGGAACTTCTCATTTGTTAGCAGACCACTCAAATCTCTCGAACTCGACTTTCCAGCTTCTGATGCACAAATTGATTCCAACACCTTGTAGTACAATTTCAGAGCTTCAGTTCGCTCCTGTCCTGACCACAAGCTATCCATCAAATTAACATTTAAAAGACTCCAATTAAAAAGCCTTTCTCCCAATTTAATACTCGGAAATATGGCCTCCAGCACTATATTTGCTCCGCTTTCTACCTCATTAGCTATGCTAACACTACCCAATGAAAGGAATTTCTCCAATTCAGCGGATGGCTTCGAAGGAAGAGGAGCAATAACAGTTTTGAGCCAGTTTGAAGCTGTATTTTGCGCTGTTCTTACTGGTGTAGGTGTCATCTTTGCCATGCTACCATTTGATTGTGACGCAGGAGAGCATGGAGGAGAAGTTGAATTGGTGGCTTCCACTGGAGAGCCCATCGCGCAATTTTTCCTCTGCACAATTCAGTAAAACAATGTTATATTAACACTAAAACGTAGAACGTACATTAGCGAAAGTTTAGTGCAAGAGAAATCTTGTTTCCTTCTTGCTAATGCAAACCTTCAAGACACCACCATCTAAATTCATCATTTAAGCACATGCAGTCCTTGCTGCAAAGAAAATTTACATCAAGTAAAAGAATTTCAAACAAGAAATCACCGGAAACCAAATCCTCTCCACACTCATGTAAGCGAGCTTCGAACCCCATAGCCACCCCTAGTGCTAACGTACGCCATCTGATGTTACTAGGAACCCCCCATCATAGAATAATTTAATAACATAAAAGTTGCCACTGTTTACATAAGATCAAGTAAAATAGCAAAACTGTGATTCTTTTTCAAGAAAAGAAAACAAATATTTACGGGAGTAAAGGTTTGCTTGATTTCCAACAAAGAACACGAATTCTTTTTTTTTTCTCTCTCTGTGAAATTATTTTCGAATTATATCAGAAAAAAATTCAAATAACATGCAGGATCATCAGTATGAGATAGCAGCAAAGACAAGAACTGAATAAATATCAAAACAGTAAATCCAATTGGGTGAACAGATAGATGATGTATCAAACCTGGTAAACGATGTTCGTCAAAAAGCAAACGGGGGCCGGCTTTGAAGCCAGATTCCTGTTGGTGGTGGGGATCGATCAAGCAGTTTATTTGTTTGTTTCTTTTTTTATTTATTTATTGTTTTGGGTACGTGGGTATTGAATTTTCTCTCACTTTTTCTCTCGTTTTCTTGCGCTTTCTGTCAAAACTTTGGTTCTACTTTGGCGGAGGGGGTGACAAAAAAGATGATCGATCTTTTCGCGCGGGAAAGTGTAACGAACAATGAAGTCCATCCGCCTTTATTTATTTATTTATTGTTTCTATTTCTGTTTCCTTAACTGTAGAGTATTCCGTTTCGTTTCACGATTCCGTCAATTACTTTTAGAAATACGTTTCGTTTTAGGATTTTTTTCTTTTTCTTTTTTAAATTCTTTTCAAATGCTTTTATTATTGGATTTAATTTGAGTAAAGTTGTCTTTTAAAAGTGTTCCTCTATTAAAAAATTAACTTGCTAATGTCATATTTCCTTTTTTCTTCTTTAAAGGTGATTAATTTTTTTTCTTTACTAAGATTCTATTTTTTTTTAATTTTTATTATTTTATTATTTTAAGTGATGTTTTATCGGGTCAAATTTCTTACTGACCCTCCTAATCCAATTTTGATGACATTGTTAACCTTATCCTTCATGAGTAGTGAAGGAAGATAAAGAATTTCACATTCTATATGTTAGCTCCGTTGGCTACAATTTTTAGCTTGGCACATGCACTAGTACCACTCAAATGCAAATTAATTATAGTGTAAGGTAGTATTCTAAAATAAAAGTTTTAGTCAAATTATGCAAAATTCACGTTTCAATTCGTTTAATTGGTAACATTTAGGGGTGGCAATTGTACCCGCAAACCCACAAATCTGTCCAAACCTGCCCGCCAAAACCTGTCCGCTGCGGGTAATTTTACCCGTTGCGGACGGGTTTATTATTATAAACTAAAACCCGCACATGGATGCAGGTGAGTTTGATATTAATCTTATATCTGGCGGATATCCGCCGGACCCGTAATATTTTTTCTAAATATTTTTAATTTAATTTTAATCTTAAAATGTATAAAGAAAATAATGTAATTATTCGAATTACCAAATAGCAAAAGGCCCAAAGTTGTGTATATTATATACCTATTATAATTTTGTATGTATTATTTTCTTTATCTTAATACATGAATTATTTCATTATTATAATTTTTTTTCTCCGAATTAGTATTTGAAAATATTAATCTTAATTATTATTTTAGGAATCATGCTGGATGAGTGCTTATTGTGGTGAATGAAATGAAGATCTTCTCTTGGAGCTTGTTTTAAATGATAATATGAAATGTAATTGTTATTTTTAGGTACTAGTTTGTATTTTTTAAATAGATTTGTGTGATTTATACTTATATTTGAGAATTTGTGTTGGATTCATGTTGAAATTTTAATTTTTCGTTTATATTGGTTAAATATAAAATTGAGTATGTTATATGAAATTTGAAGTTATTATTATAAATTGATATATTAAATATTTATGATTTTAAATGCGGAAACCCGCAAAAAATTCGCCAGGTACTATTGCGGGTTTGGTAATTGTTAAAACCCATTGCGGATGAGTTTAATAATTTAAATTTTGTGCGGGTTTGGATTTGGTAATGACAAACCCTCTGCGGGCGGTGCCCATTGTCATCACTAAGCATTATCGAGTGTTCCATAATTAACAATAATCACTAGAGTCTTATCATTCTACAAATTTGCGTAATCACACAATCATTTGTATAGTAATACAATGTGTTATCACCTATTTTATTTATTTTTTTAAACTCATACTGCAACATAGGCAAACACCCAAAACCTAAAAGATTGTAGATTTTAAAAAGTTTCATTATAATGAGTAATGATTTATTGGGCGACAATCATCTTATGATAAGTGATATTGTAACATGACATTATCTATTTTCTCCACGTCTTCAACAATATTCACAAGCTGTTATAAAAATTCTAACTCATGCATGTCCAAATACTCAGACATTGGTACTTACTAGTTAGATCATGTTGATCATTCTAATACGAATATAAAATAATAAAGGTATTTAAAGTGTAAAAAAAAAAAAAACTCATAAATGTCATAATAGACAGCCGTAGCTTTTGATTTTAATTTTTGGGCATACGTAGCCTACATCAAGTTTGGTCTTTGCATGGCATTTTTAAATATTTCTTCGTGGCGAGTAGTAGCTTCACCTATCCAACGACCTTTACCTTCCTCTTTCAGCTGTTACTATTTTGGTCCCTAAACATAATCACTTTCTAGAGATAATATTGAAAAATCAACCAATAAGCACTTGTTGGCTTACCAACTCAAAGCCCTTTTGCTCAAAAATCATCCCGACTCTACAGATATATATAACTAGCTCGTGTGACGCACAAATGAAGCCTATACATCAAAGGAAACAAAGAAGGGAGGGGGGAGCAAAGGAAGAGGAAAGAAATGGAGATGAAGTTGATTTCAAGCTGTGGGATTGCATTGATGGTGTTGTTGGCAATGTTGAGCGTAGAGGGAACATGGGCTCAAAGCACTTATTGCCTGAACCGACTCGCTCCTTGCCTGAGGTACCTTAACGGAAGCCGAGACGTGCCGGATAGTTGCTGTGATCCTCTTAAATCGGTGATCAAGGACAATCCTGAATGTTTGTGCAGCATGATTAGCAACAGAGGCAGCAGAAGAGCTGAGGAGGCTGGCATCAATGTTGCTGCAGCACAGGAATTGCCCGGAAAATGTGGACAACGTGTCAATCCACTTGGCTGCCTCAGAGGTTCAGACGTCTGCATGTTATAAAATTTTATTTTGATTTTTATATATCATTTATTAGTCATGCATGCTAACAAATAAATGAATTTTTCCATAGGTTCTCCAGGTTCAGCTCAGGATTCCTCGGCCAGTGCCTTGTTGTTCAAGTCACAGAGCTTTATGGTGGCCTTGGTTTTGTCCATGACTGCTCAGATTTTGTGCGTATCGAATGTGATATAATCTTATTGGCAACAAAAGAATATATACTTGCTTCCAAGACATTAATTGCTGTTGTATTTTGAGAGTTTTGTTTTTGTCATAAAGCTCTCTCTTTTTCTCCTTTGAATTCTTTAATTTGATGTTGTTCTGCTGAATGAAAATTGAGTATCTCTTTCATTTGATGCTAATTAAAGGTAAATAAAAGTTTAGCCTCATGGAAATTGTGTATCTCTTTTTATTTGATGCTAAGTAAAGGTATTATTATCTTATTTGTCCAATTAAGTTTGTCTAAGAGTGAAAAATCCATAAAGTATGCTGTTCCAATATTTTAGAGGTAAATCACAAATAGATTCAGGCTATTAATTCAAAATAATTTCAGAGAACGGAATAACCATCCGATTCCGAACCTTACCATAATTATCATTAATCATTACTCATTACTCATTACTCATTAGGCTACTCACTCTCAAGTACAGAGGGACCTATTTTAAAGAAATAGACAAACTGCATCCCTATATAAGAAAATGTAAAAATACAGGGAGCTAAATGATAATCTCTTTAAAAGAAAATATCTACAATTCTACATCATTGTCAGTCACAACCATAAGTTCCGCTGGCTCCGTGTCTAAAACCCCTCCAAAACCTTCCATTGATTTATCCATTACTGCCCTTCACTCTGAGTCTCAGCTCCACCACACCAACAATCAAAGCCACGAATGCTACAGCTTCCTGAATCTCTCGATACCCTATTGAGTTTTTGAACTCATTCATTGTAACACCAATGGCTTCTTTCTCACCAAACACTCCGCACTTAAAGCTCACTTCAACTTCTGCAGCTCCACCTAGGCTTTGGGGTTGGACTTCACTCTTCACTGCCCACAAACAGGCCAAAAAGAAACAATCTTTCCAATTCAAAGCAGTTTACACGCCTGGCCTCTCACTTTCCTCACCCACCAGCAAGAAGCCAACCCAAAGAAGGGAAAAAAATGAGAATGAGACCGATGACATTTCCATTCTCAATGAGAGAATTCGAAGGGATTTTGGGAAAAGAGAGGCAACGAGGCCCGTGATGGATTCGGAAGAGGCTGATAAGTACATTCAGTTGGTTAAAGAGCAGCAGCAGAAGGGATTGCAGAAGTTGAAAGGGAAGAAATCTGGGGGTGGTGGTGCCGGTGCCGGTGCTGGTGATAGTGGTTATAATGGGGCTGGTGGGTTTAGTTATAAAGTTGATCCTTACAGTCTGAGGTCGAGTGATTATGTTGTGCATAAGAAAGTTGGTATTGGGAAATTTGTTGGGATTAAGTTTGATGTGCAGAAAGATTCTACTGTGCCTATTGAGTATGTGTTTATTGAGTATGCTGATGGGATGGCTAAACTTCCTGTTAAGCAGGCATCTCGTATGCTCTATCGATATAACTTGTAAGGTTTCTCTTTTCTTTGGAAACGTTGTACATTTTCTTTTTGGATTCTATTGCATAAAGCAAAATGCTTGCTTTTGGTGTTTAAGATTAATTTGTAAAGGTTGGTTTATATTATTGTCTACAAGCTGATTGTTTTACATCTCAGACAGCAAATTTTGTAGTTGTTTATCACGCCTACACTTCTGCTGATGATTATCCTTTGTTTTTGTTTCATTGGAACCTCAGTTCTGCTTTTTATTGTAATTGTGCTAATTGTATTCTTAAATTTGTTATTCATTACAATCTTTGCTTCTCTTATGTAAATGATTTATGGAAAAAGAGGCGTAATCTAGTTTATATTAGATTTATTCAAGAACCACTAGAGTTTTGCTTAGTTACTTCCGAAGTAACTGGGAAGATGCATGGATGAACTTAAGCTTTTTGAAACTGTGAAATTTGATACAAGAAAGACTGAGAAAGCATTCTATGATGAAAATGGGTGGATTATTTGAATAAACTATATTGAGAACTTTCAAAGATGATTGAGCATCTGTTCAACGCTCTACTTCATGCGTATGTATTTATGTAATTCCTGTACTTGCGGTTCAATTATGTTCTGTTATGATTTCAGGCCAAATGAGACTAAAAGGCCTCGCACATTGAGCAAACTGAGTGACACTACTGCGTGGGAGAGAAGAAAGACAAAAGGAAAGGTTGCCATCCAGAAAATGGTTGTGGACTTAATGGAGTTGTACTTACACAGGCTCAAACAAAAAAGGCCACCTTATCCTAAGAATCCTGCAATTGCTGAATTTGCAGCCCAATTTCCTTATGAACCCACACCGGATCAAAAAAAGGTATGATTCCAAGTGCACCATTCATTTCTGTTGACTTTTTAAAGTTTTTTAGATGTCATGCGAACTCCGGGATATTCATTTTGCCGTAACAGAGTGACAACCGTGCTTATATGATTTTAATAGAATGGGTGGAAGTTTTTCTTCTCATATATTTGACCCTCATTACAGGCTTTTCTTGATGTTGAGAGGGATTTGACTGAGAGGGAAACTCCAATGGACCGATTAATTTGTGGAGATGTTGGATTTGGTAAAACTGAAGTTGCATTACGTGCCATCTTCTGTGTAGTCTCAGCAGGAAAGCAAGCGATGGTTCTAGCACCAACTATTGTCTTAGCCAAGCAACATTTTGATGTTGTTTCAGAGCGGTTTTCCAAGTATCCCGATATCAAGGTTGGACTTCTCAGTCGGTTTCAGGTATGCAAATATGTCTGTTGGATTAGCCTCTTCTTTCTTGAAATCAATCATATTCTTACTCCCTTATTCTACAGTCCAAACTGGACACCTTTGCCTATCCAGTTTATGTCAGGGTTCCTCTGTTCATTCTGTAATTTAACTATCTTCCATAAATTGCAGAGTAAAGCAGAGAAAGAGGAGCATTTGGATATGATAAAACATGGTCACCTGAACATCATTGTGGGAACTCATTCACTTCTTGGAAGTCGTGTTGTGTATAACAATCTAGGCCTTCTTGTCGTCGATGAGGAACAGGTTTGTCTCCAACCAAGTTCTTTTGCTGTTATCATGGATCATGGAAATTTAGTAAATGATAGGGGAAAATTGCATCTTAATACTGCAGTTGTGTGGTCTTTCCTTGATATTCTTAGCTGTACTGAAGTGGCTTTTTAGCTGTCATTCCTGCTCATGTGCAATGTTTCCTTGGTTTGCAGAGGTTTGGTGTCAAACAGAAGGAGAAGATTGCTTCATTTAAAATTTCAGTTGATGTTCTTACTCTCTCTGCAACACCTATACCACGAACGCTTTATTTAGCGTTGACTGGATTTCGTGATGCTAGGTAATTTTGTGTTGACAGTGAGTTTTTTGCATTGCATAATTTTCAATTAGAGCAGAAACCACAATATGTCATTCATCTATGCTGCTTTGAAAATAAAAACCATTTGTTTAAAGGGAAAATAAATTTCTTTTTTAGTTAAAAAATTTACCGTACGCTGCATCAATACAGTTACTTTCATCTATTATTTGAAGTAAACAATTTCAGTCTTTGATATTTAATCATTGCTCTTCGGTTCAATTAAGTTTCTTGGATTGGGTATGAAATTTGGTAAAATAGAACTCCAGAGTTCTTGTCAAGTTGTAGGCATTATTAAGTGAGCAATCAATTGACTGTAAGCACAAGAAAAGGCAGATTGGCATATTTAATTTATTCTTTTGACTAAATACTCTTTTGAGATGCTCATAAAGATAAGCTGCATGATGCGGCTTGAGTATACAAAAAATCCATTCAGACTAGCAACTGTCTCGACCTTCATTCTTATAGGGTTATGATATGTATCCCTTTCTCTTTTCAGTTTAATTTCAACTCCTCCTCCAGAAAGGCTTCCTATAAAAACACATCTTTCTGCCTTCAGTAAAGAGAAGGTAATATCAGCTATCAAGTATGAGCTGGATCGAGGTGGGCAGGTTTTTTATGTCTTGCCTCGCATAAAAGGTGAACCTGATTCTTAGTATATCCTATATATCATTTTTCATGTATGAAATAGTTTGGCTCAAATTTTTCCATATCATACCAGTAATTGGTTTGTAGAATAAATTTTTGATCTTGTTGTTCCTAATTTTCTACCACTGATCATGCTCATTGCCTTGTGAACACTGTAGCATCAGATTTGGATTTTCTAATGTGAATGAGATGTAGTAATGTGGGGAAAGAAAGGTCACATACTACTAAATATTAAACCCCTTTAATTTATCTGCATTTAGGTTTGTCGGTGTTTTTCCAAAATATTGCTCTGCACTTCATGTTTGGCTGTTTTGATATTAACATCACCACCATTCTTGTTTAACAGGACTCGAAGAACCAATGGATTTTCTTCAACAAGCGTTTCCGGGTGTTGATATAGCTATTGCACATGGGCAGGTAATTCCACCTTGGGATAATGTGCCATATACTCTAGTATACTGGAGTAAGGCCCAAGGATAGAAAAATTGTTTCTCAATATTATGAGTGTGCCACTGAAAATTGGATGGAATATTACCCTCAATGCAAATAGAAAATGCCATGAGTTTTATATTGTATTCTCCTATAGTTGTACGTGCTACTTATTCCTTATTAGGCAATTGAGATATTTTAACTTTTGGCCGCATGAAGTTTGCAATGTATCACGTGACACCCATCTTATATGCTATGCTTCTGCTTGCAGCAATATTCCAGGCAGCTTGAGGAAACAATGGAGAAATTTGCACAAGGTGCTATCAAAATTCTTATATGCACAAACATAGTAGAAAGTGGGCTTGACATTCAAAATGCAAATACCATCATAGTTCAGGACGTTCAACAATTTGGGCTAGCACAGTTGTATCAGGTCCTCCACTTTGCACTTTTCTCCTATCTTTAGTTTATTCCTAAACTTCCTATGTTCCCATTCGGAGTAGCAAAACTAGAAATCTCTGTCTTGGACAGGCACTTGGAAGAGAGGATTAGCTCTCTGTTTTCTAAAAAGCTTATTCAAAAATCATAATGTTCTTAGTTATTGAAGTTTAAGTGTCTGCAATTATTGAGGCAACCCTTGTGTTTAACCAAATGATATTTTAGTGCTTTTTATTTGCAATTGTGTCAACTTATTTTAATGAATGTTAATATTATTTCATATACATTTGAGTGAACAATGGCTATTTGCAAACAGCGCTTCTACTTTGCCCTCAATGCCCCCACTTCTTTCCTGCCCCTTTTCCTCTCCATCTCCCTCATACTTGATTTATGCATACATTTTTACATATATACATCAAAATTTGTGCATGAACTGAAGATGATTCTTTTTCTTTTGTCATTGAATTTTCTAGATAGCTTGTGTTTGGATTCTTTTTTTGTTTGGGTTACATATGCCTTTAAAATGCTGCAGTGATAGGAGTCTTGGATGCTCATCTTCTTCTTTTGTATGTCTTCACCTCATGATTTTTCTTCCTTTTTTTTTAAAAAAAATTCGATAGTTGCGTGGAAGGGTGGGCCGGGCTGATAAGGAAGCTCATGCCTACTTATTTTATCCTGATAAGTCACTGCTTTCCGACCAAGCGCTAGTAAGTATTTTGATGTCAGCATTAACCTATATTTCTTAATATATATTTAGTTCACTCTTAAAATTCTGCTAAAACGTGACATATAAAAATAACTTTCACTGTCATGATCATTCTCCTAGGAAAGGCTTGCAGCTCTTGAAGAATGCCGTGAACTTGGCCAAGGTTTCCAACTTGCGGAGAAAGACATGGGCATAAGAGGCTTTGGCACCATATTCGGTGAGCAGCAGACTGGTGATGTTGGAAATGTTGGTGTTGATCTGTTCTTTGAAATGCTTTTTGAGAGTTTATCCAAGGTACTTCTAGCTCATAATGCATTTCTTTTATCATTTTTTTGAGAAAGAAGCATCTCAGTCAAATTTGTTGTCTGGATCCAGATTTTGTCGGTCCACTTGGATGCTTTTTAAGTTATTGTCTCCATTGCACTTTGTTCTTCTAAGTGATTGAAAAACATGATGCATACACTTTCCTTAATTTCTTCCATGCCTTAACAGTAAAATGGTGAACAAATAGCTACTTTCACAAAAACTGAGATATACCTGTGCCAGTTGCACCTTTGGTGCAATTTCTTGCACTTTTCATGCCTCTTCTTTTTTTTTTAACTAGTTTGTATCATTTCCTTTCCGTCTCCAGGTTGATGAACACTGTGTAATTTCAGTTCCTTACAAGTCCGTGCAGGTAATATTCTACTCCCTGGACTTTCAGTCATCTGATGCTGTATATGCTTAGTTAAATCTTTTATACATCATATTTAAAGAATGAAATTTGAGAAATTTTACTTGGTTATTTCATTGAGTACCGAAAAATGAATTTTGATAAGATTTTTCATCATTAAAATATCACCTCTTTCTTTATTCTTGAAAATTAAGAGCTTCAATCTTTGAAATAGAAATAATTTGAGAATTCATGAAATACTGCAAAGGACTGTGTGTGTTAGTGGCACTTATAAGGGTCAGGCAATTTGTGCCTACACAAGTAAATGGACATGATGCACTTTTGTTGATACTGTAAGAAGTCACTTTGTCATGATAGCTATGATTAGAAGAATCTCCATTACACTGAGTTCGAGTTTCTAATGTTATATCAAATGTTTTTAAAAGGGATTAGTTCTGGAAAGCATTGCAGGCAATTGAAGATCAGTTATATGAATACTACAATCTTTTGGGGCATTATCAATGATAGATGTCAATCATATCATATACTGAGCTTCCTATAAAAAAAGAGAAAAAAATATGATATACTGACTACTGAGCTGCTGTATCAGTGAATTTGCTTTCCTTAGGTTTTTGTGCTTAATCTATGTGGTAGTGCAGTTGATAAAACTCGTGCTATTTTCAAAATAGATCGTCTTGTGCATATGGTTAGAAACATATTCAGACTTCACGAAGAATCTCAGCTTAATTGTGCATTTGAATAAAAATCCAGCCTAAATGTGGTCTGGTTTAGCATTATGTGTATGACTGTAAATAGTTTCTTAAAGTTCTCTTTGATTCTCTTTGATTCTCTTTGATTCCTTCTAATCCCAGATCGATATAAATATAAACCCTCGTCTTCCTTCTGAGTACATTAACCATTTGGAGAACCCGATGGAAATGGTGAATGAAGCTGAGAAAGCTGCTGAACAAGATATCTGGTGCTTAATGCAATTTACAGAGAGTCTGCGCCGCCAATATGGAAAAGAGCCATACTCCATGGAAATTCTACTGAAGAAGCTTTATGTGAGGAGAATGGCTGCCGATATTGGAATTACCAAAATCTACGCTTCAGGAAAGATGGTTGGTATGAAAACAAATATGAATAAGAAGGTTTTCAAGATGATGATAGATTCTATGACATCTGAAGTTCATCGAAACTCTCTGACCTTTGAGGGAGATCAAATAAAGGTAACTTTATAACTTTTCTTACGTATATGTATGGTTCCCTTTGTGTTTCTTTTTCCTGTTTCTTCACGCACTTATGCCACAGCAAGAAGATAGTAATCCTAATCAATACCCCTTGCTTCATTCTATTGTCAACTGAGATTCTGGAAAGAGTAAATCGGATAGGCGGTGTTGTTAAGTGTGGATCTGTGAGAACTATGTAGTCCATTTGGCTACATATCGTAAAACCATGAGCTTCATAGACTTATGAATTCAAGGGTGATAGAACTGCTGATTCACCCTTCCATGGGCTTATTTTTCGTTTAATTTGATGGGATATTTAAAAGTCATAGCTGGAAGTTAGATTTATTATTTTTTTTTTTTTTGTGGCCATTCTAATCTGAAATTTGTGTTTCTTTTTTCATTTTCTTTTTCTACCAGGCGGAACTTCTTCTGGAACTTCCAAGAGAACAATTACTCAATTGGATCTTTCAATGTTTGGCTGAGCTTTATGCTTCGCTCCCAGCTCTTATAAAATATTAGTTTCTATTACAGAATAAGTACATAATTTCTGACTAATTTTGGACATTTCCTAATTACATACATCAAGATTGCCGGCTTGCACTGGGTGGGTTCAACTGAAGGGAAACCAAGAATTCGTCTTTGGCTCCAATGCTAATGGGTTTTTACCCCTCTAATATTCAAAAGCCAAGACATCATTGTTTAAATTACAAAAAAGTTCAAAATCAAAGCAACTCAAACATTACAAATATATTTCTTACACAGTGGCTGGATCTGATAGACTATACAGGCTTATGTCTCAAGGTAAACCACATAGCATTCCTTCCGTCCAGGCAATGCTCAGTTCTGACTGGATCTTTCGTTGTTGCAGGATATGTGTAGATAGAATGGGGCCTGCCACATTTTGTTTTCATTTCTGCTTCAAACTTCAAAGAGAGAGTGCTTCACTATGAGAAGCATTAGCTCACCACATGATTAGCATCTCTGCAGGATACTCCTCTGATTTTTGAAAGTGGCATTACGGTGCTCGTCTTTCTTTAATTGATGCTCTGCTGTTGTTATTTGCATAACCTTGTTGCCAAGAGTTCTGGTATGCAAATCCCTGCTAATATGACCTTCTTAACATTTAGTTTGGATACAAACAAGGTAACTGATGCAGTCGGCTGTGTGTGTGTATGCATGCATACGTACGTACATACATACTTGGATAATTTATGTCATCGAGTGTATATTGCATTGATTAAAATGTTGTAAAAAATTTGGCTGAAGGCTATAAAAGAGAGAAAAAGGGTTAGTGAAATAAAATATAGATTATGTCCACTGCAGTGTTTCTTTATTTATTACACTAATGATTCTGGCAATCGACAATGCTATTTATCATTGATCAGACCCGTATACTCTCCTCCAAGTGAGATTTCCTCAATCCATTTGAGGAGTCCTATTTTTCTTTTTGTTTCATAAGTTCTTTTCAGCCTTTGGGAAACTTTTTTTGACACTTTCAATCTCATATTGATAATTTTTTCTTCCAGAGCTTGCTCTTGTAGTTTGTTAAGAGAAAAAAATTTCATTCAAGAATTATTTAATTTTTCAAGTGTTGCATAACTAGTATCTAAATCTTCTTTCTATTTATGTGAACAGAGTTCAAAAGCCTGGACCTCTAGTGTCAGGCATATACTTTACCATTAACCAAGTCTTTGGCGGAGTGATAACCAGTGTTCTCACTTTTAGTTTGGAGTCCTCAGTTGGCTACTGAATTTAATTTTCTCTCCCGGTAAGGTATATCTCCCTACATATTAGGTAGATATGTTGCCTTTTAGCAGGCATAGATTTCCGGACAATGTTAGGTAAACATTTGAGATGAATTTTAAAGTGCATAAAATTAGACTCCCAATGAATATTATGTAGATTGTATCACTTAGCTTCTTCGACGAGAATCGAAAACATTAATGGAATAATGCATATCCCCAATAATTTGTTACAGTGCTTTGGATAATCCAGTTTATTACAACTTAATTTTGGTGGCAACTTGTAATCAACTGATTATACTATGCAAAAAGGAGTATAGTAGTAATTAATTAAGTCATAAGTACCTAATACCGTTTGTGCTTTGCACCAGTACTGAACACATCTGAATCTTTGCAACTTACATTTAATGATGAAAAGTTTTCAATCCTCCAGACATGCTTAAAAGCTTGCTAAGTGTCATGTGCTTTAACAAATACATCAACTTCGAACACACATGTATCATCCACAGGTTATCCGTTCATAGCACCCTTAAAAGCTTTAAGTGGGATAAATTAATCAAAACCCCATTCAAGCTTCAATCTATGGAACCGTCTTTCTTTTCCCATGGCCTCGAAAGTATGAAAATTGATCAACTAATTAAAATATATTTCAAATAAAAAGAAGCTTGTAGTCTCAAATAAGAAAAAAAATAAAAATAGTTATGAAAAATGCTAAAAGACTGACAGAACGCTGACAAAAATAAATTATGTGTAATAATCTTAAGAACTTGTCTTTCTTCTGATCTAAGCAAAAATTGGAGGAAAATTGCATAGACCTCCCAACCAAGACTAAGCGCACCACTGTTTAATGCAACTGACAAGTAGAGAGAGATGTGATCTTTGCCATTCTCTCGTTTGTTTCCATTTCCAGCATGCAATTAATAATATTATATGAACTCATATTATTCAGAATATTAATTTTGAGCCTTCGACTAAGTAAAGGTACATGCACATATGTCTATACCACATGCAGCCTCCGGCTTCAAAATCCTCGGATGAATATTTCTCCACGCTGGTCGCGAACACTGGCCAGGCCATGCAATGCAAGTGTAAATTTTTGGGCAGTGAGCGCGGATTTGGGACAATATGGGTTCTTCCACAGGTCTTCAAATGTGTTCAATATGAGACCGTGCAGTGTGCGAGAAGATGTACGGCACTACGGGTCTCGCTCATGAGGAGTTGCAGGTTCAAGTCAATTGGGTCCTTAACTCGACAGAAGCTTCGGAAGATCCTGGCACTGAATAAAGAAAGTTTTCCACGCCAGGCGCATTTTGTGTTGGGCGATCGATCCAAACAAGAATTTGATTTCGGGTGCCTTTTTGGATACCATATTCAGATCTTTAAAGGGTATAACTTCTGTATTTCCGCATATGAGTCTACTGTTAAGACCTTGAGTCTTACTAGGACTGGCATCTTATGGTAATCATGGAAAAATCTTCACTAATTGCATTTCCTATATAAATTAAATTAGTATTATGATTAAATTATTAGGATATGAATTAGGATTTCATGTGGAGAATCCATAAGACATGTATTTGACTTGACCTCGAGCAATTGGAGGTAACACAACAACGTATTTACTTTTAATGCACTTATAATTTTCTTCATTGCTATATCATCTTGCAACTTACTACAGTTGCTCACTTGACTTCCTCTATATATGTACATATATATATATATATGTGCTGATAAGCATGAGGGTTTTTGCCTTGTTGAAATTCAAGGAAAGCCTTATCACCCATGATCAGATTGCTTCTTATAATCCATATGCTTAATTATCCAAAGGTTGCATCGTGGGATGGCCTAAAATGCGACGAGAACACAACACTGGTCATGCGATCAGGCTTGCTTAACCTCACTAGCAGTTGCCACTATGGTTTTATCAACTCCAGTAGCAACATCTTCCAGACTTGTCCATCTTGAATAGAATAACTGTTAGAACAATAAAGCTTTTGGTGAAAATCATTATTTAAATTTCAAGAACATTTATTTTGTATTACTAATAATTAATAAATGAATATGGAAAAGCGTACCTAAATCCATAAAACTTAATAGCTAACATTTATTTTGTATTACTAATAATTATGAATGAATATAGAGAAATGTACTTAAATCCATAAAATTTAATAGCTCTCTAGAGTTGTGTGATTTGTCTTCCATATCAACACGTTCTTCTATATAATTCTTAAAATTTTTTTTTGTACTCTATCTGATGATGGGATGTCATTAGAGAATAAAACGATGACATGAGATCATAACTACTTATATAGATAATTTTTTTATTTGTTGTATTTATATATTTTTGTTTCAATCCATTATAGAAATAAAAATTATCCTTTAAGTCTCTATACATTGAAGACACACACTTTATTAGATACATTAAAGTCTAAATTACTAAAAATCTTAATAGATTACTTTTAATTTGGGCTTGAGCTCAACTTTATATGACAATTCTCAACATATAATTATTCACATATAAGTTTAACGTTGGATTAAAATCCGACAATAATCACTTTTCTCTAAAATCATGGACCTTTCAAGGCTAAAATGTCTAAATCTCATCATTTAGTAACCAATGGTCATGAGAAGCTCCATAACTCCAGTGTAGCAAATCTATCTGAGAAGTTAATCAACCTGAAAGTGCTTGAAATTATCGAAGTCAATATTTCTTCTGCATGCAGTTCCTCATACATTGGCATATTAATTTATCTTCTTTGTTGAATCCACTTATATATCTCTCTATGCAAGGTCAATTCCATGTAGAGATTTTTGAGTCACCCAAACTTCAACTATAATTCGTCACTAACCGATCTCAAAATAACTAATTTTCATGAACAATTATCAAGCACATACTTCACCATCAAGGACAGTTCAACCAATTTTGGAGCCTTAAGTGAATTGTTTCAATTAGGTCTTTCAAAAAAATTTATTACTAAAAATTCATTTATTTAAAATAAAATTTTCTATTTTTATGAGATGCAAAATTTTTATATTCTAATTTTGCTAAAATATTTTTCTCAATAGATAACATAACTAATCCATTTAATTCTTCTTGCAACATGGTTGATCTTAAATAAGTTTTATCAATTTTTGAAAATTTTCTTTCTGTAGAAGCAACTATTACTGGTATTGTTAATAATATTCTATAAGCAACATATGCATTTGGAAAAAAATCAAATTTTTTCAAATAATTAAGTACATCAAGTGAGGTATTTTTTTCACTTTGAAAAACTTCTTTTAAAATTCTTAGCTCCGAAAACAAATCTAAACCATCTATATTAGGAGGTGTATCACATTTTAAAGCATTTTCAAGATTAACACAATAAGTTTTTAAAACATCACTTAACAATTGTAATTTTTTTAAAAATTAAACAAAAGTCCAAACATATTCTCATACATTTGAATTTGTTCAAATCTACTCATTATTAAAGAAACAGCTGGATTTTTTTTTTTTTTTAGAAGAAAGTAAACATTTCATTCCATCACAACACATTAAGTACAATTTGGACCTCTGCTGGTAAAGGATGTAACCAGACAGCAGATGAATTGCTCCCTAACGCATGCTTTGCTAAGGAATGGCCAATAGCATTACTGTCTCTATACACATGCTAGACTACAACTTTACGAAAATTTTTCATCTGATTTCGAATTTCTGAAATAGTCCAATAGATTTATGTTCTGCTACCCTTTATGTTGTTAATAAGCTCAGTCACCTCCAAGGAGTCTGTCTCTACAATCACCAAGCTTAAGGCTGCTTCTCTAGCCACTTTAAGGCTCCACTGCACAGCTTCAGCTTCTGCCCAGCTGACACTTCCCTTTAGGTGAGCCTAGTTAATGCCTGCAGCTACAGTATTGCCTCTAGCATTTCTTATCACAGCTCCATACACAACCATTTGGTTTTTACTGCTAATAGCTGCATCCACATTGACTTTGAAGAGATTTTCAGGAGGGGGCATCCACTTTTGCTTCTTCCCTGTTCTGGAGGTATCAGGGGGAGCTGGCACTGGTTTCCTCACTCTTTGATAGGCTGCCAGAATTGATTCTGCTTTTGCTGCTACTAAATTAGGCTCCAGCTTCTGGCCTTCAAAAATGAATTAGTTTCTTGAGTACCACACAACCCAGTAATAAGCCACCATAAGCTCTAACCCGGATATCTTGCATTTGAGTGTTGGGTAGTGGGACTATAAAGGGGCCTTGCAACCAAACCTTTTTTGCTGCTTTACAGTCTAACAGTGCGTGGTATATGGTTTCTACACTCCTATTGCATATTTGACAAATTGGCTCCAGCAGGACCTTCATTTTCCAAAGGTTTTCAGCTGATGGCAGCAAGTTTTTACTAGCCCTCCACATGAAGATTTTAATTTTTTCAGGGATCTCAAGAGACCATAATGTGTTCCAGTGCCTTGGATTGTTCCCTGATCTGCTGGAAGCCTCTGGATACCTGAGCTTGAGTGCTAGCTGATAACCGCTCTTTATAGAGTATTCACCCCTCTTGTCGTAATGCCACATCACTTGATCCTTTGCTTTCTCTCTTGGAAGGGGAATATTGAGGATCACATCTAAGTCCTCCTGAATAAAGTTTTGTTTCAGCTTGTCTTCATCCCACTGGTTTCCCGATTTGATCAAATCTGCCACAGTATGCATAGACATCTTAGGTGGAGACATTGGCTTGAAGGTGACTGGCCTTGGGAGCCAGATATCCTTGTACACTGAAACACTATGGCAATTTCCAATACGCCATCTGATGCCAACCTTGATCATTTGCCTACCCAATAAGATGATTCTCTAAACAAAGGAGGGATTGGAGCCAATATTAGCATGCAAGAAGTCAGAATTTCTATAATACCTTGCCCATAGCACTTTAGATACTAGGGAGTTGAGAAATTGGAGGAGTCTCCACGCTTGTTTTGCTACCAGAGCTTGATTGAAGCTAGTGAAATCCTGGAATCCTAGGCCCCCTCTGCATTTTGCTTGGCTAAGCTTCTCCCACCTCATCTAGTGAATGCCGTTTTTATCCTCTTTTGAGCTCCACCAGAATTTTGCTATGGCCCTCTGAATATAAAATAATTAATTCTAAAAGACTCTTCAAGTGACAAAATTTTATCTTCACTAATATTTTAATCAAATTTATTTTTTCTACGAATTACACATTTTTCATGAAATTTAGGTTCTATTTCCATTTCACTTGCAATTTCTTAAGCTAAAATCATAGTAGTCGTGAATAAGGGTGGATAAAATACCCAATCCGATCCGACTAGAATAATTTTGGGTTTAGATCGGATCAGGTTGTGAATAGAACCCAATTGGATAAAATCTTATAAACCCGATCGAGTTGTGATTGGGTCAGGTAAAACCCGATCCAATCAGAAAACCCGATCGAGTTGCTTTAGAAAAAAATAATAAACAGTTACGAACACCATGGCTCACACCAACACTCTCCGTATTCCAAGCAAACACCAGAGCTCCACTTTAGAAAAAAGAAGACAAAAGCAAATTACAAAACCAAAGTTTAGGAGTCACTTCACTGTTCACTCTCTTCCTTCTCTTCTTTCTCACAACTCACACAAATAACTACAAGCA
Organism: Citrus x clementina; assembly: GCF_000493195.1. Taxonomy (NCBI): domain Eukaryota; kingdom Viridiplantae; phylum Streptophyta; class Magnoliopsida; order Sapindales; family Rutaceae; genus Citrus; species Citrus x clementina. The sequence continues at coordinate 11,697,056 of NW_006262688.1, read as the reverse complement.
ACAATAGCAAGTCAGCACAGTAGTGGGCCAGCGGCAGCACACCACTTCGACCGGATCTACTGCACTGAAGATAGGATCTGCTTGCTGTTGCATTGACGATTCCATCCACGGTTGTTCCAACTAGACCAAGACCGAGATTCACTAAGTCCTCTAAGCTCGCAAAATTTTCAATTCTATTTCAGTTTATATTTTTTTATGGCAATCACTGAAAACGGACTAAAATGAAGTAATTACGTAAAAATGATTTTGTAGTAATTAAATAATTATTAAACAACCCCAAAATTAACAAAAATGACTCAAAATTGTCCTTAACCCGAATTGACCCAAACTCGACCCGAATTTTAGATCTGATTCGATTTAAATTCGGGTTGAGTTCGAATGAGTTTCTCTCCAACTCGATCAACCCAAAATTTGATTGGGTTGATCCGAACCCCATTTTCCCTACCCCTAGTCATGAATCCATTTTCTCTATACCTTTCAAAAAATAAAATAAGACCTTTAAGTTGATTGTTGAGTGTTAGAAAATGTATATTTATAAAGAAGAAAATTGTCATTTTACATTTCAAGTCTTACTAACACCCTTACTTTTATGTATTTAAGCTTCTTATGATTTAATTACATGTGTTTTATTTTAATTAATTATTTTATATATTTTAGGGGCATTATGGTCATTTCACAATGAACAAGAGATCAGACGGCAAAACGGACATTACTTTTGAACTCAGGACGATCGAAAACCTTAGGAGGAGCATAAAATGAAAAATGACATTGTTTACATGTACGGTATTGTCTACGTTACTGTTCACAACAATGTTCACATAGACGGATCAATGATGTGGCATTGACCGATGATGTGGAATTGACTTATGAGGTGTCACGATCCTGTTGGACTAAAATTCTTATACACTGTTGATTAGAGACGTGGTAGCATGTTAGTGGACCAAAAATTGCGCGTACGGTACATGCATATACACAGAATTATTTTCAACTAAACTGCGTTACTGTTCAACCCTGGTCAAACCGTGTGGTCAAACAGCGTACTGTTGACTGATGACGTGGCGCAATCCTGAGCGTCCAAACTGTTTTTAATCCGATGGCCATGATTTACTCAATGTATCTATAAAAAAAAGGGGCTTCCCTCCTCTAATTGGACATTTCTGAATCCATTTTTGGACTTTATTTTCTGGAATTCCTTCTCCATATTGTATTTTCTATGTATTTTAATAAATTTTCATTTTGTCCCTAATTCAATTATGAGTAGTTAATTTTCTTTTAAACTTGGGTTGAAGGTGAAGTCTCAACATGTGTCATGGGCTTTATTTAGTAAATTTATTTTCTTTTCCCCTCTAATTTTTGTGGATGATTTGACTTTTCGTCGACAAATAATAATAATATTGTCTAGATACTGCCCTGGTTTCACCGACTCCCTAGTACAAGGTTATTATTATTTGGTACGATAAGCCCTTAGCACCATATTGATTAGAGTGTGATTCATGAGGTGTGGATTCCCCCCTCATGATTTAATTGGTATTAATAAGGAATATTTAGCCCATGGTGCATGTTAATACGGATCCAGATACCTAAGTACGTCATTTCAATAGATTTCTATTCAATTTATTCTCGCTATTTAAATTCCAATTTTAGGATAATCTAAGTTACTTTCATCACAAATCCAACCACCCTCATACAAAATTAACTCTACATATAATTAAAATCAACCTCCTCGTGGAATCGACATTCGTTACCATTAATCCCTTCTACAATAGATTCGTGCACTTGCGAGTTCAAAAAAATTTGCACAACATTGATCTATGACAATATCAATATGCATATCTTCTTTTTGCAAGATCTTACTAACAAAGTTAATAGCAAATAATATATCATACCAAATAATCGTACCTACTATGAATTCAAAATTTTCCAATTCATATGTTGCTAAACACTTAGCTTCACTCTTTATTTTAGAATCTTCACTAATTTCTTCTAATTCAAGTAAAGCATCTCTTATTTGTGGAGCTTGAAATCTTATTGCTTTCACACTTTCAATATGATTTTCCCAACGTGTGTTGTGACAATGATTTGACAGTTAATTAGGTATATTATTTTGTAAAATTTTTCATTGCTTCGTTGAAGAAGAAAATAATGAATAAATATGTTGTACAACTCCAAAAAATGAAATAGCTCTAGGACAAGAATTAACCATATCGCAAAGCACTAAATTAAGATTATGGCAACCACAAGATGTATAAAATGCTCTAAGATTGATTTCTAATAGTCTTTTTTTTTGTACACCTTGGTGTTTTCCTTTCATGTTAGAACCATTATCATATCCTTGTCCTCGTACATCATTAATGTAAAGTTCAAGAATTTTTATTATATCTATGAGTTCATTAAAAAGGTCTTTCCCAGTAGAGTCATCAACGTTGAAAAATCCAAAAAAAATTCTTCTATTTTATTGGGTTTGTCGAAAGATTCACACATCTTAATACAATAAACGTTTGTTCTTGATGGCTTGTATCTGGAGCACAATCAAGTATAATTGAGAAATATTTTGCTTCTTTAATCCTATTAATTATTGCATTTTTTTTATTTCAAGTGCCAACATTTGCATAAACTCATTTTGTATGTTACGCCCAAGGTAATGATTATGAATTTCACCATTTTTAATATGTCTAACATGTTCTTTCATTGTTGGATCAAATTTTACAATCATTTCAATTAAACCTAAAAAATTTTCATTGTTATCTTGGTACATCTTCTCATTCTTTCCACGATATACTAAATTATTTTTATAAAGACTCTTTACAACGACAATAATTCTTATTAGTATTTTTTCCCAATGATCTCTTTCCTTATTAATCTTTTCTTAAATATCTTTGTTAATTGTTCCTTTCTTCAACGATCTTACTTCTAATTCAACCCATAAGTTCATATTAGTAAAATGTTCATTGCTTGTTTCGTGACTTTTAAGTTTAATACTAAGGTTTTTCCAATCGTTAGTTCCTTCATTACTGTAGATGTTACAAAGGAAGAAGGAAGAAAAATTCTCTTATTTAATTCCTTCAAAAATAGAGAAAACAAACAACTTAAATAGGGAAAAACAAAGGATTAATCATATGCTTAGGAACTAACTTATCTCATCCATAAACCTTAGGATTTTATCCAAAATCTCTAACAAACATATCCTAATCAATTACTTCTAATTTATCAACGAGTTACTCCCCTCAAGTTGGTGCAAATATATTTGTCATGCCCAACTTGCTAACTTGAACTTCAAAAGACTGTCTCAGCAAGCCTTTAGATACAAATGGAGTACAAATTATTCCTTCTTCAAGCTTTTTTATTATAAAGTGTTTGTCAATCCCAACATGTTTTGTCATGTCATGTAGAACATGATTATGAGCAATGCTGATAGTTACCTTGTTATCACAATACAACTTCATAGGCAAACTCACAGGCCTCTTAAGCTCTTCAATAACCCTTTTTAGCTAAAGAATCTCACATACTCTTAGCGCCATTGATTTGAATTCAGCCTCAGCACTACTTCTAGCAACAACATTCTGCTTTTTGCTTCTCCAAGTGACTAAATTGCCCCTATAAAAATGTACAGTACCCCGAAGTTAACATTCTATTAGTGACTGAACCTGCCCAATCAACATCAATATACACCTCAATTCCCCTCTTCTCATTTTTCTTGAAGAATAATCCTTTTTCCTAGTGTACTTTTCAGATAACGAAGGATTCAATATACAGTTTCAAGATGTTCTTTATATGGAGAATGCATAAATTGGCTTACCCTGCTTACAACGAAAGCAATGTCTGGACAAGTATGTGACAAGTAAATTAGTCTCCCAACTAGTCTTTGATATCTCCCCTTATCTACTGGAACACCATTTTATCCTTCCTCAAGCTTAGAGTTAGCTTCTATTGGAGTGTCAGAAGGTTTGCAACCACTCATCTCAGTTTCTTTCAAGAGATCAAGAATATACTTCTATTGTGAGATAATAATGCCGTTATTTGATCTCGTCATTTCCATTCTAAGAAAGTATTTTAGTTGGCCTAAATCTTTAATCTCAAACTCCCTAGCTAAATTTTGTTTCAATATGCTCATTTCTACTATATCGTCTCCAGTTAAAATTATATCATCTACATAGACAATAAGAACATAAATTTTATCTTCAATAGATCTCTTTGTGAAAAGAATATGATCATATTATCCTTGATCATAACCTTAGCTTTTAACAAAATTTGTGAACCTCTCAAATCAAGCTCTGGGAAACTGTTTAAGGCCTTATAAAGACCTTTTTAGCTTACATACATTGGTTCTAAATTTCTCATTAAAACCGGGTGGAGGCTCCATATAGACTTCCTCTTCTAAGTCCCAATTCAAAAAATCATTCTTCACATCTAGCTGATTCAAAGGCCAATCAAGATTAATTGCAATAGACAAGAGTACTCGAACTGTATTTAGCTTTGCCACTAGAGAGAAAGTTTCAGAGTAGTCTACTCTATGTGTCTGAGTGAACTCTTTGGCTACGAGTTTAGCCTTGTACCTTTCCAAGGATCCATCTGAATTGTACTTCACAGAAAACACCTATTAAAACCAAGTAGAGGCTCCATATAGACTTCCTCTTTTAAGTCCCCATTCAAAAAAACATTCTTCACATCCAACTGATTTAGAGGCCAATCAAGATTAACTGCAATAGACAAGAGTACTCGAACTGTATTTAGCTTTGCCACTAGAGAGAAAGTCTAAGAGTAGTCTACTCTATATATCTGAGTGAACCCTTTGGCTATGAGTCTAGCCTTGTACATTTCCAAGGATCCATCTGAATTGTACTTCACAATAAACACCCATTTACAACCGACAATTGTCTTCCCATCCGGCAGATTTACTTTCTCCCAAATGGCATTTTTCTCACAGGCGCTCATATTCTCAAGCATAGCTTCTTTCGACTCATGAACATTTAGAGCCTTATGGACACTTTTAAGAATAACCACACTGGACACTTGTGAAATAAAAGTGAAATATGATGAAGAAATATTTTTGTAAGATATAAAATTTAACAAAGGATGTTTTGTACAAGACCTAATACATTTTGTAAGAGCAATGGGAAGATCAAGCTTACTAGAAGAATTTGAGTCATAATTACCTGGAGGATTGTTTTCAGGGATTTTTGAAGAATCGTCACGAACTTCGTGATCCAACCTCTGGTCAAATTCTTAATGGTACCGTGGGATAATGGCTCTTTTTTGTGCTAGATGTTCCTTTGAATATAAAAGACCTTTAAACTGTTTTGCACGCATATTAGTTGTCTCAGTATTTTTGATTTTAGGATGGAATTACCAAAGGTTGTTCGGTTATAGATTCAATATTTTCGAACATTTACTTCATTTGTTTCTACAGATTTTGTGTTTCCCATCCCATTTTTTTTCGGTGACTGTTTGTGAGAAACATCATCATCCTGAACAAACTTAAAAGTTAAATCAAAATTATCTAAAAAATCATCTTCACTAGTACTCTCCCCCTAGAGATGGAAATTGTTGTAGTATGATTGTCCTTAAAAAAAGTGACATTCATAGACACAAACATTTTTTTCAAAATCGTATCAAAACATTTATAACCTCTTTGATTGGTAGGATAGCCTACAAAAATACATTTATGTGCCTTTAGATCAAGTTTTGAACGTCTAATATCATGATTATGAACAAAAGCCACACTTCCAAAAATTTTAAAGGCAATGTCGGTTGTTAGCTGAGTTGTGGGAAACCATTCACTTAAAACTTTACTTAGTGTTTTAAAGTCCAAACATCTTGTAGGCAATCTATTAATCAAATAAGTGATTGTTAACACTGCTTCTCCCCAAAGGTATTTAGGAATCTTAATCGTAAAACTAATAGCTCTAACAACTTCAAGGAGATGTATGTTTTTTCTTTTAACCACCCCATTCTGTTGAGGTGTATTATTACAAGAATTTTGTTGAACAATCCCTTTTTCAGCAAAAAAAAAATCCTTAACACTTTGTTAAAATATTTTTTTCCATTATCACTTCGAAAAATTTTAATATGAGTTTGAAATTGTGTCTGAACCATATTATAAAAATTTATAAACACAATTTTAGCATCTGATTTTTCTTTTAAAAGAAAGACTCAAGTGACTTTAGTATGATCATCAATAAAAAGAATAAACCAGCACTTTTAGAAAAAGTTGGCACTCTAGAAGGACCCCAAAAATCACTATGAATTATAATAAATAGTTTTGATTTTTTATATGGTTGAGATTGGAAAATAGCCCGATGATGTTTAGCTAATTCACAAGATTCACATGGAAACCAGAAGCATTTTTATTCATGAATAACTTGGGTAATAAATGCTTTAAATATTGAAAATTTGGATGTCCTAATCAATAATGCCATAACATAATCTTACTGTCATTAACAATAGAGATAGAATTGAAACAAGTCTGCAGATCTTGCTTTCCATAGGTTGATCCGTTATTAAAGAAGTAGAGTCCACCACCCATTTTAGCACCCCCAATCATCTTCCATGAGGTTAAATCCTAAAATTTACAACAGGAAGATTGATAAATAACTGGACAGTTATGATCAAAAGTTAATTTACTAATAGATAAAAGATTATAAGACAAATGTGGGATGTGCAAAAATTTCTTAAGAACTAGAGAAGAAATAGCAACTGTTCCTTTTCCAGCAATAGTAACTAAGGAACCATTTACAATTTTAACCTTTTGATTTCCTGCACAAGGTATATAAGAGGCAAAGAGCAAATTACCAATCATATGATCAGTAGCACCTGAATCTAATATCTAGGAGCCATGAGACTTGGTATAAGCTTGGGCTGCAATAAAAGAATTACCTAACTGTGCTAGAGAAATAGATGGGTTAGATTTTTCTAAAGATTGGGACTGAAATATTTTATATAGATGTTCTATCTGTTCCTTGGTAAAAGAAAAGACTCTAAGGATAATTGCTGCCTTGGATATGTGCTGCTAGCTTGAAATGCGCGGACATCTCCCCTCGACTTGGTGTCGCTGCCTGTTTTTTTCTTTGGTTACCCGTGCAACTTCTAGGAACTTTCTTGAGTATGCCACGACTTTCGACAATGGTCACACTAGGGCTTCTGCTTTCACCCTGAGTCTGCACCTCGGACCACAAGAGCAGACCTTTCACTATCTATTTTTGGTTCATCGTTATTCTTCAACATCACTTGCTGTTGTGCTTTTTCTCTGCACACTTCGGAGAAAACTTCTCTTATAGTTGGCAAAAGTTTTTTCCCTAGTGTACATCTTCGAACCTCATCAAGTTCTTTGTTCAAACCAACCAAGAAAACAAATACTCGACCTTTTTCAACTTTCTTTTTGTACCAAGCACTGTCATTAGAATTTTCTCATTGTTCATCTTCTAACAAGTCCAATTCCTGCCAAACAGCCATCATATCAGTATAATAAGTTGTTACCTCACGATTACCTTAATGCATATTCCAATACGGGTGTTTAATTCATGCAATTCTGACTGATTTTCCAAATCTAAGTAGGTTTCATGAACTGTTTCCTAGACATCACGAGAATTGAATTCATTGAGTTGATCAACCAGGCAGTAACCATTGAATTCTCTGAACGCCACAGCCTGTATCTTGGATCATTAGTGGCTGGTATTGTTACCTCGCCGTTCAAGTACCCTAGTTTCTATTTTCTATCAATCACCAAACGCATAGACTGAGACCATTCAAAATAATTCTTCCATTTAATTTGTGAATGGTAATTTCAAGCGAATTTTAGAAAGAGAAACAGTTGGAAGTGGCTGAGAAACTTCCTCCGATGAAGTCCCACTACTGCTGCCATCCAAAGAGGTTGAACCAAAGCCAACCATGGCAGCCTTAAAATTCTTAATCAAGCCCTAGGCTCTAATACCATGTAGATTTTATAGAGGAAGAATGAGGAAAAATTCTCTTATTCAATTCCTTTAAAAATAGAGAAAACAAACCACTTAAATAGGGGAAAACAAAGGATTAATCCTATATGTAGGAACTAACTTATCTCATCCCTAAATTTTAGGATCTTATCCAAATCTCTAACAAACATATCCTAATCAATTACTTCTAATTTATCAACAATTACTTATTTGACTTTTATTGGAGTTTGTATGGAATAGTTTACAACAAAAACAATATGCTTTATCAAAATATTTTGAATAAACCAGCCACTTTCTATTTTTTTTCTCCATTGGGTAGTTTTTTAATGTAATATGTAGTAGAGAAATGCTTAGAAAATTCCTTTGGAAAAATTAAATCGTTATCTCTAGTTGGACTTTTCTCTGCTAGGAAATCTCTTAATTTATTATTTATATTTTCCCATATACCAGAATCATAAATATCATTCGAAAAACAATGCTCTTCAAAATCTTCGATTTCATCTCTCATCTTTATTCATATTTTTATTACAATCTCCTGTAAGGGTATTATCACAATTTTGATTATTATTATCTTCAATGTCATTGTTTTCATTAATTGGTTCATCATTTTTTAATTCAATTTGAGCATGTTGATCAATTATTGATACTTCACTCAAATTCATATCTTTTTTACTACTTTTGACAAATTTATTAAGATCTTCTTTTTGAGATTGTACTAACTTTTCTATTCCTCTCTTTTTTTGAAGTTTTTCGTATCCCGAGTCACATTTTCTAGTAGATATTTTTAGGGAAAGAAGAGTAAACAAGCAAAAAATTATGCTAGATTATTAAAAGAAAACAACCTATGAACACAATAATATTTAAAAAAGAAACAATAACAATAAAATAATATAACTAATTAAGAAGAGAATAGAAAGAAAAAACTTGGATATTTAAAAAAAACAATGACATTTTATAAATGTTGTGGGGCCCTAGGCAACTGCCTAAGTTGCCTAAGGGAATAGCCGCTACTATTCACCATTAATTAAATCAGCAAACAATGAATAAACAAATGCTCAAGCAAACTTCACCATGAATTTCACTAGAGATAATTAGCTTCTTCGATAAGAAAACATTAATAAAATGAAGTAGACCAAATACTTGTTAAAGCCCTTTAGAATTTCCAACTGTTGGTAAAAAATAGTTTTTCAGGAAAATATTTGAATCGCATTTCTCATACAATATATAAAATTATCATAATCGAGAAATCATACCTTTGCTTTTTCGTAGAAGATATTTAGGCTTCCAAATCATAATTTGTCACCATCAATCCTATTAGATTACGATCTACAACTAACAATCTTTCATAGTATAACTCAAGTTCGATTTGTACTAGACATGTGGGCACCTTTATTATTGCTAAAAGCAACTAGCAAGCGAAAAGTTTTCCTTTCAAAGTTAGGGAGAAAAATTATTTTTCCTCTGATCTGTATATTATAGCTTTTGTGTCTCTTTTATCGAGAAAACAAATCCTTTTTATATCTCTATTTAATGAAAACCATAGGCTTTTTATTTATCTCTTTTTTTAATTTTATTAAATCAAATTTGATTTAAATTATAAAAAAAAAAAGATAAAACCAAAAGTAGTGTTTCACTCGTGCTTCCTATTAGGGCCCACCTTATAAAATAACATAAGACCCCTCATATACAAACATATTAAATAGAGTCTCCCACTAAATAATATATTTAGGATTTTAACTCAAATATCTAGTTATTTTAACCCAAATATCTAATTATCTCGCTTATTAATCCAATAGTGGTGTAGTCAATTAAATGAACTAACCTAGGGATCATATGGGTATATACAATAGTGGCTACAATAATTAAGTATGTAATTAAACTAGCCCGATTATTTAATTCCAAATCTACTATACTAAAATATTGGAACTGACCTCCATAATTGTATGCTATCTGAGATAGTGTTCTTGAATAATAATTCGACACATGACACATTGATTTCTTTACTGAACAATCTTTTGTAACACATTACTAATTAAATTGACATCTCAATTGTCCAATCAATTTAACTACATCTTGTTCCTTGACTCTTACTAGTTTTCTCTAATGATCATTTTCAACATACTAATTATGTTGACACACTCTGGTCAGAGAATTTTGTGATCAAGTATCGAAAACCTATCAAGAGATATGTTGTAAAAATTCTGTATTGTTAATTTATAATCTCATTGCTCATAATTACTTCCACCAAGGTGCCGGGTAAACTTGACTATAAATATATGTCGTGCCCATTGGTAACTCAAATGAAATTAACAATCACAAACATGAAACTATAATTAACTCAAGATGAGATTGCAATAAAATAAATGCCTATGAGATTTAATAAATCCCGACATCATTTTAAGGTTAATTAAAATCTCATATATGATCCAGTTTAATGTAGTCAAACTACATCAGTAATTCATACATGATTAAGACAAATCATTTAATAAATTTACTACAGTTTAAAGATAAATAGAGCGTCCAACTCTATTTATCAACTGCGAACTCAATTTATTTAATTATAAGATAACTTTTATTTTATTTCTTCTGTGAATCCATGATTAAACAGATCTTATTCAAAATATTTATGCAATTAAGATATCTGAAAAAATATCTCAAATATTTTGTTTATCACAAAATAAATAATTAATATGTTTTAAAGAGCACATAATCCCAACACCAACCATATCCACTTTAGCTTCCATCACACACATTCTTTGGCTCCTTATAGTAACTGAGTTCATTAAATCTTCCCAACCACAACTATTGACTGCTTGATCGCATAAAGTGAACCGGGATTTACCTACAAAGAGAAAAAGAATCCTTGTATTATTTGGATTTTGAGCATGATAATAATAGTTGACATTAATTAATTTATAGTCATTATTAGATGTTGAAGCTTTGTGTTTCTCCTTTACTTGATCCAAGATGGTACTCTGCGTATATTTTAACATTCGGATCCATCAAAGTCAAGTGCAAAGAAAAATGAGTGCCAATATTTGAGCTTTGTCCTTTAGGATAGATTTGTATCTTCCTTAAACAACCAACATGTAGAGTTACTTAATGGTAAGAACATTTATTATCTCAAGAATTTGTAATAGTGAAATTATCATTGCACCACCTCTATTTTGATTTATGTTTATCATTACACCAACTACAAAATTCTAACATGTTCTATGTATTACATTTCTTTTTAAATTTGTATCAATTAGCCACTTTTCCACTAACACCATTAAATAATTTAAATAAAATAATAATTTTACCCCTAAACAATTTAAAAGACTATTTTATCTTATAAAAACTTTAAAAAATAAAAGATTTATAATTATAAAAATACTCCTAAAATTATTAAAAAATAGATCCCAAATAGAACAGTTGATTTTTATTAAATTTAGATTTTACAAAATTTTATTGATTATTTTTATTAAAAAATTATAATTTTGTGAAATTTTAATAAAAAATAACTGAATTTATTTATTAAAAATTATAATTTTGCAAAATTGTATTAAAATAACTAAGTTTATTTATTAAAAATAAATGCCAAAATTTTAATAATTTAGGGGATTTTTATTAAATCCCAAAATTTTGGAATTATTTTTATAATTATAATTTTTTATTAAAATAATTTTTATTAAAAAATAAAATTCTAATTTTAGGATTTATTTTTTTTAAATTTAGGGGTTTTTTATTTTTTAAAGTTTTTATAAAATAAAATAGTCTTTTAATTTATTTAGGGATAAAATTATTATTTTATTTAAATTATTTAACGGTGTTAGTATAAAAGTGGTTAATTGATACAAATTTAAAAAAAAATGTGATGCAGAAAATATGTTAGAATTTTATGGTGGTTGGATGAACATAATGCAAAAGAGAGATGATGCAATGATAATTTCCCTTTATAATATAAAAAGATCCTTCAATGGAGACTTGTAATCAGTTGATTATAGGAAACAAAAAGGAGGAAAAAGTAATTAGGTCACAGAAACTTGGTACCATTTGTGATTTGTAGCACTGAACATGCACATCTGAATCCTTGAAACATGCATTCAACTTTGAGACAAACATACTTAAAGCTGGTGGTATCTTTCATCACCGAAAAGCACTCTCCTTTGCCCATTAACAAATACTTCGACTTTGAACACACATGTATCATCCACAAGTATCCATTTGAAGCATCCTTAAAAGCTTTAAGCAGGAGAAATTCATAAAAATCTCATTCAAGCTTCAATCTATGGAACCGTCTTTCTTTTCTTATGGCATCTACCTAGCCTATGAAAACTAAAATTAGTACCCAACTAATTGTTAAAATATATATCTCAAATAAAAGAAGCTTATTACAATTGTTCTTAAATAAGAAAATAATAGTAATTATCGACATTGAAGTATTAGGAACTTGTCTCTCTTCTGATCAAGTAAAAACAAGGAAAAAATTACATACCTCCCAACCAAAACTAAGTGAACTTGTGTTTGCAACTGGTAAGTAGAGAGAGATGTGACCTTTCACATTCTTTCTATTGTTTCCATTTGGAATAGTGTAAGTTTCTTGCATATGCAATAATATCTCTCTCTCTTTTTTTTTTTTTATTTAACCTAACAACAATTCAATCTCTTTTTCTATTTAGCCTAACAGCAACTCAACGATCCCCTCCCTAACCATATCTATGGGATTCAATCCCTAAATCTTTAATTTTTAACCCAAAAAAATTACCTACTCAACTAATTAACAGCCGCCACTTCTAACCTCAAGTTTCAAACTTTGATCTATATATCTTCCAACAATCTCTACAAGTGATGAAAATGGTTGTCTTTTGAGTACGTAATGAGCTAGTGGTACTTTTGAAATGCTATTTGATATAATATTTGATCTTAGAAATAAAAAATATATATTTATTATAACAAAAATATTTTTTTATAAAAAATAAGTCGTTTTTTGTAAAAATTGGACCTAGGTCGTTCTTTGTAAAGAATTGACCTAGATCGTTCTTTGATGAATCATACTTTTGGCATTTTATCGTATCTTACATTTAGATATTTTTCTTAGAATTGTAAGTACCATGATCGTTTTTATAGAGAATATGCTTGGGTTATTTTATGTAAATTATTTTTATTGGGCCCATATTTTAGGTGGATTTTGAACCTTTCATAATTTGATCTAACATTTATTATGAAGATTATGCTTATTTTTTATTTAATTCCAATAAATTTGAGTAGTACAGTGTCTTTTAGGATATCTAGACTGTCAATTCATCAAAATATTAACTATGGATAAAAACTGGAACTCAATCTAATAATGTAATGAAAGCCTTGTTGTGCTATGGTTCTTTCCCTCTCTAGGCTGAATTGTACGGTCGTGACAAATGGTAATATTGTAAATACAAGGATTTTGTTATCTTAGATAACAAATATTAGAGAATTGACAACCATATTTTCCAGTTCCCACAACTTCTCTATTATACTGCCCATTATACTTTTAACCATCCTTCTCAATTCCCTCCATTTTCTTGTGTTACTGTTCATTATTTTTCCAAACGCAGAAGTTGGTTAGTTAATTGGGTTACGCTGGGGCCTGCCGGCCGGTCAATGAGTAATTACGTATACATTCGCAAGCCGAGGCCACGCTATAACAAAACAACTGGAGCAAAGCTCCAGCAGCTTACCTCCCTTTGCCTTTGGCCAATTGGCCCTCTCCCGGCTTTACACCTGTAACAATAATAAATTACGTCACTTTCCCAATTTAATTTAATTTAATTTATCCACTTTATTTTTAGTTTCTATTCTCGCCCTTTTTTATTTGTACACTTTCCCAAACTGCCTGCTTCTTAGTTGTCGTTGTCGTTGTCGTTCGGTTTGGTGATGGCATAACATAAGTGGGCTTTGATCCTTTCATTTTGCCTCTTTTTTTTTTTTTTCCCCTTTTCCTTTTTAACTTTTGAAACCCAAAAAAGCAAAACAGAAAACAGAGGAAAAAAAAAAAAATGAGCTTTCAAGATCTACAGAATGGCTCGCGATCATCACCATCATCATCGTCCAAGAGCCCATCACAAGCTGTGGCAGCCGGGATTTTCCAGATCAACACTGCCGTTGCCGCTTTTCGTCGACTTGTTGACGCCATCGGAACTTCCAAGGACACTCTTGATCACCGCCAGAAGCTGTCTCTGTTTCTTCCATTCATTTCTTTCATTTTAAAAATATATATATGTATTTTTTTTAATGCAATTCTTGTATTAACTGATTCTCAATTATGGGGGTTGCATGGCATGGGCAGGCACAACACAAGGCAAAGAATTTTGCAGTTAGTGAAAGATACTTCTGCTAAGCTCAAATCTGTCAGCGAGTCCGATCGCGACGCTGATGTTAATGTAATGTATCATCTTTCTCTCTCGCTTTTGCCAACTGAACTTCTCTTTTGTTGAAATTTTTTTGTTGCTTTAATATGTAATTTTTGGTGGGTTCTTTAAATTTTCAGCAAAATAAGAAGGTTGAAGATGCTAAGCTTGCCAGAGATTTTCAAACAGTGTTGCAAGAATTTCAGAAAATCCAACAACTTGCCTCTGAACGGGAGTCTACTTACTCCCCTTCTGTTCCTCCGTCTTCAGCTCCACCAGCAACAACGTATAATTTATAATTTTGCTTACTTGTAGATCAAGTTGTTTTGTTTTGTCATTTTTCTTCTTCTAATGCTGGTGTTTTTGTGATTTCAGAGACACCTCTGGCTCGGGTGACCATGTGGGGTCTGAGAACCAGCCGTTTCTTATGGAGCAGAAGAGGTAAGTGCTTAATTCTCACACCCTTTTGCTCTGAATTTTTTGCTACATCAGTTGGGTTTTAGTCGTCAGTGTTAATATTGGTCCATATGCTATTTGTCTTTTCACATGATGTACATGCTACAAAATTTTGCTTTATTTAGTTCATGACTTTGGTGTTTTAACTTGATTGGTCTGTGTTGTTGGACTTTTTATACTTTTATAGTTGAGTTTTTCATAATAATTTTAGTGGATAGTGAAGCCATATTTTCTCTTTACTGCAGTAGAATGTTCCAAAAAACATGTGTATTTAGTAGCTTATGGCAGAAACATACTTGGTTTCCATTTAATTTCAATTGAAGCTGACTGAGATACACTTATATTAGAGATCACTCCCTTAAAGACTCTTCCATTGCTTTTGCTGGAAAGCTAGGCATTTCTTTCCCTTTGCTTTTTCTCTTTAATCAAATTTGTTGAACATTTACATACAGGCAGGAGTTATTTCTGCTGGATAATGAAATTGCCTTCAATGAGGCCATTATTGAAGAGAGGGAGCATGGTCTTAGAGAAATTGAAGAGCAAATTGGGCAAGCAAATGAAATATTCAAGGACCTTGCTGTTCTAGTTCATGAACAGGGTGTGGTTATCGGTAAGATGACAAATACCAAGTAGATAAGTTATTTTCCTTTCTATTGCCCCCTTTTTCTTGCTATTCGTGGCCTTTTATTAGTATAATTGGTCATTTGTTCTGCTATAACAGATGACATTTCATCAAATATTGAGTCTTCTGCTGCTACAACAACTCATGCGAGAGTTCAGCTAGCTAAGGCCTCAAAGAATGTGAAATCCAGATCATCGTGGGTAAGTAATAATCGCCTTCACATCCTATTAAGCTGAAGTGCTTGTCACACTGTTGGCAAGTTGGTTTTCAATATTTGAGATGTCTACATATATGTTTAGATTGTTGATTCAAGAAGAAACATGTTCCTGCATGTATGAAAAAGTACATCAATTTCCCCCGACTTATATGTATGAATGAACAAGGAAATGAAGAAAAGAAAAATAATATTCCAACCCTCCCAGTTTTTGTGTTCATATTTTCTTCCTGCGTATACTGCGTATGCTCTTTTTGATGGAGCTGCCATACTTGTTGTAAAGTTCGGACATAAAATTATAACGAAGAGATAAAAAAGAAGATTGCTTCTGGTACAGCAAGAAATGGATGTTCCAAAGATACTGAGATACAAATATTTCAGTTTTTTGGTACAGATGGTTTTGACATATATGCTGCTTGATTAATTTCACAATGTTGAGGTCAATGTAGAGTAATAATCATCTAAAATTTTGGATTTTATGAACTTGAACGTTAACTTTGAAGTGGTACCAATTTAGAGAGATGGAGCAGATCAATCAAAGAATAGATAGTGGAGGCTAGCTAGCAAGGAGCCGGTTGTGGTCATCATATATAGGAGAGAAAGAACTTGTCTGAAATTATTATCTAGGCAGTCTTTTAGTAGTTCAATCCCCATTTTCCCCTCAGTTTTATATGTTTCCCTTTTTATAATTTTTTTCTGCAGTGGTTTGCCCAAGGAACTGAATCTACTGTTTCTCTGGATTGTTTTGCAGTGTTGGTGGGTGCTGGCAATTATCGTAGTGGCACTGGTCATCCTCCTCCTCGTGTTCATTCTATAATGTGCAAGATATTGGTGTGCCTTTCCTCGATTAAACTTTTATTGATATTCTTATTGATATTCTTTTATTTGTCTCTGTAAGTTTCTGGGTTTCTGCAGATCTCCACATTTTTTTTTCTCTTCTGGTTTTATCACATGTATGAATTAGGGTGCCAAGCTAGTTCTTTCCTTTGCTTCCTCATCGTTTTTTTGGTTTGGTTTTGTGTGCAACTCTATCTTGCACCTAACAAAAATATTTGTAATCGAGCAAGATATTTAGCGGATTGTCTGGATTTTGTTTTCTCCCTACTCTGCACATAGAGGAAATAGAAGAAATCTATTTTTGTGCAATTTACTTGTTTGACAGAATGATTTAATTAAGGACTGATACCACCACTTTGATTACGGGGCGGGGTTATACAATTTTGATCACATAGACATGAACCTTTAAACAGATTTAAATGTGACTTGAGTGGTGGTTGTATTTAACTTTGTTAATACTAAGGAAAGATGAGTTATGAAATGATGATAGGTGATTAATCTTGAATTAATTCACCTACATTGAATATTCTATGGATGTTCAGATAGAACATCAAAATCCCAGATGCACCCCTCACATGTCAGTGTTCCGGAAAAAAAGAAAAAGAAAAAAGTGAAAGTAATGTATTACTATTGAAATGTTTAACGTCTGTAATTTACTGATATTTATAATTACAAATCAACCATCGACAAATATTTATTTTAATTAGATTTAGGTAAATTAAATTGTTACCATTTGGAGGGAGTAACGAAGATAAATGCAATCATGGACCAGCCTAATTTTGTATTTCTATAGGCCTTATTAACCTCTTAAGGGGATATACTTACTAATCACACTCAATTATGGGAGAAGAGTAGGGTTGGCAATCGGACGGGATGGGATGTGATTTACTAATTTCAGTCTCGTCCCGTATATGCAAGTGGGATGAAAAAACGTCATACTCTCGTCTCTATATTTTTTTTGGGACAAAAGTATGTCTCAATCCTGTCTCAAAAGAGATGGGATTCTGCGGGATCCCATCCCAATCGAAAAAATTCTCATTTTTAGTCGGTAATGAGATGGGATATGACGAAATTTGTCAATCTCACTCCTGTCTTATATATGCAAGTAGGATGAAAAAACGCCTCACTCTCGTCTCTAAATTTTTTTAGGACAAAAATATGTCCCGATCCCGTCCCAAATGGAAAGAAATTCCGTAGGATCCCATCCCATCGAAAAAAAATTGTCATCCCTAGAGAAGAGTAAGAGCAGAGTTCTTGTGGCTACACATCAATTTTTTATTTTTTAAATATTTACATCAGTTATAATGAACGGAAAAAAAACAAAAAAGCGATAAATATTTCGAGACGCAATAAATGGCTTCATACTGGGCAAATGCGTGGTGCCTTTCTGTCCAAATTTTTTAATTTATCCGAGTAAATTTTTCTTTTTCAGTACTTTGGATTTTAACTACTGGTTGGGCAAATCAAATTTAAAAAGTTGTGATATTTGTTCTCCTCATTATATCTCAGTCTAGGGATGGCATATTTTTCCGGACCCGGACAAACCCGGATTATCCGGTACGGGTTCAACCCGCACCGGATGCATTAACAATGCGGATTCGGGTTGTAATTTTTCAAACCCGGATATATTCCGAGTCGGGTCCGGGTTTAAGTGAACCCGGATCTCCGGAACCCGGACCTGGACTACCATTTATTTATTTATTAATTTTTATTACTAACTAAAAAATATATAAGCATTAAACAATAAATTGGGCAAGAAAAAAAAATAAAAGCAAACAAGACAAACCCGCAAAACCCTAAAGCAAAACAAAACAATTGCACCAGCCGCCACCTTGTTGAGGGGAGGGGGGAACATAAGCAAAACAAAACAATCCCTCAATCTTTATCAGTTCATCTCTCAATCTTCATCTCCATCTCTCAATCTTCATTTCCATCTTCATCTCACTCATCCCCAGCGGCCACCTCAAACCTCATCTCCCTCATCCCTAGCGACTGCCACCTCAATCTTCGTCTTCTTCATCCCTAACGACCAAGTTCATCAATACATCATCAATTAAATCATCTCAATTCATCATCCATTATTATCAAAAACCCAGCTCCACCATCGTCAAATTCGGTCTCATCTCTCTCCAAAGAGCAAGCTTTGCTGCTAGTTGCTAACCCCTTCTCGCCGGCAATCATATTTTTCACTAGCCCATCACCGCCTTAGCTACGACCTGAAATTTTCTTTCGTTTCTCTGTATTTCTCTTTTAATTTTTTGCTTTTGCTTAATTTCGGTAATTATTAATTTTTTTCTTGTTGTTAATAGCCAAACGCAGCATCTTAGCACGTAATATCCATATAATTGTAAATTTTATTATTGAAGTAAGCAAAATTGGTTGTGATCCCATGAATTCATCCTATTGTTTTTTGCTTCTGTAATTCCAAAGAACCAAAAAGTGGCAAGTATTAAATCTATCTTCATCCAACTACCGTGTTTGAAACCCGGATTT
The DNA here is from genome assembly GCF_000493195.1 of Citrus x clementina. Taxonomy (NCBI): domain Eukaryota; kingdom Viridiplantae; phylum Streptophyta; class Magnoliopsida; order Sapindales; family Rutaceae; genus Citrus; species Citrus x clementina. Next base: position 11,678,141 of record NW_006262688.1, on the reverse strand, counting down.
TTCCGGGTTGAACCCGGACTGGACCCGGAGTGAAATAATCTGGGTTTATATCTGGATCGGGGAGCGTAAATTATCATCCGGGTCTGGAACCGGAAACGTTAAACCCGGACCCGGACCCGGATTTTGCCATCCCTTATTCTCACCAATCCCCACTAATCACTTTTATTTTAATATCTATTTTATTTTTATATAAAATGATTTAAATAGTTTTTAAATATACCTACATGATAATTTTTAGTAATATCTAATTTAGTTAATCTAATTTCTTAAACCGTAATTTCTTTTAATTTTTTAAATTATTTTTTTTCTTAAATTTTATACTCTCTACTTTTGTATTCATAGACGAAATTTATTTACAATACACTATAGAGGATGACGAAAAAGTATCGAGTCTCTCTTTTCTTTTTTTTTAATGGCTATGGTGACTACATATAAAACCTTTAAAAAAAGGGAGAGATTATAGTGATTTTGAGAATTTTTAAAAAAAAATAGATTTTATAAGTTTTATATGGTGGATACTTAGAAAAAAGATAAAAATTATAATAAGGGTAAATTTGAAATTAAATAAGGTATATTGAGAGATAAAAATTAGTTTAAAATTTTTAAGATATGAAAAAGGGTCGAATATTAACACTCCAATTTAAATCTGAACTAAACCCGAAATGATTAAAGATGGGCCCAGCGAATAAAAGGCGGGCCGGCCTTCAAACCCAATTTGAAATGAACTGGAAAGTAGAAACACAGACAAATGCAAATGTCGTAAATTCTCATATCTGTGTCGTTTTGGTCTTCTTCGCCTCGATTCAGACTGAAGAGAGAAAAAGAAAGAGAGAGAAGAAAGAGTCTCATCAACATCAATCATCACCATCAGCTTCCTCAATCAACGTCAGCATCAGCATCACTACCATCAGCACCTGCGCCTGGATGTAAGTTAAGTTGGATGATCATCGTCGTCATAACGTCAACAACAAATCAGTAGTAATGGCAGGACTAATATACGAAATATTCACATCGTCATCGCTACTATCACTGGGCCTCTACCACACGATCTGCACGACGCGCAACTACCTGAAATCACCGCAATCGTACGGCGCCAAACCCTACCACCCACTCCCACTCCATCACAGCCACCACCGCCTCAAGCACCTCCAGCTGTACCTGATAATCGTCTGCCTCCTCATCTCCTTCGTCCACCAAATCCTAACCGCATCCGACTCCGACCCGCTCGTCAAGGGCCGGACCCCCGTCCACCTCTTCGCCTCCCTCCAGTCCGCACTCGTCCTCTTCCTCTTCCTCTTCCTCTCCCTCTCCCTCCTCCTCTCCGAATCCACCTCCTTACTCCCTTTCCCCTCCGATCTCTTCTTCGCCCTCGCCGCCTCCCTCTTCTACCTCCACTACTCCGTCTCCTCATCCGCCGCCTCCGTCCAGACCTCCGATCTCCAAGCCAAATGCGACACCCTCTCCGGCCGCATCTCCGCCCTCGCCTCCTTCCTCTGCGTCGCCCTCGCTTGCAACTCCAGGCTCTTCGTCGCCGACGTTGCCCTCGGCGGGGCCCTCTGCCTCCAGGGACTCTGGGAGCTCCAGACTGGCCTCTCCCTTTACGTCGAGGCGTTCATCCCCGAGGGGTGTCATAAGCTGCTTGATGTGGTCAAGGGCGTCGAGGGGTCCACCAAGTGTGATTTGGAGGAGTCTAAGTTGAGGGCCATGGCGATTTTGGATCTCTTGTTTTTGGTTCATGTTTTCTTTGTTTTTGTTATCGTTATGGTTACTCATGCTGCTATTGCTAAGACTGTGCCTATCAGGAGATTGGGCTCTTATGAGGCCTTGCCTAATGTTGCTGCTTCTGATGCTAACAATCACATTCAGATGAAGGCTTTGGCTGGTACTCAGGCCTGATACTCTCAATTTTATCAACTTAATTTATTCAACCCAAAAAAAAGAAATTGTGATATTTTCATTTTTGTATACAAAGTAATGTACTTTTTATTTCATTGTTTTGAGGAATCTTTTGCCTTTCCGCAGTTGGGTTATCTCGTGTTAAGCTGTTCTGCTGCAGTGTTTGTAGTTCTACGTGTTAAAATATTAGCAGATTCCTTATTGTGTCTGGTAGTTATTAGTTTGAAATGATCTTGTGCATTAGGGTCAACAATTATGTTGATAAGATTCTCGTGCTATATGTACAAATACTGTTCTTGATGAATGGACTTTTCAGTACATCTTGCGATTCTAGGTTTGATAATGAGATTTCTTTTTTGTTTGTGTGTGCAAAGCATGCCCTTTAATTTCATTCTTTGTGCTTTTGGTTATATAATTGCTCTTTTGACGAATCATTTGCATTTGCTTTTCAATAATGACTGATTTTGATGCACTGTTTAAGATTACCCTCCACCTCTTATTGTAGTGCAGTGGCTTAGATGATTATCTGACTTGTTGGTATGTCTACTGGATATTAGCTTGAAATGAGCTTGTGGATTAAGATCAACAATGTGATTTTTTATTCTTGTGTTATATATATAAATACTCTTCTTTATGTTTGGACCTGTTAACCATCTAGATTATCTCAGTTTGATATGTGCCATTGAAAATGCTGTGTATCATTAGATCAGAGTGTTATTTTCAGGGTATCTATCTACTGTTGTGTGTGCAGTATTCAACCCAGTTGTCTTCACCCAGTACATTTGTTGAAATTTCTGGATAGGTAAATGTTCATCTTGATGGAATAGATAAGTTTTCTAAGTAGTTCAGTGGGTTCTGTTTCCTGTTAAAATATATTGTTTTAGATGATATACGATCGCCAATGTGCTGATGGAAGGGAGCATGAATCTGGAGTTATTAACTATTAAGTAAGCTGTTTAGTAAACATGTATGATTTCTTTGATCTTTTAGGATGGTGACCGTTATAAGCATTTTGTCGTCATAGAGTAGAATGAGCGGCTGTTGTTTATTGTTGCTTTATACACGATTGCTTATTTTTTTGTATAATATACAATCGATCTCCTTTGTTTGCTTTCATGGACTGACTTTCCACTTGTGCATTGTTGAAATCCCATTTTGTTCGTTGCCCTGAATTCCATGCATTTTTTTCATTTTGTGATGGTACCATTTGGATCAATGCTGCCATTTGTCTTAGTCCAGTATGATTATTCATTTTCCCTCGTGGTCCTTTGATCTTTACTTTTAACAAATATATTTTATTTTGATTCAAACATTTTTTTGGTTTTGTGATAATTTACTCAATTGCAGCTTAGTTGTTTTGGAGTGTTTGTTGATTGAACATGCTATTTCTTTCTTTCTTTCATTTCGTTAATTGGGAACAAAGAATACACCTTCCAGAAAACAGCAGAGGAAGAACATGCTTGCTCTGAGTTCTTTGCCAGAATGAGTGATTATTAATCTCATAAAAAATGATATTACTCGTGAAAACAAAAAGACATAATTGTCCTACATTTAGTTGCAATGCACTAAATGTTGTGTCCATATGAAAGCCAAACTAGATTCTCATTTTCAATCCATTATTTATGGAAAACCTAATCTGAAAGCTGCTTAGTTAGGCGAAAGTCATAGGTGTAGTTGTGTGGACATGAAATGTTATCATATCATAGGAGTTGGACTGAGGGATTTGGAACTGGATATCCTAGGTGTGTCTAACTTAGCAGCTGTATTTTTCTCTGTGGATGACGATTGAGTCTAGGTGATTTCCTCTTCCCAGATCTTGGCTCTGTTTGGATTTTGTTCTCATCTTGAGCTTGGGATATAAACTGTTATTGCGAGCATTGTAAGTTTGTATTGATTACGACTTGCACACTTAAAACATATGTTGCCTTATTGATGAGACTTATCTTTGAGAGTGGCTAGTAAATAAGTGAAATAAGTTTAGTGGTGGAGCACTGGCTCAAAAATGCTCATGCATGTATGTTGATGACTGTCGGGATACTCTTTCTTTTGGCTGAATTTTCGTGATGCTGGAGTGTTTAAAAATAAGTCTAAAAGTGAGCCCCTATTGGAGGAAACTGGCGATTGGGATATTCTGGTTCAGTAGCTATGACAATTTTAATCCTTTGAAAGTTCCAATTTGATGTTGTAACTATATGTTGTATTTTGTAGTAAACATGTCTGTATGTATTCTTAGAAGATGAACTTTGATGTTATACAATATCCTTCTATAAATTTAAGCTTGAGATAAGCTGTTAGTTTTCTGTCCAACATCATTTGATTGAACTTGTTCGTATTACGTCAATGAAGACATCAAAAATGGACTAGATAGGTAATCAATGCCTCCAGATTAGTAATTATATCCTCGTGAAGTTTTGTTTTTACTGTGGAAGGAAAAAGATGTTCAAACGAATCACCTGAAGCAGTATTCAGGAGGGTTCTTCAGAAGATAATGTGCAGACTGAATTGTAATTTAAGTAACCAAACTGAATCGTAAGTGGTATGAACAATGTGATATGCAATGTGCTCAAATCAGTCAATCAGGCAGCAGAGACCACAATATGATGCAGGGTAAGCACCGACAATGAGAAGTCGCAAAAAATCGCTTTACCATACTGAAGCTTTTTATAACTTCTTGTTCATTGTTCAAGTTCAACAACAGCAGACCGCTGCAGGGGGGGTACTAGTGAGCTACTTTGGCATTTTATCCTAGACTAGGGGCAGAGAATTCTGTATAGCTACAGCGGCTTTTGTTATTGGCGATTACATTGAAGTTGTTTGCTAATGTTGCATCAAGGGAGAGAATACAACAAATTAAATATACATCTTAATGGGATCTTTTAGTTTCAGTTTCATTTTGAACAACCGGTAAAGATCTGCACACGTGTGTGCTACATTTGGGCTCCCCCACTTCTTGTTCTAGGCCTTACTAGTTACCAGTTGGCATCTCGCTTCAGAAATTGAAAGGCAATTTCCACACGATAAAACTTGTGGGACTCCAGTTTTGTTGTTAGGCGATGATAACAGAAGGGCGGAATACTTTGTGCAGAAAGTTTTGCAGAAATTTCTAATCATTTACCAGGAAAATTTTTGGATTTTAACTTGGCCCTATACGATCGCTTGACGGCTATATATACCTTTCAAGTTCATGTGCTAATCAAAAACAGAAGAATATGCAACTGAAGTACCCAACTGCTGCGGAGACTTAACTTCTTCTAAACTCTCTCCCTCAAGGGCATTTCTGTACTTTGTTAGAACCTGAGTTCAAAGAAGATGATAGGATAGCCCATGAGGGAAGAGCTTAGAAGGAGTTGGGTTCTCTCCGTCGACAATCTTATCATGGTACTAATTGGGTAATCTTTGCAATCAAGCAGGTCTATAAAATGCTTCATGTAACAGTAGCAAGCTAATACATGGAGTCTTGACTGCAATGGCAAAGCTATTCTGCTTATGCTTCAGTCAATTTATGTTGTTAATTTTCCATGGGCTCTTCTTTGCATATATTAAACTTATTAAGATTTTGTAGCGGTCCATAAGCTCATCATAATTCTAATTAATGTATTCTTGAAGGTTTTGTCGTCATGCTTAATAGGAGTTGTATTAAACCTTTTGTGTTTTTTCTTTTTTCAGACATGTGACAAAGCTCTACAGTGACAAGCCCAGAGGAACTTAACAGATTATCAAAGCAGGCTTCTGTTATATTAAATAAGGATTAATGTTCCGTTAGTTCTCTCACTTCTCTGTGACCAGCAATTCTTGGGCTCTTCATCAAAGACAACTCCTAGTAGAATTTTTCTTATTCAAAGAAGCAAGAGATCATTATAATTCAAAGGATGAATTTTTACTCAGTGCCAGTATTCCACAAATTTGAAGTACAAGGTCACCCATCATAGCAACCTAAAAAACCAACACTAGATGAGGCTTGTTCTAATAACCCAAATTGATTGTTATGGTTCATGAGGCAAGATAAGGTACTAAATCTTAACCATGTACATTCTGTTCTGTCTACGGTCCTACAATTTAGTTTTTTTCTTTCTTTTTATTATTTTGCTTTTCAATCTTTGCCAGCTTTCTGCAGGCAGGATCAGAACTTAGTTTGGATCATGAACTGTCTACAAATTCTTTTATTCAACAAGACCGTATATCTCTTAGAATTTAGTTAAGCTCCACATAAACAGGGAACCTTTTCTGTTTCATCATACCTGACATGTGAGAGCTGATGGATGTGGGGAGCATGAAGAGGGATCTAATCCTTTATCTAATTCCCAAGAAATAGCAAACTCTAATAACTTACTATTTTTATCTCTTTTTATTGTTCCACAACATTAGATGGAAAAATAAAAATAAGTTTAAGTCCAAGAATCTATGTAAAGTTCCCTGTATATGTCACTCAACAAATTATTAAAGGTCTATCACAAATCAAAGTAAGAAATTTTACATCACTGAATATCAATGGAGATTACAACAATTCTGTCAAATGGTATGGTGTATGTTGAGTGTTTCAGACTTGTTCTTCGTGGGATTTTTTCATATAATGGAGACAATCAGCAGAAAATTAATGTAAATGATCATCTATCGTATGCCACTGATTATGTGTCGGTTAGAACTCACCCGAAAAGTAGGAAGAATTGAACATCAGATCAGTTTCTTTATACTGATTATCAAGTGTTCTTTTGTTTTGAGTGTTGACTTTTGATTCCAATATTGGGTTGGAGGTTGTTCCAAGATCTGAGATTAGATCCATGACAACAAACTTAAATCATCAACTTTTTGCAAGAAAGCCATTCCCGGAAAAAGGACTGCATCTTTTCTCTACTAGCAGCATTCCAAACATTCACGGTAGGGATTATCTTGTCAGGCCTCAAAAACTGGGAAATGTTAAAGATTAAATAATGCACACACAAGGAAACTAGTAAGATTTGCGCAGATAATTTATCCTTAATATGAGTCACATGAAGAAATGGAGCAATATCCAAAATCATACCTGAACAAACTCTCGTAATTCCGTGAAGCTTGAGTGCTCACTATATGGAACCCCTGAAAAGATGTTAATTCTAGCTTTAGAAATCTTCCCTGCCAACAAATGTGCATGTAACAACTAAAAAGTGCAGATGGTACTTCTACTTCCTGACTATGATCACAGTAAATTTGGGTATCCAATTTCATCCAGATCTCTACATTTGTGCATTAACTAAAATTGTACATCCATTATCATCTCACCATAAATTGTGATATTGCCTCTGGAAAGGGGTCTAATGAGATCCAGTTGGTTGCCCACAGTCTCAGAGTAAGTCCAACCTAAATAAATCAACTATTAAATAAATGATTTAAAGATCTATAACTTCCGGCTTCTGTAGGGGAAAAATAAAAAGGAACCTCAGTAGGTTGCAACAGCACATATGATTCACCTGTTGGCCGAAATGCCAATACTGCTGCATACTGATTTCCGTAGGGCTTCAAGTAGTCCTTCAGGGTCTTGAGAAAACAAAAAGGAATAAATCTTGAATGCAAATTAATATGACAAAAATGTATTACTCTTATTAAAATAATAAGAGAAAGGTTCAGAATTGAACCTCAAATTTCAGTGATGACATAGGGAGCACATGGAGAAGGGTGTCATTTCCCTGGGTACAGAGATTCCCAGAAAGCTCAGGCCAATCAAAAGATTGCAGAACCCTCCTCCTTGAAGCATTTGCATATATCTTGACCTAAACCAGTCATAAGACGGAGGTGACATCAAATTTAAACCAATTACATTAGTAATATGATGATAAAAATTATGTAAACCGGATGCATTAAATATAACCAAAGGTCCTCCCTCATGAGTAGCAGTACAGTATAATGAGCATGGCATTTAAGTAAATTATATAAACTTGGGACTCATATGTAAATACCAATTAGAAAACAGTGATAAGCATCAGTTCTTCCCAAAAAAAAATAAGGAACTGCAATAGAAGGTGAGCGTACCCCTAACGCCTTGGAAATAGCGAGAAAAACACTTTCTTTTCCAATGCTATACGCCCCAACAACAACAAGGGTTTTAGGTTGCTTTTTGAGGCAATTTTTAGTAACTCTGACTACATAATTTAATACATCTTCTTTGGAGGGAAACCTGAAACACCAAATGTCACACTAGAATTATTTTCCTTTTAACATCTTTTTGAGAGCAGCAGCTTGTTCGAACGGCGCACCTTTTAGGAAAGTTCTGATAGCGAAAATGCTTACTTGTATTTTGGGTTGCAATAAGTTGTATCCAAGTAAAGCACATTAACTCTGTGATTTACAAGAAGGGGGTAAGATTGCATAAGCCTAGAGGCCCTGAAATCTCCAGTATGCAAATAACACTGTCCATCTTGAAGACGAAAGTGAATCAGAGCTGCACCTGGGCAGTGATTAGCCTCTAGCAATGTTACTTTGACTCCATCAATAACGTGTTCGGTATTTAATTCTAAAGGATGGATATATCTGCATGCACAAAACCAGACAAATCATTCCTCAACCACCAGTTACCCAACTTACATACACTAGTTCATATACAGATCCAGGTACAAGGTCCTTACGATGGATTGACCAAGAGACACATCCTAACAAGGCGAGCAGTGAGAGGGCTGCAATAGATAGGACCATGCGACCATCGTTTTCCTAGACCACCGTAGTGATCATAGTGAAAGTGAGTAAGAAAATATGCAGAGCATCCTTTGATACTACCATAGCGAAATGCATCAACAGTGAAAGGTGTTCCTGAATGACAAAAAACAATCCATTATTAGAATAAAGTAACATAGCTCTTTTACCTCAAACTAGTAAGGAATACCTTACGCGTTCCCAAACACACAAGCACACACATATGAAGCAGCAATTCGTATCAGTTAAAAAAAAAAAAGCATGTTAACAGAATCCAACACTTAGAAGGGCAACCGCAATTAGAGTCATTTTACTGATAATGTAATGAATAAGAAAATGAACCATCCAATGGATAAAAACATAAAAAGTTTGAGAGCAAATGCGAAGACGGTAGTAATGGAATGAAACCTGGAATCTTTTTATAAAAAGGGCAACTGCGATCGGCAATCTTCTTCAAATGGGTAGCCTTAGATTTTCCATTGGAAGCCTTGAGCTTTTTCATTGGAGGTGAAAACAAGCAATTGGCCTCCGATTCCGAATTTGACTTCAACCCCCACATATCAAACAGATTAGCTTGTTTCAGCTTCCTTTCCGTTTGCAACAGACAGGACCAATGGGTTCCGCATCGATAGAAATCGTCGGCAAAGCTCTCTTCTTTCTCTTCTTCTTCTTCTTCATCATCATCGTCATCGTCATTATCTTGAAATGATGGAAAGCCGTTCTCGTCGTGGAGGAGGCCAGACGATTCACAGTCACCATATTCGAATTCATATAATCCTTCGTCTGTCATATCCTCTTCTAGCCTTTAATTTCTCCTGCCTTTGAGGATCAAAATGAGATTTTTCGAAATATATCGGCGCGCCCGCCCTTTGACTATGAAGTGTGTGTCATTTTCCGTTTTTGTTTTCTTTTGGATGGAGGGAAATGGAACACACTGTAACAACGCTATTTGGGTCCCGCGTCGGACGTGGCTAAGTTAAAACCTGTGGTATTGGGCTTATAAAGTTGGGCCGGCCCAAGATTTCACAGTAAATCAGGCTAAAATAAAAATTTAACATTTTATAAGAATAAGACTATTGACACCTCTCTAAATACCTCTTAAAGTTCTTTTAATTATTTTACAATTTTAACCTCTATTAAAATTATATAAAAAGACAATTTCTAATTAAGCCTCACTCAAAAGTTACATAATTTTTTTTCATTTTATAAATAAAAAATATTGTCTTTTTCTCTAATTTTCGAGTGAGGAATTTATCACCGATGGCTACAATTGAGAGAATAAAAACTCATTATTTTTTTTCTTTTAAATGAAGAGATCTAGTTGTTGAAATGTGTTTTAATAATGAAAAATAAAAAATAGAGTTTACATAATAAGTTTTACTTAAGGGTATTTTTGTCATTAATAAATGTGTTAAAAGAATTATATAATTTTTTAAAATATTTTAATGGAGTTACTTAAGAAAAGGGGTGTTAAGAGAAATTTATAGGGGTGCCAATAGTCCCACTCATTTTATAATTATAGTAAAATTGGACGAAGAAATTTTTGCAAATAATAAAAATACACGCCAGGGCTTACCCCTAAGAATTTGCACTCAAAACAAAAGCATGAGAAACACTCTATTGCCATATGTAGGGTTGACAATGGAACAGGAAGGGACAAGACTTGCCAATTTCAGTCATGTCTTGTATATGCAAGTGAGATAAAAAAAAAATGTTTCGTTCTTATTTTTTTACATTTTCTTGAAATAAAAATGTGTTTTAGTCTTATTCCATTAAATATCTCGTCCTATTACATCCTCATTATCCTGAACACTCTCGAATGTAAATAAATAAATTTTGATTTTTTTTTCTTTTAAGAATCATCATAATTCAATATAGTAGAAATCTTAAATAAATACAAAGTAGGGCTAGGCACTATCCGATTCAGGCCCAATTCGGTCTAGTTCATAAACTGAACACTAACCAAAATTTAAAACCAAACCAAACAAATTCAATTCGATTTGGTTCAGTTCTAAATTTCGGTTTGGTTGGAATTGATTTGGTTCTATTCGCTTCACTTCCTGACTCCACTTCTCTCTGCAATTAATCTCTCCCATTTAGCCTTCTTATTTCACACTTACAGAAAGCTTCAACTCAAATAATATCCTTGTACAACATTCAAATGATATACGTCCACATGCATAACAATCATAATAATGATATACTTTACACAAATTTGGGCTACAACGATCATAATCATGATATGCTTTACAGTTTAAAAACATTGGGGCTACAAGTATTACTTCATTTCACACACACAACTCATTTAGAAGAGCTTGGATACTAACAATTCTATCCATGGACTTTCTCAGTCTGAAGCCAGGCAGCCTTTACAACTTAGGTCTTCCAGCCAAGTGCCACGTACTGTCAACCATAATCCAAGAGAAAAAATCAGCCAAAGCTACTTTTAAATAAAATTCATCAAGCTACAAATTGTAATAAAATACAATTTTTTAGCAGCACAAACAATTATGAGTTGGCCAAGATTATAAAGTAACCAAACGTAATCACATTTATTCGTTAATTAAATACAAAATTGCAAAAAAATAAACAAGCTTCTCAATTCTCAACCAACAAACTTTGTGCATCAATTGAACAAAAATTAAACCCTAGTCTACATACTAATCCTAACTCATAAAGACATAATTTTATTCATTAACTAAATACAAAATTGCAACAAAAAAAAAATCAAACAAGCTTCTCATCTGATAAACTATGTGCATACAAAAATTAAACCCTAATCTGCATATTAATCCTAACTCAAAAAAACATAATTAAGAGAAAAAAATAAAGAACAATAAATAAGAAAACAAATTCAACACAACTCACCTGCATTGGTACGACAACAACAAATTCAATGACGATAATGACAAACAATGATGACTAGGCAACGAACTTGGGCGATCGGCTAGCTGAGGAGACGATCAATGCCATGAGACGGCCTGCATTTAGCTTAATATGTGTAAGTATAAAAACTTGAATTCTTTTTCCATATAATAGTTTTTAAGATTTATTTCTACCTAATGTGTGTGTAGCAGACAAATTCAAATAAAAAGCTTTTTTATTTTTCTATTTCTCTTACTTTATGACTTCGTGAGCTCCTTGATGGCTTTGTCTTTTGTCCATTTCAGTGGCAACAAACTTTGACAACTTCTCTTTATTTCATTGAAAACAATCTTCCTTTACCATCGTATATTTTCTAGTCTGTCTTATAAATGCTTGAATTCTCTTTTGCTTTGTGAAAATCAATCAATTTTTTTTTTCGTTTGAACAATCTAGAACTTGTCGCTGATCATGTAAAAAATAACACCCTTTTTATTACGAACGAACTACTAAACATATGTATGATTTTCAATTCTTTTCATATGTTTCAGTAGAGATGATTAATTAGGCTAATTAACTAATTGTGTTGGTTTTACTCAATTTGATTAATTTGAAGAAACGAGTATTCTTGATTTAAGTTAAAGAATTGAGTAGGTTTCCTTTGTAGCTAGCCATAAGGAAAAGCTTCAAGGGAATGTGCTTGACAAATTTAGGAATGTAGAATTAAAGGGAACCATTTTCATATAACGCTATACATGAAGAAATTAAATATAATTATCAATCATTGACAACAAAACATATTGATTGCAAAATAATGCAATATATACATATCATAATGGTTTAGATTTATATGCAATATAGCTTTCTGTGAATTGGAAAGCCTTAGGCTAGCTTGCATTTCAAGCATGCATGTTATTATTCTTAGTACACATATATAGCATTAGCACCCAAATTTTGGATGGGAAATGGTGCCACAATATGAACTTAGAGTGAGACTTCTATATTAATTATTTTATATAATTTATCAATAATATCAGGTTATTAATGTCTGCTTAGAGACCTGTCTTTTTAGTGATTGAACCATATGATGGAATTTGTTTGTTTCTAACCAAACTAATAGTGATGATATGTGTGTGGGGTGGGGTGGGTGGTTGATGATGTTTGGGAAAGAGACAGAAATGTTGGCACCCATATCAGTATGTTGACCTACTTCATGATCAATATATGTAGTATATATCATCCTCCACAATGACCTGGGTCAAACCATTGTATGAATAGTTTACAGCTCCCAGTCTTTGCTTGATGATGTAGGAAGTTAATTTATGTTATTTTAAGTAATTTAGGATTCTAGAATATTTATTGGTGCGAATTGCACAGTTTTCTTAGATACCTCATACCCATCCACACCAAATCCATCACAAAAAAAATCAAAAAAATAAAAATAAAAAAACAAAACTTTACCATTTTGAAAACCCTAGCCGCCACATCACTTGCTCCAGTCACCATGGTTGGGAAAAGCATTGTGGTCCTCCCTGAGGCACCCTAGTAGGAAACAGAGAGACGGCTTCAACCCAAATTATAGCAACAATCCATTTTCTAGTACAAAAGTGAGTCTTTAGGATGCTGGTTGTGCTATACTACTCCTTTGTCCTTTAAATTATTTGGTAATTGTTGGCTATGGTCCAAACCTTAATGAATAGTAAACAAAATCAACCCTATAGTTGACAGTGATAAATATTGGTAGTTATGTACTACTGCTTGAGATAATTTTGATACATTGGTTGAATATGACAAATCCTATTTAAAAATGGAGATGTGATGAATCAAATTTGGCCTTAGTATTAAATCATTGTTTTGAGATTTTAAGAGAAAGTGTAAACTAAATTTAGTTTGTTGAAAGTTCTCTAGATGTTTAGAGATTCATCTTGTTGGCCTAGTTATTTTTGTTGGGTTATATTGTTTAAAAGTTGGTTAGAACATATTTTGGCATAGACATGACTTGTTTATAAGATTTTACAGTTTTTTTAATTTTAGTTTTTTTTCTAGATTAAAATGAATTTGACTTTAAGAGTATAGGGATCACATTTACTATGCTCACAATTAGTGTCATGGTTATACAAGAAATGCTACTGATTTTTGAATTTATTGTTGTTTAATAGATAGTAGTGTCTTCGCTTAATGGACCCATCTATGCCCTTCGGGAGGTTGCAACATGCTGACTTTTACTACCGAAGCTACAGTAGCTACCAAAAATGGTTTCATGGCACTTGTTATGCTCCCACCTTAAACTATCAATATTCTCCACCCAAAACTAAAGCAAGAACTCCAATTGTTGGATTTTCCTTGTCATAAGTACACTCGTGACTGTGTACTCTGGCAGTCTAGGGTTGTTTTAACGATATTTCTCTTTAATAATTAAATTTTCAATCATAAAAAAATTGGCTGAGGCGTTATTAAATTACATCATTTGAAGAAAATACCACAAATATAAGAACTATAATACATCAATTTTTAAAGACAATGGAGATTGATGACTAGAGTAATTGATAAATATAAATGTAATTATTTTGATTGACATAACTTTTGAACAATTGCAACAATGAAAATAAGATGAAATACATGCATATTTTTTATGATAGAGCCTTCAATGTATTCCCTTATGCAAAATCCATCAAATGAGAAGAAAGAATCTATCATCATTCCTTTTGCTAAATACATTAAATAAAATTTCAATAACATGAATAAAGGATTCGTCAATGACCAAGCAATAGCTCTCTCTAAAGTGCCAAAAACCATACGGTGGTTAGATAAAAAAAAATGAAATGACAGCCAAAACAAGTTCAAATTGTTTTCATTCAAGCATTATTCTTAAAGTAAAAGATAGAAAGGCTTCAACCAATGATGCAAGACTAATCATGTGCATCCCTCTAAGCCAAAAAATGACTGCAAGTAAAACTGAACAAGTCAATGTTTATGATGTCAAAAGAAATAACAATATTTATAACTTATGAATTCATGTAAATTGTTACTAGATTTATCTATGATTAGATCATTATCAGTAAGGAAAATATCCATCATCCACTTGTTTTTTCCCAAATTAATGACAATGACATAGATGATGGATAGATTGTCTGTCATGCACCCCATTTTATGACAATTATTTTCCGTCATCTATTGCCTATTTTCTAGTAGTGACAATTCTTTTTTTTTTTTTACTGAAATCCACATAAAGTTACATTTTATTCCACTTTTCCACTTCCGGTTGGAATCCGTTAAGAAAACTAACGGAAACTTAAAAAATGACCATTTTACCCCCAAAATGAAAATTACAATTTCACCCCTAAAAATGCCAAAAATAATAAGATTTAATGATGAAATATCATTATTGGGAACGTTAATGAAGACCAAAAAAAATCCTTAACTTACTAGAGATTATAACCCCAATGGAATAAAAAAAACCTCCACCTTATCCTTAAATTTTAATTGGAGGGTTTGCGAAAATTATGTTATTTTTTAAAACCTATTGGTAATAATTTAGGAATTCCATTATAAACCCTATTTTAAAAAAAAAACCCCGCC
>NW_006262688.1:11338745-11663044 GCF_000493195.1 Citrus x clementina | reverse complement strand
AGGAAAAAATAATTAGATTTAATCAGATTATTTTTGGTAATTTGTAGGGTGAAATTATAATTTTCATTTTGGGGGGTAAAATTGTCATTTTTTTAAGTTTCCGTTAGTTTTCTTAACGGATTCCAAACGGAAGTGGAAAAGTGAAACAAAACGCAATTTTAGGTGGATTCCAGCAAAAAAAAAAAAAAAAAAGAATTGTGTATTTTTAAAAAAGTTGAAAAAAACTAGTGGATGATGGATATTTTCCCTCATCAGTATGAATTTACAGGCAAATATGTACACGTAACTGGATCAATTATGAATTCTATAATTTGAGAATCACAATGTAGAGTTCTCCAACCTTGATATCTTCATTCATAGTAAACTCTAAGCTCACACCATTCTCTCTATATAAAGATAGTTCACAATATATTTTTGCTGATAACTCACACTTAAATTCTTTAAATTTTGCAATTGTACAAACATCTTGAAATTGTTTTTCAATGGCATAATGACTCATACAAGTAATCTCAGAATTGAAAGAATTAAAATCAACTTGATTCTCCTTTTCCACCTTATCCTTCAATGCGATCTCATATCGTTCTATAAATTATTTCAAGGTCGTTCTGGAATTTACATAGTTGTCAAAAAATGCATGAATGCTTTCACTATGTGGAGTTGTAGACATTCATGCCTAAAAAGAATTTCTCAAAAATGATGGCGCCCAATGTCTTCTTTCATTGTACAACCCAATCAACCACTCATAACTTCTCATATTATACGTTTTAATGAATTGATCCAACGTTCTTCAAATGCAGCAAGCATTAATGAATCATACATAACATTTTGTAGAATATGCTTTATTGAATCATATTCCTTGTAAGCTCTTAATTTTTTAGGTAGTTTCTTCATTATATGCCACAAGCACCAACTATACTGTGTATTTGAAAAGACAACCTCACTTACTTTCTACATAGCATTAACTGGATCAATAATTATTGTTTCTGGGGCAATACACATCATACATTTATGCCAAAACTCAAAAAGTCATATGAAAGTATTAGTATCCTCATTGGAGATCAATCCACAATCTAATAACGTTGATCGTCCATAATGATTCACCACCACAAAGGTAGCAAAAGGCGTATCATATCTGTTAGTTAAATATGTTGTATCAAATGTAATAACGTCGCCAAACTCCTTATAGCAGCCCTACTCCTTGCATCAATCCATAAAAACATTTTTTAATCACCCTCTTCATTTAAATCTATAGCATAAGAGAAATTTGAATTGTTGCCTTGCATTTTTATAAAGTACTTTTGAATTGCAATGGCATCTCCAACTCCAAGTTGTAAACGTTTTACTTTATTAACATGATTTCTACGGTCTCTCTTTAAAATAGATAAATTCTCCCGTCCTGCTTCAATTGCTAAAGAATTAAAACTCTTATTCATTCTTATCCCAACTCTATCATTTAACTCTAGCTTCCTCTTTACATACGTCTTCAATATTATGTTGGTCTTTAAAAATCGAGTTTTCTCAAGAGTAGTAAGTTCATGATTGTGGTCAAATATAATAAAACACACTTGCCACTTTCTATCATGTCATATAGACGCACCAAGTTTTTCTTTGCAATCAATACTTTTCAATGGAGGCATTTTGAAGGCATTTGCAGACTTCAACCTTGGTTTGCCATAACGCGAACAACACATTGTCACAAATTTCAGTTGCCCGTCATCTCCCTTTCTTGAAGATCTAATAACACTTTCTAACCTTATACTTTTTTCATATTACTTGTGAAAATAAAAAACACCCTCAAAAGAATCAAAAACCATTCCAACCTTAGGTAACTCAATTTTTTATTTGGACTTATTGTATCTTTCATTTCCTCATCATTATTGTCCTAATATACATGGTATAAAATCTAAATAAAAATTAAATTGATAAACAGTAAAAAATATAATAATATAAATTTATCTCAACAAGATGAGAGTTTGAGAGAATGTCTTTGACAGGTTTCAACTCAGAGTCCTACAACTCTAGTATTCAGTAATCAATAACTATATTTTAAAAGGAAAAGTATCGTAAATAGTTTAAAAACTTAAAAAAAAATGTTACATGAATTTTGTTTAAACAAAAATTTTCTTCAAAATCATGTGTTATTTTTCCCGTTATTTTGTTATAAACTAATCCTGAAATTTTTCCCATAATTGTTGTAATAAATATATGATTGAACCTAAAACTCCAGATTGTTCAACTACAAATTTCCGGATCAATTACTAAGCAAAACTCTATTTTTGTTCATAAAGATGAGGAAAAAAAAAATTAATTGACAAAGTCTTTGTTGTAGTAAATATATTATTCAAATTGATTCTATTTGACTTACATGCTAAAAGGAATTGATTGATTTTCAAATAGCAAAAGTGAATTCAACCAAAAAAAAAAAAAATCACTTTGAACAAAATTGAAAAGAATAATGATAGGACATGGAAGATTGTAAAGAAAATACTCTCAATCAACTTGTCAGTGGTATGGTTTTAACATCATTAACTTTGAGCCACTTAACTTAGTGATGTGGCTAATGCCACATCAGCCGCCAACTCGCGTTGTATAAAAGAGTTTGTACAATAATTTGTGGTTATATCACTATTGATAATAAAATGATGGGGAATGAATTTATTACATAATTTTAAAAATTTCAAGTAAAGTGGGAACATAAAGGGAAGCAAAAAGATTCTCATTGAAAAAGTACTAAGAAAGTTTTGTACATTTAAATTAAGAAAAAATAAAATTTAATCAAACTTTTTTAAAAGAGAAAAAATTTATAGTTATAAATATTTTTATATCACATGATGCTTTTAATTTAAATATGCAACATAATTTGCAAGATATCATTTATATAAAAGTACTTGTAATTGGATCAACATAAAAAAAAAAATTTTTAAAAAAAAGCTTTAACATGGGAACAATGTTTACGCTTTTTTAATACAAAATTATTTAAATAATATTCTTTCAATTGTTTGTGGGCCTTCCAAACAAGGCGGGAGTTGCCTAGCGTTGCGCCGCCTCATGCCAAGTGTGCGGCACGGTCCAAGTCGTCAACCGTTGAAGAGTCCATATTGAACAAGTGAAAATTCATGGAACGAGGAACCAAATTTATTTTTTTAATATTTTCACATGAAAAATTATATATATATATATATATATTCCTTCCCTAGGTTAGTGTTGAAAAAAAGTATCTATCCGTTGACCTTTTAATTCGATTATGAGGCCGAAGTAATCGGACTATCCCTCTTAAAGAATAGAAGACCATCTAAGTAAATTACTTAAACATTTTATGTTACTATTATTATTGTTTTTGTTGATAAATCTAATTTTTTAAAAAATAGAACGCCTCAACATTTACTCTAATAAACAATTAGCCTCTCTATTAAAAAAAAGGATCATTAAATTCTACCATTTAAAAAATAGATAAGATATTCAAATTGATTCTTTTAGGTAAAAGTAAAACTCGCTACTAGTATGAAGGGTGCGTTTGGAAGTGAGATGATCAGCTGCTATGAAAAAAAAATTATAATTATGAAATAAAAATTAATAATATATAATAAATATAATTTTTAATTAATAATTTTAATAAAATTATTAAAGATATACTAGTTTCTCTATTATATAAGTGAAAAATCATATCAACATATCTTTCAAGATACAACAGATAATATTTTCTAAATATTTTACTACTGTAACTTTTAAAGTACAACTGTTCAATCTCAATTCTAAACGCACCCAAAATAATAGATTTAAAAAATGGTTGGATCTTATTATACAACGTGGCATACTTCAAGGCCTTAATTTTTACTGCTAAAATAAACAATTAATTAATAATTTAGAATAATAATAATAGTATAAATCAATCAATCTATCTATCTATCTATCCCGGCCAAAGCCAAAATTCAGGAGATGGAATACTACAGAGGCGACACGTGGACACAGACAAGTCATAGATAGCACTCCCGGTCCCGTAAGAGGGAGGGCATTAGGACTCATGCCTTCGAGAAGACTGCAGTTCTCCTTAAATTAGACCCACCCGTACAGGATCATTTCCCCCGGCTGCAGTTGAGTACGGAGGTAATGGTGGTCGGTGAAGTATCACGCCTTCGTTATTGACCAGACAACTCCTTTCTTTCCTTCTCTCTTCTTCTTCTTCTTCCCGATCGCTGTCAATATTCCCTCTATTTTTCTCTTCATTTTCCTTCAGACCCCGTACCTTGCATTATAATAAATACCGAAAAATTTGAAAAAGTGTTCATCTTTGGATCCTCTGTAGGCTTTCAAGTTTCCATCTTTACAAGCTCCACAAGGTAAAGTTTTGATTTTTGTTTTCCTTTTGACCGGCATTAAACACTCTTGTGATTTGGTCTGACTTTAACGATTCAAGCTCGATTCTTTCCTTCTTTTTGGGGTTCATTAATTAGTTTCTGAATCTGGGTCGTTTAGATCCACTGTTTTTTTAATGAGATTTTGACTTTTTTTTTCCACTTTCCTTATGTAAGGTATGAACAATTTGTGATCAATTTGTGCTGGGGAAATCCATCAGGTGGGGTTTTGTGACCCTTTCTCTTGCATTGCGCATCTGGGCTGTTTGAGAATTGGTGAATAATTGAAGGAAAGCTCTAGAAGATTTCAGCTGTATGTGCGGATCTCTTTCACGGCTTTACAGTTGTTAAGCCATGGGAGAGTGGGTCATTGGAGCGTTCATCAACCTCGTTGGTAGCATCGCCATCAACTTTGGAACTAACCTTCTTAAATTGGGTCACATTGAGGTGTGTGGATGCCGGGAATGTTCTTACATTTTCCTTTTTTCCTTTTTATGCTTGGTCAATCATTTTGTTAGGCATCTTAAACGTTCCTTACATGTTTGATATTAAATGTATGCCATTTCTGGCAATGTTGCATTGGTACTTATTGCTGCTTGAGGGGCTTGTTTGTAGAATAAAACCAAAGTATGAACTTCTATCTTGAATAAAAAATTCTTAATTACCTTGATTGGATAAAGGCATCAATTATACTGGACATATTACTTGTTTGAATTCTGCTACTAGCCTGCCACAGTCCCTTTGTTTGAGATTTGTGTAAAGATTAGCATATTTTAGTTTCCTTCCTCACCCTGGAGTAATTTGTTACTGGTCTATGTTTTTGGTTCAGGCACAAGGAATCTAGAGATACTAGTTATTTTAGGATGGCACTTTTTTTACATATTTACACCATGCTGCCAGTTTTGTTGAGTCTGGCTGAATTGTTTGCAGAGAGAAAAGCATTCTACGCTAGATAGTGATGGAACAAATGGAAAACATTCGTTGAAGCCTATTGTACACTATCATTCTTGGAGAGTTGGTATATTCATGTCTCATGTGATTGATTCATAGTGAGGTTTTGATCTAGTGTTACTCCTCATGCTTTATATTCGTTATTAATGCAGGTATTCTAGTTTTCCTTCTTGGTAATTGCCTTAATTTCATTTCCTTTGGATATGCTGCTCAGGTCAGTAGTATGAATAAACCCTTCATTTTTTTCATCACTTTAATCAGAACAGAGGATTTTTTAAATTTTATTTATTTCTAATCTGTATTACATTTTTTCTACTGATGAACAATGCTTATTTCCTAATTTGATCAATTTGGTCTCTCTTTCTTTTTGCAGTCTCTTCTTGCGGCCCTTGGCTCTGTTCAGTTTGTCTCCAACATTGCATTTTCTTACTTCGTATTCAACAAAATGGTGACTGTCAAGTATGTTAAGATCTGAACCATGAGCTAGTTTTCAGAACTAAATTGGAAGTCATATTTTTTATTTTCACATTGTTTTGTCAAAGTAAGGATGAAAATTGGAAGTAATGCTGCTGTTGCAGGGTACTGGTTGCAACAGCCTTTATTGTTCTTGGGAACATTTTTCTAGTTTCCTTTGGAAATCACCAGTCACCTGGTACCTTACTTGCTTTTGATACTTTTTATGATCAAATATGACTAGCTTGCTGATTTGCAACTGTTCTTTATGGTTAATTAGTTTAATCTCTTTCCTTCCAGTTTACACACCGGAACAGTTGGCAGAAAAATACAGCAACATCACATTCCTTGTTTACTGTCTAATTTTGATCTTTATCGTTGCTATATATCACTACATCTACAGGTGAGCTACATGATTCTGTTTATTTAACTAAGGATCTGGAGCTAGATATTCATTCATATAATATATCTTTCTTATAATCAACATGTATTATATGCAGGAAAGGAGAGAATCTACTTGCTGTTTCTGGACAGGACAATAGATATTGGCGTATGCTGCTTCCTTTTTCATATGCCATAGTTTCAGGTGCTGTGGGATCATTCTCAGTGTTGTTTGCAAAATCTCTGTAAGTTATAACTCTCTTGATGTTGTTGCCCTTTGAGATGCAACCGGATGTTTTGCTGTTGTAATCTGGTTTGAACATCAACTCTCTCATTTTGCAGCTCTAACCTCCTGAGGTTGGCCATGTCTAATGGGTATCAGTTGCACAGTTGGTTCACATACTCGATGCTCCTGTTGTTTTTTAGCACAGCTGGGTTTTGGGTAAAGATTATAAAAGAACTCTAACTATCATTTTTTTGCATGGTTTGTTATATGTTCCAATGACACTATTTCATGGCTGTAGTGAGTTAATCTGACATCCATTGAATTCACTCTTTCTACTTTTGCAGATGGCAAGGTTGAATGAAGGACTGTCGCTGTTTGATGCAATCCTTATAGTGCCTATGTTTCAGATTGCTTGGACTTCTTTCTCTATCTGTACAGGATTTGTATACTTTCAAGAGTATCAGGTGCTCTGTCTATCTCCCTTTCTTAAATTTGGTGCAACATTGAGCTCTAGATTCATAATTTTAGATCTAATGTGATACATGTACCTGTATTTTGTATTGGGTCAAGAAAGAAATACCTAAGTCTATTCTACTAAGATTTTGGATTGAGGGTGAACCGGGCAGAATGGGTTTACAATTAACTCTATTAACCTTGCAACTAATGCGAGTCAAATTAGTTTGAAGCCAGTTTCAGCTCAATTATATCTTGTATTATATAATACAATAGGAAAGTCATTTATCTTGGTTTTGTTATAACATGTTATGTGTCCTGGATGCTCATAGCCTTATCGGCTTTTTTAACTGGTTGCTTCAAGCCTGGTATGAACAATGAATTTAGATTGTAGGGAGTGCTGATTCATTGTTCCTAAAAACAGGTATTCGATGCATTGAGGGCAACAATGTTCATACTAGGAACGGCATCTGTGTTCATAGGGATTTCTTTGCTTGCGCCTGATGAGTCTAAAGGTATTTTGATGTCATCTCTTTTAAGATCAATCATATCGGAGATAATATATGGACAGGAACTTATTCTTTAAATTTTCAGGTGGTGAGGTTAAAGACGATTCATCTTTAGTTTCGGTAATGTCTTCAAGTATTTCAACTGAAGTGGACAGGTGCAGTACATTCGATCATGTTGTTAAAACTTCTTAAGACTGACCATTGCTATAATAACATCTAACCATGCTATTTTCATCTCTTTCTGTCAATGACGTGTCTTACAACAGATTGATCCTGCCATCTGAGGATGCACAAAGTAAAGAGCCAAAACCATTTGTGCAAGGAATGTCGATGAAGATTTCAGATATGATGGCCAAGGCAAAGGTGCTTCTTCAATGAACAAAGCTGTTGAGAATGATTAGCTTTGTCGAATCAAATAGCTAACAGTGCGGACTTTTGTTTTCTTGCAGACTGCTTGTTCAATGTCATTAGGCCTCGGAGAGGACTCAATCAATGCATCTGCAGTTCTTGTTATGCCTATGGTATCCTCAAAGATAAACGGTTTTAGAGGAAACAGGTTTGACAGGGCTAAGCTTTTCAACGTGAAAAATTCTGGTTCCGATTGGAGTGGCATTTCAATAGATGAAGACGGGGCAAAATTATTAGAAACGAGCGCAGGGCTACCCCCAAGCCCTTGATAGGGGTTGTCAATGAGTACTGAAAATATTTGCAGGCATGATTCTTTTTTTTTTTTTTTTTTAATTGTTTGTTCATCACTCTGTTGTAGATTCAAAAAATTATCACACGCTATACACCATCACCATTGTATATATAAATATATTCTTTTTCACCTGATTCCAAGTAAAGGATTTTTTTTTGTTTTTAATATTTTGCTGATTTATTTGAAATTAAAAAAAAAAAAATCTTTCCACACAAACATTCACTCTAATCTCGTGTTATATACAGATTCGTAAATTTGAAAAAAAGAAAAAAGAAATAGAAAAATTGCAGTTCAAACATTTTATTTTATTACGATGGCGCGTGTTGTGGTGACGCAAATGGTCATGCAGCAGAAGCTGACCAAGTTCTGCCATTTGCGCCAGCAGTGGCGTCTCTTCTTCTCAGCATCATCACCGCAGCAGCAGACGGAATTCTTCGACCCAGAGACATGCATTTCATCAATCAAGCAATGCCAAACCCTCCAATCCTTGAAGACCCTTCACGCTTTCACGTTAAGGTCTCGCTTTTACCATCATCACGACCTCTTTCTCGTCACCAACCTCGTCTCCCAGTACGCCTCTCTCTGTTCCATCTCCCACGCTTTCTCGCTCTTCTCTTCCGTCTCCGACTCTTGCGATCTCTTCCTCTGGAACGTCATGATCCGGGCCTTTGTCGATAACCGCCAGTTTGATCGTTCTTTGCAATTGTACGCCCAAATGCGTGAACTAGATATTAATCCTGATAAATTCACGTTCCCTTTTGTTCTCAAGGCCTGTGGATACTTACGGGATATTGAATTTGGTGTTAAGGTTCATAAAGATGTTGTGGACTCTGGGTATTGGTCTGATGTTTTTGTGGGGAATTCTCTTATTGCTATGTATGGAAAGTGTGGGCGTGTTGATGTTTGTCGACAATTGTTTGATGAAATGCCTGAGAGAAATGTGGTTACATGGAGCTCGTTGACTGGTGCTTATGCACAGAATGGTGGTTATGAGGAAGGATTGTTGTTATTTAAGCGGGTGATGGATGAGGGGATTAGACCCAACAGGGTTGTTATTTTGAATGTGATGGCGTGCGTTCGTAAAGTTAGTGAGGCTGATGATGTTTGTAGAGTTGTTGTAGATAATGGACTTGATCTTGATCAGTCTTTACAAAATGCTGCAATGGTGATGTATGCGCGATGTGGGAGAATGGATATGGCGAGAAGATTCTTTGAGGGGATTTTGAACAAGGATTTAGTGTCTTGGACATCTATGATTGAGGCTTATGCTCAGGCTGATTTGCCTCTTGAAGCATTGGAGGTATATAGACAGATGATATTGCGAAGGGTCCTCCCTGATTCTGTAACATTTCTTGGTGTGATCCGAGCTTGTTCAAGTTTAGCATCTTTTCAGCAAGCACGTACGGTTCATGGAATCATAATTCATTGTTTCTTAGGGAATCAATTAGCATTAGATACTGCTGTAGTTGATCTATATGTGAAATGCGGAAGCTTGATGTATGCAAGAAAGGTTTTTGATAGGATGAAGCAAAAAAATGTGATCTCATGGAGCACCATGATTTCGGGTTATGGAATGCATGGCCATGGTAGAGAAGCACTCTTCCTCTTTGATCAGATGAAGGCTTTAATAAAGCCAGACCATATCACATTCGTGTCAGTGTTGTCAGCCTGCAGCCATGCTGGCTTGATTGACGAAGGATGGGAGTGTTTTAACTCCATGTTAAGAGATTTTGGGGTCGCACCAAGGCCTGAGCATTATGCATGTATGGTCGATATGTTAGGTAGAGCTGGAAAACTAAATGAAGCCCGGGAATTCATTGAAAGGATGCCAATAAGGCCAGATGCTGGTGTCTGGGGCTCACTGTTAGGAGCCTGTAGAATTCATTCAAATGTAGAACTGGCTGAAATGGCAGCAAAGGCCTTGTTTGATCTGGATGCAGAGAACCCTGGTCGATATGTGATCTTGTCCAACATATATGCGTCATCTGGTAAAAGAATAGAGGCTGATAGGATTAGAGCTCTGATGAAGCGGAGGGGTGTGAAAAAAATTACAGGCCACACAGTTATAGAGATAAAAAACAAAGTCCATACATTTGTTGCTGGAGATAGATCACAGCCTCAAACAGAACTCATCTATTCAGAGTTGGCGAAATTGATGGACAGGATCCGGCGAGAGGGCTACACACCAGATTTGAACTTTGCATTGCATGATGTGGAGGAAGAAACAAAGGAGAAGATGCTGTATGTGCACAGTGAGAAGCTAGCCATTGTTTTTGGGCTTCTAAATTCAGGACCGGGGAGCGCGATTAGGATTAAGAAAAATCTCAGAGTGTGTGGGGATTGTCACACTGCTACCAAGTTCATCTCTAAGGTTACAGGCAGAGAAATCGTAGTGAGAGATGCTCATAGATTCCACCATTTTAAGGATGGAACTTGCTCTTGTGGGGATTATTGGTAAATTTGGTTTCGGTACGTGGGATTGAAGTTGGTTGGATTTTGAACGTTTGTTGGTTATTGTTAGTTTCGTAATTTACCCAAATTGGCCAAATGATGATGCAAGACTGTGTTAGATAATTACACAGCGCTTAATGCCTTATTGGCCTGCTTTCAAACATTAGGCCCTTGTGGGGCCAACCAAGTAAATATCTAAATTTTTTTTTTCATACATCAAACTTCTGGAATATTCAGATTACTCCAAAATTATCTTTTGCGGGCGAGAGCAACACTGCACCGGTCAATACCTCGTTGAGAATTGAGATTGCTTAATTGGGGGTATTCATCTGATGCAGGATTTAGAAACAACATCAGAAGATGGAATCAAGCTCCTTAGAAATCAAAGTAATGTTTGGGAAGGATCTGAAAGCATTCAATTTCTTTCAGAAACTCACGCTCTATGTTCTGGTTTCGATAGTCAGCGATGATCCTGCTAAAACGTTGGAGCAGAAGCAGAAACACAGGACTCCTACAGACAAAGAGGGAGATGGGAATCCGGAATGGAATCATGGGATGCAATTTGATTTGAAGGGAATCCTATTTCACGATGGTGGTCACATATTCGTTCAATTCGAATTGAAACACGAAGGAGTGATGTTTGGGGACAAAACCATTGGTGAAGTTCGTGTTCCAATCAAAGATCTTATCTCAGAGTTCAATGGAGTTGTCAGATTTGTTGACTATGAAGTCCGGAATCCCGACGGTAAACCCAATGGGGTATTGACTTTTTCTTATAAGGTAAATGGAATGAATTCAGCTATAGGCACTGATTATCCAGGAACCACCCAGATCACAGGCTTCTCAATAGTTAATGATTCACAGCGGCCAGGGTATGAGATTCAGTATCCGCAAGCAGAGTATCCTGCTTATAGCTCACCACCAGGAGGATCTCTTTATCCGCGGCTGGAAATTGAGACTACAGTAATGCACCCAGCGTACTGCACACAACAAGATGTTCAATATGCATCACCTGGAACGCCACATGTACCACAAGAAAGTTATTATCCCCCACCAAATGCCTGTTATCCACCACCACCACAACCTCCACCTCCAGCACAGCCATTTTATCCGCAACAACCGCCTCCGCCATCACCAATGGCACATGGGGCGTATTACCCTGCTCCTGCAAATCCATATGGGTTCAGTAATCCTTGGCCAGATGCTGGATCTCAGACGGGTGATCATAGTTACAGCATGCCAGGGACTTGGGGTCAATCTGGTGGACATGTACATTCATTTGGCCACGGAGAGACGTCACCAAATGGCCACCTTTATGGCGATTATTGCCGTTCATCTTCTTGGAGTGGGAGGTGAGAACTTTGAGCTAAAACTTAGCAATTTGTTAGAGCTTTGAGCTGTTGTTACCTAATTTTTAGAGTTTTCAATTAATATAGCTCCTCTATTAAGATAAAGTCCCTCCCCCCCCCCCCCCAACAAAAAAAATCCCCTTCCTTTTTCGATATTTTGTTGTTATCGGTGGAAATTTTAATAATAAGAAAAAAAAAGGAAAAGAAAAGAAGGTTCTACCAATGATTAATTTCAGCTTATGAATCATGCTTAAAAAAGTTTGTGACTTTACCAAATCATCGCCACCCAATTTTGATAGTGTTAGAAGCTTTCAAATTTTGATTGGAACTTTTTTTATTAGCTAACATGATGCTATATATAATATTTCTTATTCGTGCGTTGAAATTTACGGTTGAATTATTATTTTTGTGTCATATATATTATGATCAATAATAAGTTGACTGAAAACCCTTTGTAAAACTCTAATACAACTATCATTACTCGGAACCATTGCTCAATTTTTATTTTTTTTTGTTTTATAGTGATTTAAATGTCAGTAACATAAAATAAAGGTTACATTAAGCTTTTCATGTGGTGTACATATTACCATCTTAACATAATATTTACGTAAACTAACTTTGTAATGCCTCAAGAGAGTTGCCTTGGACTTGGAGGAGGCAGGGGCCGACATAGGGGACATTGGTTTGAGCCTTTGCGGGGAGCCAAAATGTCGAAGTCATAAATTTAAGTTGGCTACAACATAAAATTGGTAAAATTGAGGGAGCCAACGGTATTACAATAAGTACCATAATGCAGAAACTATAAAATTGATGACTTTAGCAAAACAAATTATATTTAAAGAGGCCAAATGTAAAATATCCATAGAACCTTTTTTTTTTCCCCTAATTTCATTGCTTATATTTTCTGGCCAGGGCCATCTCAGGCCCTCGGTTCCACCACTGCTTATAGGTGCTTAAAAATATAATCGAACTCCTGAAATATACGCATAGAAAAGGTATTATGATCCAAACATAGAAGGCTTAAACCTCAAGACTTGGTTGTTGGAAAATTGACATTGCACCAACTTTGGATTCTGGATCCCTATAAGCCAACCAAGAGATAGAAGTAATCATATATTATATGTATATAATAAAGCTGAAAAATCAAATAAGAAGGCATAACAAAACTGGCTCACCTCACAAATATAAAATAAAGCTAAAAAAATCCAATTAATAAAAATCCATAACAAACATGGCTCACCATTGGGTCTTCACTTTTATTTAAACATAATGTTTTAGACACCAGCTCATGTTGGGGCACAGGTGTACTGTACTTATAAACAAATTCATAGATTCTCGTGGTTCTCTTTTGCTACCCCGACGTGGGGCTGGGACTTGGAATGTATTGGACATGGAAATAAAAATATTTGTAGTGGAACCCATTTTCTAGATCTGCTTTTTCCTCTTTTTTTTTTTTTTTTTGAATTTTACAAAATTGGAGGGCTTCAAATTGTGTACTTGTAACTAATTGGAATAAAAAAAAGCACCTAGACTTGATGGTCACCTTGTTGCCAATTTTTAGAAAAGAAAATTGCTTTCCATATATGTTGCTAGGTTCTTCTTCATCTCTAATTCTATTTGGTTATGGTTACAATAGCTTGCAAACATAAACAATTATTCTTGCTGCTACCATCCAAGTCTGCTCTTCTTAATCAAGTCATTCCCTCCTTCAATTTCAAGCAAAAGAAAAGGCCATTGCGTCTGCAATGTAATGTAACTAATCCACTTCAAAGCAAACAATTTCCATAAAGCTATGGCATATTTATTTTAGTGCCTTCTTACTACCCAATTCAGAGCGGCCATTGAGCTGTAATTTACACATGCCTAATTGTTATATCATAAACATAGTCAATAGTTCAAAAGCAGCCTAAAGTGAAAAAGCATAGCAATTGGCATGTGAGTTTTCTTTTTGTTCTTTTTTTTCCCTAATGTTGGAAGAGGGGCGTGATGTTATCATATAAAGTGAAAGTGGAGTGGATGAAATTATGGGCAATAGTTGGCCTTACAAAGGAAAAAAGCAAAAGCAGAAGCAAATATCATTTCAAAAGCCCACCGTCCACCAACATCAAACACATTCAAACCAAACATCAGGCTGATGCCTTACCACACCATCAAGCGAAAAAAGAAAGCAAAAAAAAAAAGAACCCTACTATACATATACGATATATCAACATTATCATATTATTCAATCAGTATTATTCCTTATCACAAACCAATGTTTCACAATCCAATAGAAAAACTTTTAAGCATAAAATTTTTAAAGAAAATATTTTTAAAAAATATGGAAATATTCAGAAAATAAATTTACATAATGCAGATAATAGAGCACAAAACAATATCCATCTTCACATTGAAAATGATTCAAGATTGTCCAAGCTGGCAACAATGGCAAACACAGCATGGATATTTGATGATAATGCGAAGATGATGGTGATGCTCTTGTAATTGGTTACTGCAATAGCTGCATACGCCTTTGACTCCTTAATTGCTCATAAAACCTTCTAATGAACTCCTCAGCATCATCATCAACATGCTGGTTTCCGGTATCATTCTCATCTTCCGATGAATAATTAGACACCCTCACAGAGAACGGAGAGCGAAGTGGGCTACTCCGCTTCTCTCCGGGGGCTAAATCGGCGGTGTCAAATCGGAAGTTGAATGTGTATTCGGGTGTCTTGGGCACCAAGGCAACTGCCTTGGGCTCCACTTCATATTCTTCTTCTTCTTCAATGACTTCAGGAGGGTTGATGCACGGAAAGTAATGGTGTTTGCGCTTTGACACGTGGAAAAAAACAGGATTAGGGCTATTGCTGCAAGAGAACTCATACTCCTGTATGCCGAAGCTGCCACGTGTCACGTGCTTAGAGTGGTGGTGGTGGTGGTGAGACATGAGATTGCTCAAAGATTTTCTAAGCAACTTGCCTCTCTTCATCATCAAATTCATGTCCATTAACAACTTTCTCTTTGACACCAATCCCTTTCTTACCATAAAGAAAGTGATCCTCACAACATTCCATAGCCTCTTGGCTATGACTGAGTTTACATTAGAATGTACCTCCATTATTAGGGCAAAACAACAACAATAATATTCTCTTTTTTTTTTTTAATTTTTAAAAGGAATATGAAGCTAGGGTTTTCTTATTTTTCTGCGAGGTTTTGAAATGACCTCGCAGAAGAAAAAAGAAAACCCTTCTGAGAAAACAAGGTAGGAGAATGACAAGAAATATATAGGGAGCTGGGGGAGGTGATGGGGCTAAGGGTTAATTTTTTTATTAAAAAGTGTTTTAATGGAAATAAAAAAACAATAATAATATATTAATTTGTTGGAAGAAGAGTGGAAAGGGGGACCTAATTAATAAAGGCAATATTGGGGAAGAAAACAAGTACCTGTCTATATATTCAAATGGACCCAACAACCGCTCCCCCGCGTTTATGTGACAAGCAAAATGAGAAAACGAAAGCAGAGAAAGTGTTTATTATGTCTTGAAAACCATAGATTTTGGGTTATTTAAAAGAAGTGGGGACTGTTTCTGGTCGGAGGGAGAAAATGTAATAATGTTTTTTCAACGGATCACAGTATGAACTGGCTGATCGAAGAGCGTGTGTCTTATTATGTGAAAATAAATAAACAAAATGAAATATGAAAGATTTGTTCAAATAGATCGAGTGGCTTAATGGCTGCTGCCCTCTTTAAGAATTGATTTGGATGATATTATGTCTATAAGTAAGTATATTTACTTTTCATGTGGCATAATATTTTATATGTTATATGATATCTGACTTTGGTTGAATTAGAGATTTTTTTTTTTTTGGCTTGATTTTCTCATTAAGAAAAATGATTAATTATTACAGTTTATGAATTTATTACTAATGTAATAAATAAAATAGTTAATTCAATTATTATTTTTTGCCTAAAAGAAACCATTTGACCCAAAATTCAAGCTGATGAATAAATTAACGCCGGATAATAATATTAAAGACGAAATTAACATTTTGAATTAAATTGAATTGTGTGGTGGTTGAAGGTTTTATCAATTTTAAAATTAAAAAGCCATTTTTCTTTTTCTAATGTGTTGAGGACATGACAAAAATATTTTAAAAAATTAGTTAAAGAAAATATGTTTTCAATTATGCTTTCTAGATAGCTAACATTTTATTTGAAAAATGTAATTTCTACAAATTAAATTAAGTTTTTTTTTTGTTGTTGGGGGGAGGGGGAAGAAAAGTATGGTGTATTATTGCCTTCGATTGGAAGCAATTCGCAAATGAAAACAATTTCTACAAAAATTCTACCAAACGGACTATAAAATTGTTGATTTGTTCAAATATTATTTTCCACAG
This sequence comes from Citrus x clementina, assembly GCF_000493195.1. NCBI lineage: Eukaryota > Viridiplantae > Streptophyta > Magnoliopsida > Sapindales > Rutaceae > Citrus > Citrus x clementina. The sequence continues at coordinate 11,646,839 of NW_006262688.1, read as the reverse complement.
CTGCTTAGTTATTTCATATATGCTAGAATTATGGTACTAGAAAATGAAGGAGCCATACAAAGGGACACCTAAAATACTCTAGTGCTATCTCATCATTTTTTTTCTCCTCTTTCATGAATTATTTAAGGTGCATGATTATTGATGTATATAATGGCCACTTAATTAAGCTAAACTTGAATTAGGACAAGTTGGGTAGCCACATTTGGATAAGGACCCATTTAATTATATAAACTTGTCATCCAAAATTAGTTTCTGGGATGAATCATCACTGGGAAAATTAGGGAGAGAAATGAATTGTGTCCTAACTACTAAACAATCTTGAATGAAGTTTCAAGATAATGCAACTTCATCAATCGATTGTAGGTTATAATTAGGAATGTAAAAGGATGATATAAAAACTTTCAGTAAAAATTACATGACAAAGTCAATTGAGTACTCAAAAAATGTATACGCATTCAATCTATTGAGTACTCCAATTATATACACTTTCATCCGTTGGATTCTTGTCAGAACCTCATAAAGGCCTATATGTAGCTTACACTATACTGAAAGCGAAATTTCTAGGATGCCAAGGAGTGAAAAAGAGCACATGAAATAGGGGCAAGTTGCATTGTTTAATGTTTTTGCTTATTTATATATTCATGGGCACGTAAATGAATTATCAAAATAATGCTGATGTGATTATGAATGAAGTATGGCAAAAGTTAAGTTTCTTTTCTTTGTTTGTTTCATGTCTGAAGCTATTAGAAATTAAGTTGCCAGTTGCCACAAAACGATAGTTAAAATGAGACATCTAGCTTTTCTTTTCTATTCCATAACCATACCTTCAAAGGGAATAGCTGGATGAGTGCTCATCTTCCTTCATTTCTGCCTAAGCAAACCAATTATTAATGGAGTAATTCCATTTTGTGCGAGTAAATAGTTAAAAAGAATATTATGATATCATTACGTTAATCTAAATACTATTATTTAATTTTTTTACAACTACCTCTTGCCTGAGACATAGGCAATGCTTGTGTTGGGTTTGTATTTGAATTGTTGTGCTCATATGTTGGGCACCATAACATGAATCCCATGACCTATATATTTGTTATACTAAATTTCTTTCTTCTTCTCTTATATATATATATATATATATATATTAAACATATTGATTCTTTTCTTGAGGATACTGTCAAAGTGTCAATGCCAGCTTACATGCATCTTACAATATCTAGCTGATTAACTATCCTTAAATTAGTAATGGTCATACTCAATCTCGGTTCATTAGCCTGTCAATTAATTATCTAATTATATTTGCAATGATTAGATGATAAATCATTTTTATTCCCTCCATTTGAGTCTCTTGCATTAGTAAAGAATCATTTTCATTCAAGTACTTAAAAATAAATGTGATCTGTTCTGAGCTCAAATATTAAAACTTTGTCCTATCAATAGATTAGTGTAACCAAATTAAGGATCATGCTTAGCAGTTAGTATGTGTGTGTGTGTGTGTGTGTGTGTGTGTATAAACCAAAAATTACTACTTTATGAAGATTATTTAATAAGTTTATTTAGGCAGGGTATCAAATTAACACTGTAGTAAAGTCTTAAATCGTCAATCCCACCAATATAAAGCTAACATAAAGCAAAAAAGGTGAGTTACGTGGAATTGTTCAAATTATTTAACATAAACTAGCAGATTTCACCTTGATTTGATGGTGTATATATATATTACAAGACTAAAGATTCAGATTGTTCAAAACTCTGCTGACTTTTCGGAAGGGTGAAACTTGAAAGCAACATGAATAGGCCTGTCATGTCATTTTCTTGCAAATAAATAGTTATTTCATCATCATTTTTTTTTTCTTTTTGACAATTAATGGTCAAGTTGCATAGGGATACAATCGTTTTCGAATCTTTTGAATGCATGCATGCAGACAGCAGATTTCCATTACTAGTTAAATAGAAGTTAAATCTCCATTGTAATAAAAACTATTTTATCAAAACTCTATGTGTACATGGAAATTAAGTGCACTTATCCACCAATAATTCTTGTGCTAAAAATACAATGGTTGTGAGATTAATTTTAATTGATTACAACACAAACTGACGATACTAATTAAGTTTCTATTTTTCTAAAATTTAATTTTTTTATCTCTGGGGTGGGGTTTGGGACAATTGGACGTCTTAGTTCATAGTTCATAGTTTATAGTTCATACAATTACTGAATCCGAAAGTTATGGGATACATGCATGTGAGAGTAAAATTATTAAGACTTAAGAGCACATGAATTACGGGACAAGTTACTTGCATTTTTCTCTTCTTCATTTGTATTTTTATCTTCAAGAGTTAGCTGTGACTAGGAATTATTGCCCTGTACTCCTTAACAATATATTAAAAAAGGGACCCTAAGGGTGCGTTTGGTATTGTTTTTTAATTGGTGTTTTTTATGTTTGTTTTAATAATTATTATTTTATTAAAAATTAATTTAATAAATTAATCCTAAAAGTAAAATAATGATATAAAATTTGTGTATATTTTTATGTTACTTTTAAAGGTTATTTGATAGATTATCATTTTTTTAATTAACATAAAACTCAAGAATATTATTGCACTGGTATTATTACTATAAAAGAAAATATAAAATAAGGGTAGAAGTTTAACATATCTAACAATAAGGGTATCTTGAGATGTTTTTTTAAATATAAGGACTAAACAAATACTTAATTTAAAATATAAAATATATGGATTAAAAGAGTATTTTCCTATTTTAACCGATAATAATGAAAGTGCTAAATAAGAACAAAGGAATAGAGATTTATAATAACTACCAAATTTTATTTAATGTATATGATGCATGTTGAGATAGATAAATGATTAGTTAAGAAAGAATCGTACATATTATTTTCACGACTTGAATCTTGCTTATATCAGATTTAGAGAGTATTGTTTTTCCTTTTTTTTTTTTAATTTACAAAAGATTCATGTCAACTTAATTATTTGGTATATGATGATGATGATCAATCAAACGAGACTGTTTCGAACTGATTAAATTGATTTACATAATTAAATTACCTATCAACTTCTATGTTTGTCGATCCATAAATTATCCTATTTTCCAAATGAGTAATGATACAGCCACAAACTCTTGTACAAACTTATTTTGTACAAACTGACGTGGAATTAATTCATTGGTTGAATGAAAATATAAATTAATAAAAACAAATCATGTGGGCCAAGTGATATTTAATTCAACCAATCTTATTATGCCACATCAGTTTGTACAAAATAAGTTTGTACAAGAGTTTGTGGCTGTATCATTACTCTTTCCAAATATACAAAAGCATATGCAACACGACTCAAGTATGAATAATTTGATTAACGTAATTAATTGTGTAAATAGTGAATTAAAGTGAGTAGTTGGGACAAAAAGAACTAATATTTTAGCCGGCCAAAGACTTCAAACAACAGACAACTTGATTCTTTAATTTCTTCAATATGTTTGCCATGAATAATCATGTTAATTAATTACTTTCAGCAAAAGAATCTCCTCGCACTTCCACTTAAGAAAATGAGAAATCATCTGGTATAGTTGTTAGATTCCTATTTGAAATTAAATCACACGATGGTGCATGCCATGTGTTCGCTCTCAAATTGTTTCCGATTTCTTCTTTTACTTTTTGACATGATCAATTTTACTTTTAATAATATCTTAGTAAAGGCCAATACAGATTTTAATAACTCCAATTGATTGGTAATATATGGTGATTCTATGAATCTGTAAAAAAATCTCCACGATCGAATGCGATTACTTTTGAATGCATGCATGCAGACAGCAGATCTCCATTACTATTTAAATAAAAGTTAAATCTCCATCATAATAAGAACTATTATATCAAAACTCCAATTGATTCATAGAATCACCATACATGCCTTAAAATATCGCTGCAATTAAATATATTATATTCTTACTCTTACTTTTTCTTTCCTTTTATTCAACAACTAGGAAATAGAACCGCACTTAGTGCGGCTTTAAAAAAAGAATTTAGTATTATTTTTTATTACTTTATACTTGATAAAACTGATAAAAAATATAAATTGATTTTTTTTAAAGATGACGCAACCTTATAAAACTAATGTTATTTATAAAAGTTAATTATTTTTTTGTTAACTTTAAAAATATATATTAATGTGTATAGTTAAGTGTACACAACCTTTTCATCAATAAAAAATATGTTCACACTAATCAACTCTCCATTCTTCTTGATATTAACAGACTCTCACATTTTACAAAGTCTAACCCTTATCATCCAACTATCTTTATCATTGTTTAACTCATGAAAAAAAGAATACTCCATGAAGTACACAATACAAAAAATGTAAATAAGTCAAAAAATAAAAACACAAGAACATTTCTATAAAGGATGTTGGTTAAATAATAAAAAAAAACCCAAACATAATAAATCTTAAATACTTAATATTTATATAGTTTGAAGAAGCCAAAAGACACTAAATAAAAGGTTGCATAATTAAATATGAAATTATGACATTAAAATTAGGTTCTAGTGGTATTGGTGAGGGAAGATGAAAGAATCGTCCTTCCTATATTAATTAGTTGATGTATTTTAAACCACTTAAGTTTAGTTGTTGGCTTAATAAAATAAATGAATGTTTCAAAACTATAATTAATTTATTATTAATGGTTACATATTGTTGAATTTAAATAGAAAGAAGAAGAGACATATAATCTTTTATAATCTACTAATTATTTTCTATTTTTAATATTTTGTAATGTAATTATTTTTTAATCTCAACCAATATATTATATTATAGAGAATATAAAAAGATGAGAAATAATAATGTCACAAATCTTAACTACTTAATATTTATAGAGTTTGAAGAAGCCAAAAGGCACTAAACAAAAGATTGCATAATTAAATATGAGATTATAGCATTAAAATTAGACCCTAATGGCTTTATTGAGGGAAGATGAAGGAACATTCCTTCCTATATTAATTAATTGATATATTTAAGCCACTAAAGTTTAATTGTTGGCATAATAAAATAAATTAATGTTTGAAGACTTATAATTAATTATTATTAACGGTTACATATTATTGAATTTAAATAGAAAGAGGAAGAGACATATAATCATTTATAATCTAATAATTATTTTCTATTTTAATATTTTGTAATGTAATTATTTTTTAATTTCAACCAATTTATTAGATAATAGAGAATATGAGATGATGAGAAATGGTGATGCCACATCACTTCCTCAAGTCCCAACTTTATATAGGTATATAGATATTTTCGACATTAATTAATTTATCTATAAAAAAATTAGTTAGTAAATTAATCAATGATTATTTATTATTAAATTAACCAATAAATATATGTGCAAAAGAACAATTATTTTTTTACGTTTGCAATAATCTTACTAATAATTATCTATAAGTGAATTAATATTAGTCAACTTAAGGTAATGTTTAATATCCTTACAAAAATCTTACTAATGATCATTTTATAAAAAATTAATTTAACAAATTAATTCTAAAATTAAAATAATAATATAAAAGTTGGTGTAAATTTTTGTGTTACTTTTAATGTTAATTTGATAAAGGAAAAATATCATTTGTATACCCTTAGTTTACTCCATTATCAAAAATACTACAACACTTTGAGGGTGTATCAATTGTCCACCCTAAGTTGACAAAATGTATCAGCTGACCACCAAACCGTTAGTTGCCGTTTAAGTATGATGATGTCAGAAGGGTAATTTGGTCTTTTCATATGATACAAGTGATAATTTAAGGGCATACAAGTGATAAAAAGAGAATTTAAGGGTATACAAGTGATAATTTTCAAGGGTAAAATCGTCAATTCACTGTAACTCCGTTAACTTTCAAACGACAACTAACGGTTTGGTGGTCGGCTGATACATTTTGTCAACTAAGGGTGGGCGATTGATACACCCTCAAAGTGTTGTAGTATTTTTGATAACAGAGCAAATATAGGGTATATGAATGATAATTTTCCTTTGATAAATTATTATTTTTTTTCTTTTTATTAACATAAAACCCAAGAATATTGTTGCAATGGTATTATTGTAAAAGGAAATAAAAAAAAATAAGAATATAACACTTTTAACATCAGGGGTATCTTGAGATAATTTTTTAATTATAGGAACTAAATAGATACTTGAATTAAAATACAAGAATTAAACAAGCATTTACCCTATTTTAACTAATATTAATGAAACTACTAGAATAAGAAAGAGGGAATAGATATTTATAATAACTATCAAATTTTATTTAATGTACATGATGAAAGTTGAGATAACTGACCAGTTAAAACACAATCATACACATTATTTTCACAGTTTGCTCATATCAAATTTGGAGAGTTCCCCCCCCCCCCCCCCTCCCAAAAAAAAGAGTTGGGTCAACTTAATTATTTTGGCATATGATGATGAACAATCAAACGAGTCTGTTTCTAACTGGTTAAATTGATTCACATAATTCAATTACCAATCAGTTAACTTCTGGGTTAATTAAATTCTAGGTTTTTCCATCCATGAAATTATTCTATTTTCAAATATACAAAAGCATATGCAACATGACTCAGGTGTGAATAATTTGACTAACATAATCAATTATGTAAATAGTGAATTAAAGTGAGTAGTTGGGACAACAAGACTAATATTTTAGTTGGCCAATGACTTCAAACAACAAACAACTTGATTCTTTAATTTCTTCAATATTTTAATTACGTTCAACAAAAGAATCTCCTCGCACTTCCACTTAGGAAAATGAAAAATCATCTAGTATAGTTATTATATTGCTAGTTGAAATCAAATCACGCGATGGTGCATGCCATTCATTCGCACTCAAATTGTTTCCGATTTCTTCTTTTGCTTTTTGATATGATCAAGTTTACTTTTAATAATATCTTAGTAAAGGCCAATACAGATTTTAACAGCTCGAGTTGATTGATAAGATATGGTGATTCTATGAATGTGTACAAAATCTCCACGATCGAATGCAATTACATAGCTAGCTTTACAGCCCTAATGCTCATGCATGTGCGTATGCGATGCCAAATTTTCCTATCACTTTTACAAATCTCTTTTCTTAAAGAGATATTTAAATTGAACCCTTTTCCATGTATATACTGTTGCAGGGCGTGGCAACTATAAAGCTTAAGTTTACAAAACTCATAAAAAAAAAACAAAAAAACGTGCATGCTCAATTAATTGTGTGCCTTTGTGGACCTTGTAATTACAGACGTTTTTAGTTTACACATGCATGCAAACACAATAGACCTAGCTCCATTATTAGTTAAGCAAAAGTAAAAGACGTACGTCCTTTTTATGTTCCTATATAAAGTTTATGTAAAAATTGACAAGTCGATACATCAATGAAAGAAAGTATGTGGGCACCAAATAACTGCTTTTCCCTTAGATATTTGTATATCCATGGGCAATGCACATGGACGGAAAATGATCGATATGATCAAAATCCCTTATCGTTTCCATTTTTTTTTTTTTTTGAAGGTAAGGGGGTAAGTCCAAATACAATTTTTACTCCCTTACCACCCCAAGAATAAAACCTGAGTTTTTGGCAGAGGTTACAACGACACTACAACCAATCCGACCACGTCCATAGGGGCTTATCGTTTCCAATAAGTTAATGGTCACAGACTTGCAGTGTTGGTTTATTTCAAGGCTGCTTTATCTTTGATTATACAAATTTAACTATAATTGCAATTTAACATGTTACTGTGTGTTGGCTTATTATGTGAAGATTTTTTCGAAGATTATTTGAAGGAAGATCCAGTCTATTCTGGGGCTCAAATTAATCAACATCCATTCTACACAATAATATAATTATTATTAGGATCGACGAATTGTAATTATTTTGAAGGTTTCGAATTTAATTAATGTTCCACATTAAGTGTTGCTATTAACGTTACGTTTAATGAGTTTGAAGATTTCAAGTCCAATGTATATCATCAATATATGTATGTATTGGCTACTCTCATTGTAGTTGTATATAATAACCTAACCACTCTAATACAGCAAATATAGATCATTTTAACACTCAAATCGATTACTGGCCACAGATCTACAGCATTTACAAGAAAGGAACGACCTGGCCTGAAATGGAAGAATAGAGGCAAATTCATGAAACTTTTATTATTAATATTGCTCATGCTTGAACATGCATGCTAAAAGTTTCAATGCTCGATCGTGTTATAAAACTTTTCACAACTTTTCAAAAAAAGAAATGACGTAAAATTCTTCTCTTCTTTAGAAATTATGTATGACAACTAAAAAGCAGCATACGATATACTGCGTGCGGGAATTGCGACCTTTATTTGGTTCATAGAAATTAAAAAGAATGTGACTAATTAATTTTGCCCTTTTGACTTTATAATTCATATAAGAGCCAATGCAAGTTGCACGAGATGAGATTGAGAGCTAGCCGTTGTTTTTAGAAACGTTTTACATCTAATTAACTAGTTCATGCTTGCTGACAACAGAGTTCCTGCTTCACTATTAGTTGACCAAAAGTTATTTTTTCTTTGCTATATATAATAGGTTATTATAATGAACTTGGGTTAATTTTGATCATGTGAAAGTTGTCAAGTTGATATATAGTTAAGAAGAAGATGGTCTTTTGATACGTTTGAGTCACCCAATTCTTTTTCTTTCAATCATATTTGTAATTCATGGGTGAATGTATGATTAATAATAATAAAAGTGAATTACTTTAGTTTTGTAAAATGACCAATAGAGCCGATATTTGAACATATGCGTAAATAGTTACAAGAGATGCATCTTGAGATGTAGAGTTGGTAAAATTGAGAGAACTAGTTAGATAATTTAAAACTAATGCATGCAGTGATAAATTTCTGTTATTTAATTTTATTACTAGATAAGGTGTGAATATGTAGGGGGATTAATCGGACAATTAATAATGCTATATATCTTAAAATTTATCTAGAATAGTTCATTTTAAATAAAGTAACATATATTAATTCTATATAATGTAACTAACAGTCACTAGACTGTAAATGATTTGTAGTAATCTTTAAAATGATTTATTATATTCTACAATTGTGATGATCTATGAGTTTATCATACACCTCATTTAAGATGAAAATTTTGGAACATATATTTGTATATATAGCACTACTTTTATATGACTAGCCGGGCCAGCCTTGGATCCCTTCCTAATTTTATGTATGTAAAAGTGAATAGAGAAGGAATAATTAACTCGATTAAATTACATGTAAAATGAGATCAATCCATAACTTCTATATAAAAATGTTTTGGGCATTTTAAATGTATACTCTCTCATTTCTTAAATTCCATCCACAATCTATTCCCCAACCGCCATGAAATCTTCTCTTCATACAACTCTATGGAAATTTGATTTCAATTTAGGTGCATTGATTCGATTTTGATCATCAGGGAAGATTAATTAATTAATGAGCATAGAAACCTCTCTAAAGAGTCAAATATATTTGCAATATAATAATAGTTATGAGGAGAAGATGTATGTTTCGCTTTGGGGAGGAGGAAGCAACGAGTAAGGGGAGGCCAGATTCGAATATCAGAATGATGACAAACGAAATGTGAATAAATTAATTGCAGCAAATGTTGAAAGGTAAAAAACGATATGTGCACGAACAAAAATATCTGCATATCCTTAGAGGCTAAGTATTGAAAAAGCAGATGCGTAACAGAGGCAAGAGTCAAAAGAATTTTTATAGTTGATGAATCAATAAATTAAATTTAAAAAAAAAATGATGAAAGCAGTATTCAAATTCTTTTGAGGATTGAAAAAGCCACGGATTAATGGAAATAGTAGGTAGCTTTTAGGAGCCGTTTGTATTGAAGACTGAACACAACTCCATTAAGCAAAAGAAAGAGAAGAAGGAAAATTTAACAACTGGCTGCTGGGACCAGCTTTCTCATCGTTGTTATTTGGTACAGGCAAGTATAGTTCCGACTGAACTAACAAAAAGTTGCTGTCAAGAAGCCGCTTCTGCTTATTTTTGTCATTTTACAAAACAAACAAACATAAAGCTAAAGTTGCAGAAGCGCTTCTGGTGATGCGTTTGGTAGTGGGTTTGGTGTTGCTCTTTCTTTAATCAACGGTTCTCCCTGCAGATGAAACTCTTATTGGATCTCAGTTCAATAATTTAATAAAATGAACAAATTAAATACCATTATGCATGGCTTTTTCGTGTGCAATAGCGGCCTAATTATTTGCATTAAATTAAAGATGTTTACTGAGAAGTAATTTTTGATATATAGTATGTATATATGTTGTAAGATTGTTGATGATATGTAGAGATTAAAAAAAAAATTATCTAGAAACACATCTAGTATAATATTTACAAATCAATGCATCCAACCAAATTAATACACACAAGTAGATGGGATATTTTGAGAAAGAAATTGTCACAATAATTTAAAAGGAATTTCGCTTTAAAAAAAAATTATGAATAAGAAATGACAAATGAGGGGACCCCTCAAAAATTTTTAAGGACCAATATATCCAAACAACCAAGAAATATCATATAATTTAGGGCATGTATGGGACTAGTTTCTCCTCAGCACTAAGGAAACCTTCCCCACCATAAGTAACTTTTTTATGGCATCTAAATAATATCAGTGTGGCTGTGAAAAATTCCTTAAATCGAAACTAAAATCTTAAAAGTTAAAGGCAGCTCTTCCCTCCTCCACTACTCAATTTTATATAGAGATTTTTTACAGTAATAAGAACATAAACTCTTTATAATTCCACAAACTCTTTACCTTCCTGCCAACTTTAGTTTATCTGCAGCTTCCCCCTCGACAATAATCCTTATACTTAAGATCAAAGCCTAGCCATGGAGCCACGTGTCCCACAACTTTTGTCGCTTTCACTTTCACTTTCCTTGCTTGAATAATTGCTTCCACTTTTGCTTTTGCTTCATGACCACTCTTTCTCTCAAACAATTTTCGCAAAACCCAATAAAGGCACATTAATTTGGCTAATGGCGAATAAGGGTATGGACCCAATCATATAACACAGTCCCCATTATATCCTTTCAACTCCTAGCTCTATATAAAGCCCTAGACCTGTCTTGAGCTTGTCCATGACGAAAAAAACACTCTTTTAAAATTCTCTTTTCAAGAATACTACTACAACTAATATTTTGTACGTACAAACAAACAAACAACACCTCTATCTCGATCTCGATCTCTCTAACTTGTTAATTACAATGAAGAACAAGGCTTCAGGGTTCTTGAAGAAGATAATAACGGTGGTAACGGCAATGGCGAAGGCGAAAAGCCTAGCTCTGAAGACCAAGACTAGGGACATAAGGACTCGTTTGATCATATTCTCGTTGCTTCGAAACAAAAAGATCCTGATGAGCTCTGTTTCTGAGAAGCTCCGGGCTCTGATGGGCCAGCAAGATCATCATCATCATTATCATCACAGCAAGAAGAAAGATGAAGATGAAGACGATGAAGTAGAAGAAGAAAGCAAGGCGATTGTAGTACATGACAACGACGCCGTGTACTCATCAGTACACGAGTCACTTCCCAACCCAACTCACACGGAAGTTGCTGATGATTTTGAGAACCAAGAGGAAGAATGCGGTGAGAATGACGAGAATAAGTATCCGGACTTAACGCACACGTTGTCTGATGATATGGAGCTGGAGAACGGGGGAAGAGGAGGGTCTGTGATTGATTTGGTGAAGAAATCGAAACCACAGGGGGAAGAGTTCAGATTGGAAGATGAAATAGACCACCTTGCTGACTTGTTCATCCAGCGGTTTCATCGTCAGATATTGATGCAGAAGCAACTCTCCTTCAAGAGGTACCAAGATATGCTCGACAGAAGCGCTTAAGTTAATAATTAATTAATTAATTACCCTTCTCCCTCTATTAGGCAGCCTGCGAAATTTTTGGTCGCTAGCTGCTGCTGAATTACCAGCCGGAGAGGAAATAGTACATGCATGGGTGTTGATGTATGTATGTACGTACGTACGTACGTACGTATCAATGAATGTATGTGTAATGCCAGCTTGGTCGCGAGGTGTGAAAGACGACCATGTTCAAGTTGTAATATTTTCTCTACCGATTAATAAAAATAATTCAGCTTTGATTTTGCTCAACCATTATTTCTATATTATTAATATTAATTAATAATCTCAAATAAATGATCATTCGCACGAACATGCATTAAGGAGTACAACAAACATAACATGGGCAATTTGGTAATTGTATTGGGCCTGAAACCCATACCCACCAAAAGAGGTCCAAGTCGACAAGTTAGACATGTGATCATATTTAATAAAATCTCGTGTGTTATCAGTTAGATTATAAAACACAGGAAAAAAATAATTACCTTTTTTTCTTTTGAAAAAAAAAAAATTATTTAAATCTTGCCAACAATTTCTCATTGGGTTGGTAATTACGTTTTTTCGCATAAGTTGTTGTTTAAACCGAATTTTTGCTAGAATCCGATTTGAACCATATAGGGGTGGTTCTCACCAGATTCAAGTCAAATTCGATTAAAACAAATAGATTTATTATTTTTAGGAGGGAGAATGGGCTAGCAAAGATTGGGGTTTAGGCGTATTTAGCTATTTAGGGTAGGAGGAGTAGTTGAGGTGATCTGAAAGGTGCATTAAGGTGATTTGGGAGGTGAGCTGAAGTGATTGGGGAGACGAAGTGAGATGTTTTGAATTTCAAAAAATATGGAGAGCTCTGATGAATTAATTTAGGGAATTGATATAGGGAGTTCAAGAGAGCTTAGTGTATAGCTCTAGTGAACTTGAGTATAGCTCTATGTTAGCCTATATGGCTATAAATATTGATTTTGATGATAACAAACCACATGTATTTATTGAGTAAAGATTTATGAATTGTGCTTTTATAATAAGAAAATGATGTTATGGAATTAAAGTATTTTGGACTAAAATGAAAGTAATTTTAAAATCTTTAATAGTATTTTAAATTTCGGATTTGGACCTATTTGAAACTATTTAAATATTTTTGGATCATTCTATAATTTCACAAAGTTTGGGCAAAGTCATAATTTCAGAAAGTTGTGGGATTGACAAAGCATTATTCTAAAGTTCTGAAATTGGACATTTTTGCAAACTTTCATAATATTTTGGGCCACACTACAGTTTTATAAAGTTTTGGGGTCAAACTATAAATTTAGAAAAATATTCACTGTAGTAGTTACTGTAGCAAGCGGAAATCCGGATTCTGACAAACGGAAGTCCGGATTTTAGGCAGAATCTATCCGAATTAAAAGCGGAATTCCGAATCCTGACAAACGGAAATCCAGTTGTTGGGCAGTAAGCTATTGAGCGTAAGCGGAAATCCGAATGTGACAAAGCGGAAATCCGGATGTTCAGAAATTCAAATTTGTGGCTGTAACGGTAACATTAAGCGGAATTCCGGATGTCCATAACCGGTAATCCGGTTACGACCAAAATGTGCATAACGGCTAGTTTTTGAGCTCAAACTATAAGAACTGAAATCCAACTCATTTTCAAGCTCTCCAACAAGCAAAAACAAAAAGCACACGTGATATCTTGAACTTACAACTTGCAAAACACAAATCATTAAATCATTCATTGTTCTTCATCTTTGAATATCTACTCATTAAGTGAGTTTGATTGTAACTTTCATTTATTCATTTCATTTGTAAGAGTTTGAGTGTGTGAGACACTTGAGTGAAGAGATTAGGAGATAATCTCTTTGTTGTAAAGGTTTATTGACATCTAGAAGTCAATTGTAATCGGTTGAAGCCTCGGAAAGGCTTGGATAGTGAAATCCTCAAGCTTGGATTGCTTGGAGGCGTGGACGTAGGCGGGGATTGCCGAACCACGTAAAAATTCGTGTGTTTGTTTCTCTTCTCCCTCACTCTTTAATTATTGTGCCTTTATTAAACTTATTGCTTTCAATTTTTATTAAGGCATTAGATTGCTTATTGTGTGGATTTGCTAGGTTTATTTTTAAATTTCCAATTCACCCCCCCTCTTGGGTTGCACACTTATATTTCATTTGGTATCAGACCTAGGTGCTCTTATTTAGATTTAACCATCTAGAGTTAAAGATCAATGGCAACTCAAAATGATTCTACATTTAGGGAAGGGCAGTCCATCACTAGACCACCTTACTTTGATGGAAACGATTACCCATATTAGAAAACTAGGATGAGAATTTACTTGCAAGCCTTAGATTATGAGATTTGGGAAATCGTTAATGATGGTCCTTTCATGCCTTTGACTAAAAATGAAGTAGGAGAAGATATTTTAAAACCTTCACAGGATTGGAATGATTTCGAAAAGAGAAAAGCTTCTCTAAATTCCAAGGCCATGAATGCTTTGTTTTGTGCTTTAGATAAGAAAGAGTTTCATAGAGTGTCTAGTTGCGAAAGTGCTAATGAGATTTGGCACAAACTTGAGGTTGTCTATGAAAGCACGAACCAAGTTAAAGAATCCAAAATAAGTAGGTACACTCAACAATATGAATTGTTCCAAATAGAACAAAATGAAAATGTGTACTCTATGTATACTAGATTCACGGACATAGTGAACACTCTAGGAGCCCTATAAAAGACTTTTTCAAATAGCGAAAAAGTCAAGAAAATCATTAGGTCTCTACCTAAGGAATGAAGACCAAAAAGAACTACCATTGAGGAAGCCAAGGATTTAAATGTGTTACCTATTGATGATTTAATTGGCTCTCTTATTTCATATGAAGAAGATTTGGCAGCTGAAAAAGGGCATGAGGAAAAGAAGAAGAACATTGCTCTCAAGGCTTCAAAACGTGAGAGTGATGAGGAAAGCGAAATGGATGATGAAGAGCGCGAAATGGATGATGAGGAGCTGGCTATGTTGGCTAGAAGATTCAGAAAATTTTACAAGAAGAATAATGAGCAGAGAAAGTTTAGAGGCTACAAGAATAAGAAGGAGAAGAAGGAGCCAATCACTTGTTATGAATGCAAGAAGCCCGGACACATACAACCGGAATGTCCTCTTCTCAACAAATTCAAGAAGAATGTTATGATGGCCGCATGGGATGATAGCGATGAGGAAACAAGTGATGATGATGAGCAACAAGAAATGACAAATTTAGCTCTCATGGCCATAGGGGAAGAATCATGTGATGAACTTGATGAGGTAAGTGTTCTTCCTACATATGATGAATTGCATGATGCTTTTAATGATTTGCATGATGAGCTAATGAAGATTGGTAAAAAGAATATTTGTCTTAAAAAGAAGATGATAGAGTTTAAGAATGAAAATGATTCATTTAGTGCAAAGATTACATGCCTTGAATTAGAAAATAAAACATTGCATGATAGTATTGCATTATTTGAGAATTCTAGCACTTCACATGAGCACTTAGAGTCACACATGAATGACTTGAAAAATGAGAATGAAATGCTTAGAAAGAAGAGCAATGAACTAAATGAAATTGTGCTAAAATTCACAAATGGGCAAAAGATGTTGGACAATTTGCTAAACTCACAAAAATGTGTATTTGACAAAAGTGGCATAGGTTATAAACCGAATTTGAAACAAAAATTTTACAAGAGTTATTTTGTGAAGAATACATTTATTAACAATAAAATTGTATGTCATTATTGCAATCAAGATGGCCATATGAAAAATAAATGTGCAGTGAAGAGAAATGCATATTATGGTATGAAATGTGTTTGGGTTCCGAAAGGAACCATTGCTAACTCTCAAGGACCCAAAAATGTTTGGGTACCTAAAACTTGAGATTTTTTCTATATGGCTCAAAGAAGAAGAAGAATAAGTGGTACTTGGACAGCGGTTGTTCAAGACACATGACAGGGAATTATTCTTGGTTTTCAAGCTTTACCAAGATCGAAAATGGTGGAGATGTATCGTTTGGGGATAATTCAAAAGGAAAAATCATTGGAATTGGAAATGTCGGTAATGTATCCTTTACTCTCATTGAGAATGTGTGTTTGGTTGAAAACTTGAAACATAATTTGCTTAGTATTAGTCAATTATGTGATAAAGGATATAGAGTTATCTTTGATGAATCAAAATGTGTTATTGAGAATGCATGTGATGGGAAAGTCTTGTTTGTAGGAAATAGATGTGTTAATGTCTATACCATTAATATAGATTGTGCATCTATATATGAAAAATGTCTCTCCACATTGCATGATGATGGTTGGTTATGGCATAGAAGATTAGGTCATGCAAGCATGGATTTGATTTCAAAAATCGTGAAAAATGATTTAGTTAAAGGTCTTCCAAAAATCAGTTTTCAAAAAGATAGAATTTGTGAAGCATGCCAATTTGGAAAACAAATCAAAACTTCCTTCAAAAGCAAGAATCTTGTCTCTACTTCAAAACCACTTCAATTGCTTCATATAGATTTGTTTGGACCTTCTAGATATGCTAGTTTAAGTGGCAAATTTTATGCATTTGTAATTGTGGATGATTATTCTAGATACACATGGGTATTGTTCTTAGCGAATAAGGATGATGCCATTGATGCATTTCGAATTTTCTATAAAAAGGTTCAAAATGAAAAAGGTTATTCTATTGCTTGTATTAGAAGTGATCATGGTGGAGAATTTGAAAATCATGCATTTGAAAATTTTTGTAATGACTTTGGCATTGAACATCAATTTTCATCACCTAGGACTCCACAACAAAATGGAGTAGTAGAGAGAAAGAATAGGTCTATTCAAGAAATGGCTAGGACCATGTTGAATGAAAATTCTTTGCCTAAGTATTTTTGGGCCGAAGCCGTCAACACCGCTTGTTATGTTTTAAATCGGGTGTTAATTAGACCTAATCTTAATAAAACTCCATATGAGCTTTGGAAAGATAAAAAACCCAACATTGGTTATTTTAAAGTTTTTGGATGCAAATGTTTTGTTTTGAACACAAAAGATAATCTTGGTAAATTTGATCTAAAATCTGATGTTGGTATCTTTCTTGGTTATTCAAATTCAAGCAAATCTTATAGAGTTTATAATAAAAGAACTTTAGTTGTGGAAGAATCTATGCATGTTACATTTGATGAGACTAACCCCTCCTCTACGGAGAAAGTCATTGTTGATGATAATGCAGAAGAAGAACAACAAGAAGAAGCATCAAATGACAATCAAGAAAACGCACCACCTGGAATTCAAAAGGAACATCATGAAGAACCAAATGCAGAGCAAAATGAAGGTACTTCACAAACACTCCCCAAGGAGTCGAGGTATGTATCTTCTCACTCTAAGTATGTAATTTTAGGAGATCTCTCACGAGGTGTTACCACTAGATCATCTCTTAGGAACACATGTGAGCATGTTGCATTTATTTCTCAAATTGAACCAAAATCCTTTGCGGATGCGGAAAATGATGAATCTTGGATTATGGCAATACAAGAGGAGTTGAATCAATTTGAGAGAAATAATGTGTGGGAGTTAGTTCCTAATCCAGAACATCAATCCATTATAGACACTAAATGGGTATTTAGAAATAAAATGGATGAATCTGGTGTGGTTGTAAGAAATAAAGCTAGATTAGTGGCTCAAGGTTACAACCAAGAAGCAGGAATTGATTTTGATGAAACTTTTGCACCTGTAGCAAGATTAGAATCCATTAGGATGTTGTTAGCATATGCATGTCATAAGGATTTTATTTTATATCAAATGGATGTCAAGAGTGCTTTCTTAAATGGATATATTATGGAGGAAGTTTATGTGAAACAACCTCCTGGTTTTGAAAATGAAAAATTTCCAGATCATGTGTATAAGTTATCCAAGGCTTTGAATGGTTTAAAACAAGCATCTAGAGCTTGGTATGATAGGCTTAAAAACTTCTTGTTAGATAACAATTTTTCGATGGGAAAAGCGGACACAACTCTTTTTGTTAAGCATAAGAACCAAGACATACTTATTGTTCAAATTTATGTTGATGATATTATTTTTTGTTCTACTAATGAGTTGTTGTGTAAAGATTTTTCATCATGTATGAGCCAAGAGTTTGAGATGAGTATGATGGGAGAGTTAAAGTACTTCCTTGGACTTCAAATCAAACAAAACGAGGAAGGAATTTTCATAAACCAAGCCAAGTACGTGAAAGATCTACTCAAAAGATTTGGCTATGAAAATGGAACGGCAAAAAGCACTCATATGAGTACTACCATCAAGCTGGACAAAGATGAGAAAGGTAAGGAAGTTGATATCAAGACTTATCGAGGTATGATCGGATCCTTACTCTACTTGACTGCTAGTAGGCCTGATATTATGTTTAGTGTTTGCTTGTGTGCTAGATTTCAATCTTGTCCTAAAGAGTCTCACATGCTTGCTGTCAAACACATTTTTCGATATTTAATTGGCACTATTAATCTTGGCCTTTGGTATCGTAGAGGAACTCATATTGATTTAACTTGTTATTCGGATGCCGATTTTGCTAGGTATAAGATTGATAGAAAAAGTACTAGTGGAACATGTCACTTCCTAGGTCATTCTCTTGTCTCTTGGTTTAATAAGAAACAAAACTCGGTTGCGCTTTCAACCACCGAGGCAGAATATATTGCCGCAGGTAGTTGTTGTGCATAAATTCTTTGGATGAAACAAACCCTTAGAGACTATGGTATTAAGCTTGATCAAATACCTATTTTATGTGACAATACTAGTGCTATTAATCTTTCCAAGAATCCCATTCAACATTCTAGGACTAAACATATAGAAATTAGACATCATTTCCTTAGAGATCATGTTCAAAAAGGAGATGTTGTGATTAAATTTGTTTCCACTGAAAATCAACTTGCGGATATCTTTACAAAACCTCTTAGCGAAGAGCATTTTATAAAGATAAGACATGAGCTTGGAATGATGAATGTTGAATCTTAATTCATGTTTTACTATATAGCTTGATATGTTTGTTATTATATGGATTTATGGTTCATAAATTAGATAGCTTGATATGCTTGTAATTTTATGATTTTATGATTTTATGATTTTATGATTTTATGTTGCATGCATTAAATGGCTTATTGAAAGGTTTTAAATCTTAAAATGATTTAAAATTAACCAATTTTTAAGGCCGGAAATAAAATGGTGTGTGTAATACAAGTTTAAGAGCTAGCAAATATTCCCTTTCTATTCATTTGGAAAATCATTTTTCCTTATTGATTTCTCTCGAGACAAATTCCGGATAATCGGATTTTCAATCCGGAAAAACCGGATTAGTTTTGGTTGCTCTCGGGACAACATTCGGATAACCGGATCTTCAATCCGGAAAACCGGATTTCCTAAGCTTCATTTCTGCTTCAAATCGGACTACCGGTTATAAAAACCGAAAAGCCGAATTCGTAAGCAAAGCTTGCTGGACCAAACCAGATTTCCGGTTATGTCAATCCAGAAATCCGATTTCGAGACTTTGGCAAACCGGCATTGCTATCCTCTGGATCCAACCGGCAAGTCGGTTCATGTTATCCGGAAAACCGTTTTTTGCGTGGAACCTTGCTGGTCACAACCGGAATTCCGGTTAGTGAAAACCGAAAATCCGGTTTCGGATTTCAAGCTTCTGGTCACAACCGGACTTCCGGTTAGTGCAAACCGGAATTCTGATTTCGGAAGCTATTTCAACTGTTCCTCTTCCCTCTTCAAACGGAAATCCGGTTCTTGCTCTCTCTCTAAAACCCGGTTTCTCTCTCTCATTTTTCACTCCAAAATCCATCTTTTTCTTCCCTTTTCACATCAAATTGAATCAAGAAGATCATTCCCCATCACTTCATTCACTCAAAAGCATCTTTAAACTTCATTTTCATCATCCAAAACTCTAGATCTCAAATTCAACCTAGGGTTTATCCGAATTTTTCTCTCTCTAGATTTCTCATTCTCAAGCCGTTTTTGATTCAAATTGTTTCTCAAAATCACTTTCAATCCTCATTATCTTCATTCTCCTTACCATTTTCAATCTCAAATCAACCATATCATAATGTCTAGTTCACGGCCGGTTTGAAGAAAAGGCAAAGAACCGGTTCAACAAACCGATCAGCCACGAGAATCAAGGAGCACCACCAATCAATCCAATTTCGAGTCTACACATTTTCAGAACAAGAAACATCTAGCCAAACATTTTCATCAACAGTTCAGGACTCGTGAGGTACTCCAAACCTTTTTTATTTTACCGGATTGGTTGAATCATCTTAGTATTAGTAATAGAACTTTATTGCAATTGTTGGAAGATGTTGGTTGGCTTAATGCATTATTGATTGAGGAGAATGTGTATCCCGACTTGGTGAAAGTATTTTACTCGAATATGGATTGTTCCGCGGAGAAAGAGAATCGAGTAATCACCACAGTTGGAGGAGTTTTGATTGAGTTTGATGATTCGGACTTGAACAACATCCTAGGATCCTCCGATGATGGCCTAGAAATGTTTTCACCTAGGAAACCTCCTGACATTGATGACTATGCTTATATTGATGCTGTTAAGAATATATGTCGTCGTGTCGACCTTTCCGATGAAGATTGTACTATCCATTTTCGCAACCTTTGTCTTTGTCTTCAAACTCGGATATTACTTCGTTTTATTCAGAGTATTGTTCTTCGTAGATCAGGCCATTTGGATGAGGTCTCTCATATGGATGTTGCCTTGATTGATTGTATTCTTAGACATCGTCCAGTCGACTTAGGATATACCATTGTCCGAAACATGCTCAGCATACCTAAGTTGATTACCCGCTCCATTCCATATGGTCATTTCATTACCCGAATCCTGAAATTTTTTGATGTACCGATTAAAGAACCGTCATGTAGACTGTCTAACGGTATCGGAGATGAAGCTATTGTCGGCTTAGGCTTTGAGTGGAAGAATGACACTTGGGTCAAATACTCTGAAAACAAGTTTACCTTCCTTGCTCCAAGTGATGATCGGCCACTTAATGATGTGGTTCCAGCCGATCAGCTACCCATTTTCTCACTCTCATTTTGGGGGCAGCGTAGACGCCGTGATCCTCCCGTGATTGCTTCAGATCCTGTTGTCTCTGCATCCATTTCATCACCTCCACAGCCTCCTACCTCTGGAGATGTTACTCTTCAGCAGCTTATGGATGAGGTGTGGACACTTTCGGTGCGGCAGACTGAGTTTCAGCAGGAGCAGCAGCAGCAGCTCATTCATGGGCAGCGCCTCCTCTTTGAGCACTTCGGCATTCCATATCCATTTCCACCTCCATCACCTCCATCCTCACCACCTGAGTAATATCTTATGCTTGTATTTGGACACACCTACATTTCATTTACTGCATTGTGTGTTCTTTCATTTTCGACTCTAAGGATGGTTATTATGATTTTCGGTTTATGGTTTTGTTTTTTTTGGATGATATGAATTTGTTGTGACTATTTATGTTGGATGTTATGGATTTGTTTTTGAGTGATTATTATGGATTATATGGATTTTCTTATGCTTATGGATATTTTTTTTACTAATGTGCTTATGTTGCGATTTTGATGATTGATAGGGGGAGCCTTTTATTCTTTTTGATGATGAAGGGGGAGAATGATTTCATATGTGTTATGAAAATATGCATGTATCTAGGGGGAGCATGTATGCAGGGGAAGTTTTTGTTAAACTATTTTCAAATCATTTTTTAACTTGCATTGATTAAGGGGGAGCGTTTTCATAACAAGATTAAAGATTTGAATGTGCTTTGTCATCATAAAAAAGAGGGAGATTGTTAACCTATATAGCTATAAATATTGATTTTGATGATAACAAACCACATGTATTTATTGAGTAAAGATTTATGAATTGTGCTTTTATAATAAGAAAATGATGTTATGGAATTAAAGCATTTTGGACTAAAATGAAAGTAATTTTAAAATCTTTAATAGTATTTTAAATTTCGGATTTGGACCTATTTGAAACTATTTAAATGTTTTTAGATCATTCTATAATTTCACAAAGTTTGGGCAAAGTCATAATTTCAAAAAGTTGTGGGATTGACAAAGCATTATTCTAAAGTTTTGAAATTGGACCTTTTTGCAAACTTTCATAACATTTTGGGTCACACTACAGTTTTATAAAGTTTTGGGGTCAAACAGTAAATTTGGAAAAATATTCACTGTAGCAGTTACTGTAGCAAGCGGAAATCCGGATTCTGACAAACGGAAGTCCGGATTTTAGGCAGAATCTATCCGAATTAAAAGCGAAATTCCGAATCCTGACAAACGGAAATCCAGTTGTTAGGCAGTAAGCTACTGAGCGTAAGCGGAAATCCGGATGTGACAAAGCGGAAATCCGGATGTTCAGAAATTCAAATTTGTGGCTGTAACGGTAACATTAAGCGGAATTCCGGATGTCCATAACCGGTAATCCGGTTACGACCAAAATGTGCATAACGGCTAGTTTTTGAGCTCAAACTATAAGAACTGAAATCCAACTCATTTTCAAGCTCTCCAACAAGCAAAAACAAAAAGCACACGTGATATCTTGAACTTACAACTTGCAAAACACAAATCATTAAATCATTCATTGTTCTTCATCTTTGAATATCTACTCATTAAGTGAGTTTGATTGTAACTTTCATTTATTCATTTCATTTGTAAGAGTTTGAGTGTGTGAGACACTTGAGTGAAGAGATTAGGAGATAATCTCTTTGTTGTAAAGGTTTATTGACATCTAGAAGTCAATTGTAATCGGTTGAAGCCTCGGAAAGGCTTGGATAGTGAAATCCTCAAGCTTGGATTGCTTGGAGGCGTGGACGTAGGCGGGGATTGCCGAACCACGTAAAAATTCGTGTGTTTGTTTCTCTTCTCCCTCACTCTTTAATTATTGTGCCTTTATTAAACTTATTGCTTTCAATTTTTATTAAGGCATTAGATTGCTTGTTGTGTGGATTTGCTAGGTTTATTTTTAAATTTCCAATTCACCCCCCCTCTTGGGTTGCACACTTATATTTCACTCTAGAGAGTTTATCCAAGATTCGTGGTATAACTCAGGTGAATTCATAAAGGAAATGCAATTTGGGTAACAGAACCGTTATAGTAAGTAGAAAATAAGTATAAATAATAAAGAACACACAAGATTTTATATGGTTCGGCCTTTTGGCCTACATTTACGGAGTAATAATCTCTAATCAACTGTGTATGTGAAGCATTACATTGTTTTACATTATTTACTTTACAATATTAGCAAAACCTTATTAAAGGTTGGTGATAATGAATAATAACACGAGGGAGACGTGAGTCTTATGGAGATTATAGAGTTTTAGAGTAAGGGAAAAGTTTTTCTGAGAAATAAGATGGCCAAAATCTTCTATGGAGGTGTAAAAATAGAGGAAGAAGAAGATGAAGCAACCCCTCAAGAAATTAGATTTGAAAAAGATCCTCCTTATCTTGTGTTTTAAGTTGAACTTATAGGGTTGGTGCCCTAGGGGTATTTTTGTGTTTTCTGTCATATGGAGATTTTTTATTAGTGTTGCCTTCCTCAAGTTGGGCTATTATTGTCTTTTTCTTTTATTCACTTGATAGTAATTAAATAAGCTTGGTGAGCAAGTAATTTTTCTATCCCTTATGTGGTCCTTACTCTTTGCAACATGGCGGAAGCTAGTTCAGTGGTCTTATTGCTTTTCAGGAGAGTAGCAAAGGACAGCTGATGTGGTCCCCTCATATTGATTTGCTCAAAGAATTTTTATTTTTATTGACTCTTTATTCTTAGCAAAAAAAAAAAAGATATTTTATTCTTTCTCATGATGGCGTGCATTGTTCACATGTTGTCTCTAATAAACAAAATTTGAGTTATGATAATACCCTTTAATGCTAGGCATATTTTCAAAAACTGTCATTTTTCTCAAGGAGCTTGCCTCTTGACCATTGAGAGTTATACTGTCATTCGATCAACACGAGTTAACTTCATTTCACTGACTTTCTTTGCTAGCTCATGTCAACATTCAAATCCCCCCCCCCCCCTCAAAACAGTTGATATTTCATCATAATCTAATAATTGCATTAGAATGAACCAAAGATGAGATTAAACTAATTTGATGGGTAAAAAATTAATTCAATCCAAGGTATGTTTGGCTGTGAAAACTAGTAAATTAGTCTACATTTTAGTCCCAAATTTATGGGATTGCTAGTGCTAATTCTCACATGGGTTTAGGTTGGAGTCAATATTTTGTTTTAATTCAAATTTACTACCAATATCAACAATTTATTTTAACTTGAATTTTTAATCTAAGATTAAGTATAAAGATTTTAATCCAACAATTTAAATATAAATAATTATTTAATTATTTATTAATAGTAATATTGAATATAAATATTAAATTTAACAATCAGAAGTATAATTTAAAAATATTTATTTTATTTTATTTTATTTTTATTAAATTATATTTAATAGTCCTATCCAAAATTATACTAAACAAATGATATTATTGTATCTAATCTAACTAATCCAATAAAATCTTAAGATTTAATCCGGTTCAATCCTGCTTTCCAACTATACAATGCATTGAGCACATCTTAGGAAATGAATATCTGTTACGTTTTTCATATATTGAACAATTTTCTCTTTTTCCTTTAAAATTTTTTTTAAGAAATGGAAAAAGAAAACTTTTAAATTAAATTGACTTCTCTTCTCAAAAAAAAGAAAAAAGAAAAAAGAAAAAAGAAAAAAGAAATTGACTTCTATTATCCCTGTACGCTGTCGTTTCAGTGGCAAAGCCAATAAGTAAGTAAAATGAAAACAATTAAGGCGGCGTTTGGATTGTAAATTTTTAGCATCTGAAAGGGAGGCCCGAGCCTTTCAGTTTTTGCCTGGCTTGAGCAAAAATATGTTCTTTCGTCTTTGTTTGTATCTACTCCACGAAGCAATTGCGGGGGAAAGGTTCGTTTAGGTTTTAGCAGATTTGTAAATGACTAATTGCAATTAATTGATCAATTTTATTTCTTGTTATTTCGACGAATTAACATATCCAATTACATAACCGATACTATTTTCTTGTTCGATTTTTTTTTCTTTTTTCAGAATTTATTTGATTTCAACTTGAAATTCGATTTTAATCATGGCGAATAATCAAAATATGGCAATCCCTCATGGGGATGGAGTCGATGGTAACTTCCCACAAAACTCTTTATTAGTCTTAAAATTTTGCTGCTTTATAATATTACTTGCCAATGCCATTTTCATCTTCTTGTTGCTTCAATTTTTTCTTGTATTTTTTTTTCTCCTCATGCTTTTTCACTGACGTTTGTACCATGCATGTGTTTTTTCATTCCATCAGATTCACAAAGTGATGTGAAAGAGTGGAGTAAGGATCAGAGAGAAGCTCTGCCGGAGGAGCCAAAATGTGTGATATGTGGCCGCTATGGTGAGTATATTTGTGATGAGACGGACGACGATGTCTGCAGTTTGGAATGTAAACAAAAGCTGTTATGCAGGGTTGCAAATGCCAACAGGGGGATGCGGGTTGTGCCTCCCCCGCCTCCTGAAAGATTACCTGCTACAGATGAGTGTTTCTACGTTAGAGAATCTGATGAAAACTCAGGATTTCAATCGTTGACTATTGGTCAGACTGATTCGCTGAGGAAGAGACTGGAAATCAATGTGAAGGGAGATGCAGTTCCGGCACCTATTTTGTCGTTCTCCTCTTGCAGCTTATCTCAGAAGCTCCTCCAAAATATTGAAGCTGCTGGTTATGACATGCCCACACCTGTCCAAATGCAAGCAATCCCATCTGCTTTGAGTGGTAAAAGCCTGCTTGTTTCTGCCAATACAGGCTCAGGGAAAACTGCTTCCTTTCTTGTTCCTGTTATTTCTCAATGTGCAAATATTCGGCTTCACCACTCGCAGAACCAGAAAAATCCATTAGCCATGGTTTTAACTCCAACCAGGGAGCTCTGTATCCAAGTTGAGGAACAAGCTAAGTTGCTTGGAAAAGGTTTGCCTTTCAAAACTGCACTTGTGGTTGGTGGTGATGCTATGGCCAGACAGGTCTACCGTATTCAGCAAGGAGTAGAACTGATTGTAGGAACTCCAGGCAGGCTCATTGACCTTCTAATGAAGCATGATATAGAACTAGATGACATAAGGATGTTTGTTTTGGATGAGGTTGACTGCATGCTTCAAAGGGGCTTTCGAGACCAGGTGATGCAGATTTTCAGGGCCCTTTCGCTACCCCAAATCTTAATGTATTCTGCGACGATATCACAAGAGGTGGAGAAAATGTCGAGCTCCATATCAAAGGATATCGTTGTTGTCTCTGTTGGCAAGCCTAACATGCCAAATAAGGCTGTTAAGCAACTTGCTATCTGGGTTGAGTCAAATAAAAAGAAGCAAAAACTTTTTGACATATTGATGAGCAAGCAGCATTTTACTCCACCGGCTGTAGTCTATGTGGGTTCAAGACTTGGGGCTGATCTCCTGTCTAATGCAATTTCAGTCACTACAGGGATGAAAGCCTTATCAATTCATGGGGAGAAGCCCATGAAGGAGAGAAGAGAAATAATGAGGTCACTTTTAGTGGGAGAAGTCCCTGTGATTGTGGCCACGGGGATTTTGGGTCGAGGAGTTGAACTCTTGGGTGTGAGGCAGGTTATAATATTTGACATGCCCAATTCTATCAAGGAGTATGTCCATCAAATAGGTAGGGCTTCTCAAATGGGAGACGAGGGTACAGCAATTGTATTTGTGAATGAGGAGAATAAGAATTTGTTTCAGGAGTTGGTTGATATTTTAAAATCTTCTGGAGCAGGTATACCTCGAGAACTTATTAATTCACGATATACAGTTGGTTCATTCTCATCTGGCAAGGGCTTTAAAAAGAGGAAACGCTGAAGTTTTAGGAGAGATGCCGGTTTCCCTATTTTTCAATTCAGCCTCTTGAAAAATGGCAAATATTAAGTTTTAGGAAATGCTGAATGAGGATTCCTTCTGTACCTTCATGCATTGATAGATTGATTGTTGCTAACCAGAACAGTTGCTTGCCCACAACTAACACATGGTTGACATGGCGGCATATTAAAATGGTGGAATGCCCCCGTCATAGATTCAGATGGTTTTCAATTGAGCTAGGCTTGTGCCTGACTGCCTGTCATTAATTTTTTTCAGCAGTTAATTGTTCTACTGGATTTGCAGTTCGGTTAATGACGTTTTGCTATATCCTTGGGTAGAGAATTTACCAAGTCACCGCAGATGGATGGGTACTGGGTGCAGAGATGAATGACAAGTTAATGCAATATTCAATAGCATGTGAAAAAAGGCTTGGTTGATACACTGATCGTGATGATTGCCGTCTGTAAAGAATGAAATGACGTCTTATGATCCAGCTGCCATGTTCTCACTGACCTGTAAGATTTTGTTATTTTGTTTGCTCAGGCTAGATATTTTAAGTGATTAAGTTGGGGTTTTGTGTGTTTTATTTGCAGAAATTGATCTAGATTTGCATATGCTGCTTTTTGTGTGTTTTATGCCTGATTTTATGCATGAAAGTTTTCAATTTCCAGATTTGCATTTGCATCTGCTGCTTTTTCATGAGTTTTATCTGCAGAGATTTTTTGTTTGTTTTAATTGTTAAATTTGTTTACCTTTCGGATAGGGTTTTTCTTTCAATCTGCTGCTTTTTGCATAATAACAATATTCTATTTCTTAGCCAAAAAAAAAAAAAAATAGTAATAGTGAGGGCAGTCGACCTGCATACTACTGATTTGTTTTGTGTTAAGAAGTGATTTGTTAACTTATCAAGCTGCATTATTTATGAGCCCTTTACATCTGAGCTTGTAGGAGTTTTTTACTTTCTTCTGACTCTGTCAATCCTTATGTTATCTCTCTTTCTGATGTCTCTACTTTGTGACTGCTGTCACTTCACATCCTCCAGCTAGTTTTTTGCAATTTTTTTTAACAGTTATTTGTATTCTCTTCATTTCTGCTATGCTCAGCAGCCTTGCTTCTTGAATTTTTTTCGAAGACTAGATCAGGTTGTTGATTTTGCCTAGAAAAGCTGTCCAATCTGTCCAACAGTCATTCTTGTCCCGTAACGAGTGCACAATCTGTACACTGTTGGTATATACATCATGGCAGAGCTTGCAAATCATGTGGTTAGTTATTTTTAGATCTAAACTATATATAAGGTATGTAAGCTATTTTTTGCTAACATGATGTATCATAATGTAGGCAAGTATTAACTGCTTCATGAACAACCTGATCAAATGGAGGCTGAATGCCGTCATCAAGGAAAAAATTCGACATATGTGCTTTTCGCCATTTTTGAAAACAAAAGATAAAGTGGACAAGGATAGAGACTTAATAGCGTATCTCGTAAGGTCATATGATGTAGAGTCTGGTTGCTTTGTATTTCCTAGCTTCTCTTTATTTTTAGTCTGCCAATAGATGGCCTCCCGGTTACAGGAAAAGAGATAAGTAGAGTGCAAGCTGTGCAGTACTTGGGGATTGGAGAAGATGTTTTTGGGAAACTTGGAAATCACTTCCAAGATATGCCAATTGATGGTGGAGAACAGTTCTGTATGCTGCTCGAGCATACATTTTATATTTACCTTGGTCAATTTTTATCGGGAGTACTGCTTCATATGTTTACCGTCCTTTCGTTAGAAGATTTTGGTAAGATAAATCAATATGCATGGGGGCAGCAGTTTTAGCCTACCTTCATGCATCCTTGAAGAATTTCAAAAGAAAACTCGAACAGATCAGTTTGTGGGTTTTTGTATTTAGTCATGGTGAGTACTGACATCATGTTCTTGGAAGTTGCTAAACCTGATAAGTAATTTGTTTTAGTTTATTTTTATACCTTTTTTGTGTTTGAGAGGATTCCTAAGGTTAGAGGTGCTTATTTATTTCCTAAGGTTAGAGGTGCTTATTTAGTATTTACGTTCTCTGTACTGTACTTTGCCAACCAAATGTGCGTTAATTATAGAGTGGACATATGTTTTGGGCTTTCTGCATAAAATCAGGCATAAAACACGCGAAAAGTAGCAAATGCAAATCTAGAATTTGGTTTTATCAATTCCTGCGCATGAAACGCACAAAAAATCCCAAACCCAAACTTGATCACTTAAAAAATCTAGCCTGAGTGGACGAGATAACAAAATGTTTCCGGTGGATTTTATTTTGGTTTTCTCGTTTTTGTCTTTTGGTAGGATGCTTGTAGGTCCTAAAATACAGGATTTTGGCAATACATGAACGTGTGCGCATGAAACTTATCTAAAGTGTTATTGATCACATTCTTCGGTTACGTTGCTTAAGTGGTAAAATTTGACACGATCTGATTATTTGATACAAATGTATTACGAACAAATGATTATAAATAGTTAAATTTGACACAATTGTTAAATGGATCGAATTTTGGGTCAACACAAATTTTTTTTTTCATGTCAAGTTAAGGTTAAAATTCTTAACCTATTTACCCGATTAATAATTTAATATATTTTTTAATTTTAAATCAGTATGTAGGTTTTCATCATCAAAACTCAAATATTATACATTATTTTCTTTTTCTTTTTTTCTTAAGGAAGAATGAAGATATTTATGGTATTTTATTTCTATAATTCCATGCAAATTTAGAATTTAAATAGTATAAATATGTAAAATATTAATAAACATGCATATCTTATAACATAGATATATAATATTATTTAAATATATAAAATTAAATTTTCAATAGTTAAATGTGTAATAATTTTTGTAGATATGTATATTTATAATATCGATAAATGATATTATATATATGTGTGTGTACATATAAATTTTGTTAAATATATCGATTTTAAGTGAATTATTAAATAATTTAATTATATTTTGTGTTGGTTAGAGTCTTCATATTTTAATACGATTATTAAATAGATCGTGTCAACTTATACGATTTACACACTACTTGGTAGAGTTTTTGCCTATACTTTGAATCTTCACAAAAATGCTCTGTTCTCTATCATACTAATCATAAACGCGGAAAGAAAACAAGATTATTATACAATCAAAAACAAAAGAAAATTTTTATGGCATCATAATTCAAACGTGGGTCCAAGTAAGTCGACTTTGCCATGATTGAGGATATTATACATTATTTTGAAATATTCTAAATATTCATTTGTATATTTCCAATTAAGATAAAGGAAATATAATTCAAACGTGGGTTCAAGTATGTAGATTCTCATCATCAAAACTCAAATATTATACATTATTTTTTTATTTTTCCTTAAGGAAGAATGAAGATATTTATGGTATTTTATTTCTATAATTCCATGCAAATTTAAAATTTAAATAGTATAAATATGTAAAATATTAATAAACATGCATATCTTATAACATCGATATTTAATATTATTTACATATATATAAAATTAGAATTTTAATAGTTAAATGTGTAATAATTTTTATCGATATGTATATTTATAATATCGATAAATAATATTTTATATATATGTGTGTGCATATAAATTTTGTTAAATATATCGATATTAAGTGAATTATTAAATAATTTAATTATATTTTGTGTTAGTTAGAGTCTTTATATTTTCAAACGATTATTAAATGAATCGTGTCAATCTATACCATGTACACACGACTCGGTACAGTTTTTGCCAATACTTTGAATCTTTCACAAAAATGCTCTGTTCTCTATCATATTAATCATAGACGCGTAAAGAAAACAAGATTATTATACAATCAAAAACAAAAGAAAATTTTTATGGCATCATAATTCAAATGTGGGCCCAAGTAAGTCGATTTTGCATGATTGAGGATATGATGAACAGAGACAAACAAAGAAACAAACGCACGGTTTCGGGCCGACAAAACAAAACAGCACACGTGTCCAGAAAGGAAAGAACCTGTCTCATTACCGTGAAACCGCGGAAGCCTAACTACCAACGCCTCCCAATGTCAACTCGGTTTCGGCGGACTGTCGAAAATCTAAACATAATAAACAAACCAAATATCTATCTTTATTAATTTTTCTTTTTTTCTTTTCTTTTTTAATCTCAACTCCTGCCATAACCAACCAACCTATTCATCACGAGAATAAGCAAAGGCTTTCTGGGGTTTCTTTTTCTTCTACTTTTTCATCTTCTGTTTATTTGAGATAAATCATCCATCTCATTCCCAGGTAGCAAGACTTAATCGTTTTCTTGAATTCTCTCAATGTATGTAATTAAATCTTATTCATTTTGATTGGTTTCTTATATTCTCTTGAATCTTGATGATCAGTTTTTTTTTTTTTTTTGCTTTTTATTCTTAGTTCCATCCAATGATTAGCCTCGTTCTTGTTTTGGATTTCAATCATAGAAATGGAATGATTAACATTCTCTGGACAGAATGAGTGTGCAACTGTTCATTGTTTGGACAGATTGATTCATTTTCATGGACGGCCATCTGCCTGTTGCTTTTACATATTACATAAATACTGTGTTTATGTGTTGATATAATTCAGCCACTGGCATTTGAGCTTCTTTTGTCGTAATGGGTGGCTTCATATTGATTGAAATCTTTATTGGGTCGTGTCATGTTCATCACATTTGCATATTGATGATTGTAGTCTATTAATTGGTTCATTTTATCTTCATCTTTATGATTGTAGTCTATTATAACATATTGATGTGTTACGTTGCTTTTACATTTTACATAAATACTGTGTTCATTTGTTGATATAATTCAGCCACTGGCATTTGAGCTTCTTTTGTTGTAATGGATGGCTTCATATTGATCGAAATCTTTATTGGGTTGTGTCATGTTCGTCACATTTGCATATTGATGATTGTAGTCTATTAATTGGTTCATTTTATCTTTATGCAGTGTTGATTGATATGAATGTATCAAGCATGTCAAATGTGTTATATCTTTATTTTCATTGTAATGGTAGTGATTCATTTAAGTTTTTATCTTAAGCAGTTCTGTGGCAAAGGGCTGTTTACTTGGTGTGATCACTTGATTAAGTTGGTAGTACTTTGCGGGGTTACGTGATGAGGAATGGCACTGAAAGTGTTGGTGCTAGTTCTAGCTCATCTTTGAGCAGTCAGCAGGATACTGAGGATGACCGGATGATTGCTTTAGTACTTTCAGAAGAGTATGCAAATTTAGATGGTGCAGTTGCTAGACGCCTTTCCAACTTGGCACCTGTTCCAGTAAGATACCTCCTTTTCATTTTGGCTCACGGATTATAATCTCAGTTTAAAAGGTCCAAACGTCAGAAAGCTTAATAATATCAGAGGTTTTCCTAACTTGAGATTCTGCACCTTGAATCCTAGGGAACAATATTTACAACAGTGTGAGAATCACTAGAAGTGCTAAATGGTTCCTCCTTTTCCTCTGTCCATACTTGTACTTGAGGGCAGACCAAGTTAGCCTTGCCTTTTAATTTTTTTTTCCAGTGCAGTTAAACTCATCTCTTTGTAGGCATTGTGCTTCTAACTGATTTCTGCTGATGATTATTACCTCGCAATATGTCTCCCCTTGAATTTCTTTTGCCTGCTGCCCTCTCCTGCACTTATTGACTCTTTATAAGACGCAAAGAATTTATTGTTTGGAAAGGTTTCATTACACTTTGTTCTTTATCTTAACTTGCTCATTCTTTCTGACTCTTGCATGATAAATACTAAAGGCATTGATTATTTGTTGCATCTTTGATCTGCACTCCCTTCCCTCTTCTGTCTTTCGCCAAAGGAAAGATGCCTTTCTAGATTCTTATCTTGCACTTCTTGAACTTTCAGCATGTCCCAAAGATAAACTCCTATATCCCCAACATGAATGATGCCAGTTTGGATCACCAGCGGCTTCTCCAGAGGTATGTCTTATACTTAGCCACTAAAGTGGGCCTAATAGTTTTTTATTATTTTTGTTTTTTAGAACTAAACTTTTGTTCAAATTTATTTATTAATGAGCTAAAGAACTAAAGTTTTGCTCAAAATGTATTTATTAATGAAATACATAGTTCTTTAGGAAACAATTGTATAAGAGGATAGTTATATGAGAATTACATGCTAGTAAAATGTGCTCGTCAGTTCTTCTTTGTAATCTGGGAAGGAAGATCTGAGAATGACTCTTGACCTGAAAAGCCTCACGGTGAGAAGCCACCGAGTTATTGGCCATCTTTATGTGGATTTATCATGACATGGGAATTGTATGGGCAAATGAAATCTCACCAAGTAATATTGGAATTTTATGATGTGAGGAAGCTCCCTCTTCTGCATGGATGAAAAGGTGTATGAAGTTATCTGGTTGTCCATCTAATCATGTTAAGAGAACCTTAAATATGATAATTTGAAAAGAATCCACTTTGGTGGTTTTACATTTCTCAACATATAGAAAGTATTTCTGGCCATCCCCACATGATTCACTAATTTTTTCTCTGTATAATTTCTGAATTTACCCCTTTCTTCCAAACTTATGCATGTTCCTTGCCTCCTTGGTCTGTGCTGGACAGAGTATTTGCTAGAAGTTTTTAACAGGAAGGTCTTTGGATGCTGCTGCTTTTGTCTTAGAGTTTTTTCTTTGGTGAAGGTATTGAGTAAATTTTTTATTATTGTTCGCCCAGGCTAAATGTTTATAGTCTATATGAGGTGAAAGTCTCTGGGGATGGAAATTGTCAGGTACTTTTGATGGCAGTGAAATTTGAAAATGTTTACTCCCTCTCTGTATCTATCTAATCTGTATTAGTATTTGAGATCCTGTTTTACATTTTCAACATTGTGTTGCAGTTTCGTGCACTTTCAGATCAGATGTACAAGTCACCTGAGTATCACAAGCATGTCCGGAAAGAGGTTGTAAAACAGGTATATTGTCTTTGAAGTGCCCATCAAATGTTACAAATGATGGATATGAATTGAGAAACTTGATGCCTTTAATTTGGGTTGATTTGTCTTACTGAAAGCCAAGTTGATCAAGTATCGCATGAAGGACTCCCTGTACAAAGCTTTTTAGGATAAAAGGCCCTTGATTAGATTTTCTTGCTTTATGTTGTTATACGATCTCCAGTTTAATTAAATTTTGTGGAGTCTGATACAAGATTACTGACATTTTCTGGATGATTAAGTGTTTATGTTAATTCAAATAATTATGATTAACTGTTTATCCCACTAAGTCTGATTATGAAAGAACTAATGAACACAAACAGAAAACTAAATCTCTATGTTAAAAGGGAATGAGGGTAGATAGAGAGATAGAGAGAAAGGCTTTGCCAATTACTTTGCTTACAAACTAAAATTCTTTCTTGTTCCAGCTCAAAGACTGCCGCTCTATGTATGAAGGCTATGTCCCGATGAAATATAAACGCTATTACAAAAACATGGCAAAGTATGTTGGTTGATGAAGTCTCACCCCTTCTATTTTTTGATGCTATTAGCCTTTACTCATTGCTTTCATATTCTGTTTCACTCTTTTATAAATGCTGTTACATAACATTGTTTTTCTCTCCCTTGATTTACTGTATGATGCAGAGTTGGTGAATGGGGGGACCACGTTACATTACAAGCAGCAGCCGATAAGGTCTGTCATTTGGTCAAACAGATATAAGTTTTTTCTGTCTGCTGTATTGCTAGTTAATGATGATAGTATATATTAGTGTCCTTTCATTTTTTTAGTTCTCTTTTTCTTATACATTGATGCGTTCAGTACAATGAGAGCATGTATTTGTTATGCATAATTAATCTTTCATTGTGTAGGTGTATAATTCTATTTCTTGTATTCTTCTAATAGTAGTGCTTGACAGTACTGCTTTTTTTTGGCAGTATGCTGCAAAGATATGTCTTTTGACATCATTCAGAGATACTTGTTTTATTGAAATTATGCCACAACACCAGGCTCCTAAACGCGGTAAGACTGGAAAAGTCAATATTATCTGCCATATCAAATTTTATTGAGCTTTTAGAAACTACTAGATGCATTTCTAGAAGCTGCAAACCGCTACACATTCTCTTATTTCCTTATAGAGCTTACTTGCATAATCAGCCAGTAGTTTTTTTTCCCCGGATAGAGAATTGAGCTTGCATATGGAGCTTCTGCACTCTGCAGGATGTAAATAGAATGATTGTTTTCCCTATTAAGTCACAAAAACCTGTCAAATGTGAATGGGATTGAGTATTTAATTGTTGAGCCTACTCAAATAACTTCTATTGGAAATAGCATTACCCAATAGCATTCCTTTCTAGAAACCATGAGAGTGTTATTTGTGTTGTAAAAGTTTTTGAGTGAAGGATATGTGGCTCTTTGAGGTTTTAGGTAAGCTGGTAGGCCCACATTCAATTTAAAACGGGGATTTCCACAAAACTTTATATTAGCAACAAATAACATGGGATCCTTCTTGTCAAATACCTGCTTTATCTATTACTTTTCAGTAGTCTTTGTGAGAACATATTCTTATATTTCTTCCTTTTCTCTTGAAATGCTGCAGAGTTGTGGTTAAGCTTCTGGTCAGAGGTACATTATAACTCGCTATACGATATTCGAGGTTTGTTTTTATCTTTTTGTCAAGGTTTTTCGTTGAGTTACAATGTTGCGCCAAGTACAATATACAACAAATTTTCATGTTCTTTTACAGATGCACCAGTTCCAAAGAAACCGAGGAAGAAACATTGGTTGTTCTAGTGGAAGCAGATAGTTTTATACTCTGTATATTTGTCATTTGCTGTCATGCTATATCTTCTATTTTTTAATTTTTTAAAAATACATTTTTGCTTCTATTTTTTGGCGATAGTTACTTTACCAATATAGATGGGTCCAGATCCATCAAGATGTATCATATTAATCATTTTATATTCTATAGAAGTGATTTTGCCCTCATTAAGCAGGAGTCGATTCAGTTTATCACCTCATATGATTCCGCAAACAATAGAATGTTATAATGTTAAAATTTAACTGAGCATCTCGGATTGTTACTAACTTGCTATTTGCACCATTAGGGTAATTTTTAGGGACCTCCCTTGAGGTTTGGTGTATTAACACTTAGATGAAATGTATCCATGTAATTACATAAACCTCCCCTGCCGTTAGTTACCAATTAAGTTGACCGTTAGTAGACATTAGAAATTACTAAAATATCCTTCTTACTGAAATAATAAATTATTAAATATAGTTTTCAGAATTCCGCAATGAGGATTCCGTTGAAAATCCATTTCAACAAAATGACTGTTGGTGGTGTGAAAAAGCGTGCTACCTGGTTTGGGGTTGTTTGATGGAATGGACGGCAACGATATGGAACCATCACTGTCCTCTGGTTGTTGCTTCGCTGGCCTCCTCGAAAGTGAACGAAAATGGTTCAACGTCTCACACACCGCACACACCACAACTATGCCACCAAGTCCAACCAGCACCGCGTCGTCAAAACCCTTGGGGGGAAGCTGCTGTACCAGAGAACCAAGAAGAGAGCAAGTGGGCCTAAGTGTCCTGTCACTGGAAAAAGGATCCAAGGAATTCCTCACTTGAAATAAATTATTAATTTTCTTATAAAATTTTGACTTGTATGAATTATTTACAATGGCATTTTGTGTCGTTCTATTTAAATGTGAATGGGCATTTGGTTTTTGGTTGGAAGTTTCTTTACCCAAAAAAAAAAATTGTAACCATCACCGTCGACAGAAATTGTGGCTGTGGCATGTGGCGTGACAAGCGGCAAGTGAGGGTTTTGTGATTTGTGTGCAGTTGGGTTTTGGGATGTCAGAGGTTGCGGCGTGGTATCAGGATGGTTCAAGGGTGATGGTAGCTGTTGTTGGGTGGCGTCGGCGATGGCCAAAGGGGCGGCAACGGTTTGGGATTGTTGTGAGACAAAAGCCGTGTACTTGGGTTAATATGTATTGGTGGACACAGTTGATTCAAAGGCTGCCGTGAATGGGGTTGGTCGCCAGCGTGAGGAGGGAACACCAGCACTAGAAAAGCACCACCACCAGCCACCGGTGGAGCTATGATTGGCTGGTCAAGGTTGGGTCAACAGGGGCAAGTGGTGGTAAAAAATTTATTGATCTAGTAAAAGCATACATTTTATTTTTTAATATGTTTTTACACATTTACCCTTATATACTGATGTTATACGTATTTTTATACTAACGGCAAGGGAGGTATATGTAATTACATTGATACATTCCATCTAAGTGTTAATACACCAAACCTCAGGGGAGGTCCCTAAAAATTACCCTATTCGCATACATATTTAGCATATTCTGGACATTGATCTAATAATTTCAAGGATCCAAATCACGGATTCTCGTTTAACTGATGAATTCATTTGCCTGATGCATCTTACAGATCTTGCGCTTCATATTCTGGAGTAAGGACTACACCATGGATTATGATAATGTTATAGCCAGTTCTATGTATTTTCAGTCTGTCAGCTGTCTCAAAACATTAATTAATATTGATGTCCCATAAGAGTTTAAAGATTCAAAATACTGGGATTTTCTAAAAATGCATTGGCATACATGTGAGGATGGATTTTATTATTGAGAGTTCATAGAATTATATATATTCTTGTCTCCCATCCTCCGGGTTACATAATTTTCTTCGTACTTTATAATAATGGATCAAGTTACTGTAAGTATATTTTTTGATGCCTTGCCCTTGTTGGGTTTTTGATTCATCTGAATTGAACAAAGTGAAAACTTTTTGTCTCCATCATGCATGGGTGGGAATGAGATTAGATCGCTTTGCATTTTGATTGCAATTACTGAATGGTTGTTGTGTTGTTCTGATATTTGTTGCTGATGCAATAAGCCAAACCAACTCAACTTTTAATGCTATTTACACCACTAAACTGCCTAGAGATTGCGATTATTATAGACTCAACTGATTGGAGCCAGTTGTTGGTTTCTACTTTCACTTATTTTCATGGCTCTTTTTTTGTTGGTTGACTCTAGTCTCTGGGTTTAAGCAATCTCTTGGGACTTTCTATGCTTAGCCATAAATAGCAGTGCAGCCTTCTCATGTGTGTGCTTGTAGGAATTTAATTCATTAGTGACACGCTTGATATATAAATTATTAGTTATGGGATCCAAAGCCTTGTAAAGAATGGTATTTTAGGAATATCATTCATTACCTGATTACAAAAGAAATAAAAATAAAATTATAAAAGGTACTCAAAATATGCTAAACTGTCTCATTTATTGATTATTTTGAAAGATTTTGAAAGATGATAACGATCTGTGACAGCATAGATCATGTTGATTAACTAATTCACCTGTGCCTGACAATCATATACTTTATAACTGCATAATCTGCATTTGTTATTTAATTTGATTAACGACAGGCTTGATGAAGATTATCAGATCCAAAGCTGCTTTTAAATTTTAATATTACACAATGGAAGGTATTTATAGATCATTCATTACTCTATGAAACTCACAGTTAAAAACTAAACCAACTTTATCTTACAGAGCTTTGGCCAAAATTCCAAAACATCAGATTAATTTAGCAACTCATAGTTATAAGTTTATTTGATCAAGAGATCTTGTGTTTACACTTTGTGTACAAAGCTATTTAACTTAATTAACATAAATTTACATAATTACATTCCTGTTTTGGCCTTAGAAAACCCCTTCACAGCTTCACTAGCATCCATAATTTTCTGCAACTCCTGGTGTTGGACGGCAGGACTGCAGCTGCTTTATTGTGGAGCCAAAAATATTTAACAAAAAGCACACCACACGTGGTTGGGTAGCATACAAAGCACATGCCTTGCTGGGTTTTTTGCTGCCTCATTAGGACAATTCCCCAAAACATTTAACCAAAAGCCCTTTTTCTCTTCTTTATTCTGAACTTTCCACAAATGCATGGCTATAGCCTATCTTGAAGTTTTTAAATCACATTGATACTGGCACCTCCTAAATCAAGTCCTGACCCAAAAAATCTACCCATATTCATTGAACAACTTGCTTTTTGTTTCTGTTGTATAGACAATATTATATATATATATATATATATATATAAAATATTAGGTATCATCACTTCTAAGTTAATTTTTATACATTGTAACTTGTGAGTGGTTTGATTTTGGGTTACCTATCTTAAAATAATAAATTTTGAAATATTGTTTAAATTATTATAAACCTCATCTTATCTTAGAAAATAAAAGAATATTTATATAATGTGTTCTTATTTTTTTTTTTTATCTTTTAAATAAAAATGGAGGTAAATTAAAATTTATAATAATTTAGAGATATTTAAAAGATTGTCAAATTACAAGAAGGTAAGTTGAATTTTACTAGTTACAAGTTCTAGGTAGTTTAGTTTGTAGAACTTAAATGATAAAAGAGGTCAAAACTAAAGTTCATACTCTCGCACGTATGGTTGATGACAGCATTTAATCTTCAACTAAGCTATGTTGTCGGTAGTATGATTGGGACATCTGTAGCATAAGAAATTCATTAAATTGGTCCAACTTGTAGACAAAATTGTGAATCGAAAGTTGTCATTTCTCTTGATAACCAATTGGTGATCAAAATGCTCTAGAGTCTCTGGTGTGGTCGTGAACCCTAGAAGATCAACATCTATCATATAGGATGAGCCAAAGTCCCCCAATAAATCAAAATAGGATAACTGGAACTGAACACTGATGGTAGCTACTGGGAAGGAGCTGCAGCTGTTAAGGCTCTTGTTTAAATGCAGAACCAAAATTTGGTTCCTTGTCATGACTTTGTGTATTCAAGAAGTCCTTTAATAGCGGCACAACAACCGGTGCCAGAAGTAAACAAAATAATGGGAACATGGTTTATGCAAACCTAAGCCAGTCCATGTGCCCTAACTTCCTTTTCATTGATCAAAGCGTATCACAACCAACCCACATGCAACTCCCAATCTGCTGTCTCTTTATTCTTGCATTTTTTTATGCATTCCCACAAACCGGTTTTTAAGTTCTAACCCTTTTTAGAAAATAGAAACAGAAGCAAAAAGTATTGAAATCAGGGGAGCCAATACATGGAACCTGCAACCATTAAAGTTTGTTTGAAGTCATGTTGCAACGCATCATGTCTCTTACTTGCTGAACTATTGAGATGAGATGCAAATAATAAACTCTGAATGAAAATTGGCATGGCCTCAATATCTTTATTGTTTAATAACCAAAAACTAGCTATAAGCTTACTGTTAGTGGTTTCAACATGAGATTGGGCCCTTTGTTTCAAATATTTGCATGTGCTTACTCGGTGGATGAAGCAGATGAAACCCCACCAAACTAGCATCGGAGATCAGTTAGTATATTGCATTCATTGATTGATTACATAATCAGGTTGGCATAGCCCAATAATTCTTCATGAGACAGATTTCACTCTTATGTTTCCCTCTGTTGGCCGGCCCTTCTATTTCCTAGAAGAAAACAATCCAATACAATGAATATTATGAAAATGCAGTGAAATATCTTATCAAAATATACCCGTGAAGTATTATTTTAATCTTACGGTACTGTCACACTTCAGCTTACTACTCTCACCTAAGAGTGAAGCAAAAAGGGTGTCTTGCATATACTATAAATAAAGGAGTCTGGGCACTGGAACATCATAGGTAACAGCTTGTTACAAGGAAAGATCAGAGATGGCTTCTTTTCTATGGACTCTTTGCCTGAGTGCTCTGTTTTTGGCTTCTGGAGTTATAAGTGCCCCACCAAAGAGGCCTATAGATGTACCATTTGGCCGAAATTATGTGCCAACATGGGCATTTGATCACATCAAATACTTTAATGGAGGTTCTGAGATTCAGCTTGTCCTGGATAAATACACAGGTTGGTTATTTCTTTTGTCTTTTGGACTTGTAAGTTACAGCACTTCTTCTTAGTGATCTCACTGTCTTGTGTTATTTGTGATCAGGGACTGGCTTCCAATCAAAAGGTTCGTATCTGTTTGGTCACTTCAGCATGCACATAAAGATGGTTCCTGGTGATTCTGCCGGAACTGTGACTGCTTTTTACGTAAGTGCTTTGCTTGCTACGGCAGTCATCTGCTACACTGTTTGTTGTTTGTTTGAATGAATAAATTGAAGCTTTGGAGTGTTTGTTGTGCAGTTATCTTCTCAAAATTCGGAACATGATGAGATAGACTTTGAGTTCTTGGGGAACAGAACCGGGCAGCCATACATTTTGCAGACAAATGTGTACACTGGAGGAAAGGGAGACAAAGAGCAGAGAATTTATCTTTGGTTTGATCCAACCAAAGAGTTTCACACTTACTCAGTTCTCTGGAACATGTATCAGATTGTGTAAGTTCTTCAGATATCCATAACAAATTAACAACAATCAATCCTCTTAAATTCCCACCTCATGCTTATGTTGTTTATTGCAGTTTCTTAGTGGACGATGTGCCGATTAGAGTGTTCAAGAACAGCAAAGATTTGGGAGTGAGGTTTCCATTCAACCAACCCATGAAGATATACTCAAGCCTGTGGAATGCAGATGACTGGGCAACGAGGGGCGGTTTGGAGAAGACGGACTGGTCGAAGGCTCCTTTCATAGCCTCCTACAAGGGGTTCCACGTTGATGGGTGTGAGGTATCTGTGAACGCCAAGTTCTGTGAGACACAGGGCAAGAGATGGTGGGATCAGAAGGCGTTCCAAGACCTTGACGCCTACCAGTACAGGAGACTCAGATGGGTTCGCCAGAAATACACCATCTATAACTACTGCAACGATCGTGCCCGCTTCCCTACGCCTTCACCAGAATGCAAACGAGACCGTGACATTTAAGCGTCAATCGGAGATTCGCTCTGTGTGTGTACCAAGTATCTTAGTATGCCTTTACCATTTATATTTATCAGACGTATTGAAACAGGGCATGGGAGAGTGTATGTATCCATTTTACTTGCGTTCTTCATTCATATTGTTGCTGCTTATTCTTATATGTATTTTTTATCAAACCCTATTCGGGATGCATGGCAATAGAAAGTTTATGGGTAAGGGTTGATGTCGTGGGCGATGATTCTCTTTCAGTATCCTCTTTTATTATTTTTTTCATTGGGACAAGCCTGTCATTCCTGTGATCTGATAGCTGAACCCAAGTCACGGGACAATGGTTACTATGACTAATAACTTGCATCTTTTACTTAACTTCTGAAGAAACGGCATAACTGCTGAAAAGAAAGGGTATCCGCCCAACCGTGCAAGAGTATCAAGTAACAGAAAAAAGAAAAAAAGAAAAATGAGGTTTGAAATCGGAAGTTCCGCAAAGTTGATTTACAATCTGAAACCTCCATTTCTGAAGTTAGATCCTAATTCTTATTTTCTGGAGTTACCAAACAGACAATCAGCCACTTTACTTTCCTGGAGAAAAGAAGGAACAGGGCCTGAATCCAAGAGGCCTACAATAAGACATAGTGGCTCTTTGTCATGTGCTGCGAAGCTGCATTACACCTTCAAATATCAGGAACTTTTTTACCACACTGGGTAAAGGGTCAATTGCTAAAAGGATCAGCAGAAGTATGTATGACTCAAAAAGTAAACTAGAAAAAAGGAGAAACGTTCTTAATGCATAATGTTGTCAATATGTTGGACCATTACAGGCAACAGCATGTGCAAGCAATGAAAAAATTACTCATACTCTCAGTTGAGTACAACGCTTGATACCGTCAAACTTAAAAAGAGTCCTACACAAATTCAACTTGTGAAGCCTATTTCCATCGGAATAATGGAGAATAAGCTTCAAATATCAAAGTAATTAGGCCTGGCAACAAGGGAAAGTCATCTA
The DNA here is from genome assembly GCF_000493195.1 of Citrus x clementina. NCBI lineage: Eukaryota > Viridiplantae > Streptophyta > Magnoliopsida > Sapindales > Rutaceae > Citrus > Citrus x clementina. The sequence goes on along the minus strand of NW_006262688.1, from coordinate 11,604,181 downwards.
ACTAGAATTGCTGTCCGCAGTCTGATATATGTGTCCCACCAGGAGAACTACATGCATTAGCCATTAGAAAATCTGGCATCCAGTTGCTAAAATGTTAGTATACTATAACCACATAAATGCAAAATGAAGTCTAATTTCAAAAACTATTGTAACTTATTTGTGAAAAGTTTGTTACTCTGAAAACTCCAGACATAACTTCAACTATGAAACTCCCTATGAAGATCCAACCATGTACAATAAGTCTCAAATTCTATAAGGCTTCCTCATCTATTTCTGTGCTCTTTCTTTCCGGAAAGCCCAGGATTGAAAGCTCTCTGTTTTATTATGTCAAAGTGAAAAATTCTGCCTTGTTTCAAATCCAGCTTCGACCACCACAGGTTATAGTATCGATCTTGAAGTTCTATTTTATCCACAATCAAAGTCTGAAGAAATCCTTGGGTACTTCATCATTTACCCAGTAATCAATGTTCAGGATTCAATATCCTGCTATAAGCAAGTTATCCTTTAACATAATTTTGCAGAGGAGTGAATGAGGTAACTCAAAAGCTTTGAAATTAAGAAACTTTTGAATAATCATTTCATAAATTGCTTCTTATATGTTTTCTTCGAGGAGAGTAAAATATAAAGTTTATTTATCAAATAAATGGCACAAATTTCTAATAAACAACCAGCTACCAAATAAAAGAGGGATCAAGCTATTCGTACAACCACCTTGTTCTTTTTACCAGCAGATAACAAAAGAACTTTGTCATCCACAATGTCTTGAGGCTCAATCCTCTTACTCTCACTATCCACTCTGTTATTGTTCAAGTAAACCCCGCCTTGTTTCAACAGACGCCGGGCAGCTGATTTACTCTCAAACAAACCAGCAGAAACTGAAAGATCAACAAGCGAAACATTTAGAACTTGATCATAAGCCAATGAGCATGAAGGTACATCCTCAGCAATAGCCTCAATGGTCTTCCAATCCAACTTAGTCTCAGCTCCAGGCCTCAAAGCTTCAGTAGCCTTAACAGCCTCATTCAAACCATCTTCACCGTGAACAAAATGAGTCACTTCTTCAGCAAGTCTCCGCTGAGCTGTGTTAGGAACATAACTGGGTCTCTTCATATCCTTCTCCAGCTCATCAATCTCCTCCAAGTCCAAGAAAGTAAGAATCCTCAAAAACCTAATCACATCAGCATCCGGGACAGAGAAGAAATACTGATAAAACTTGTAAGGAGACAGCATCGATGGAGAAAGCCAAATGGCACCATCCTCTGATTTGCCAAACTTAGAGCCATCGCTCTTCAACAAAAGAGGAAATGTCAATCCATAAGCCTCATTATCACTATCCGGTTGTAAAATCTTACGAATAAGCTCAGTCCCAGCAGTAATGTTACCCCACTGATCACTCCCCCCAATCTGAACATTAACACCCTTATTTTGAAACAAGTAAAGAAAATCATATCCCTGCAACAACTGATAACTAAACTCAGTAAAGCTCAATCCTTGCTCAGATTCCAACCTCTTCTTCACACTCTCCTTAGCAATCATAGTCCCAATTCTCGCAAATCGACCCACTTGTTTAAGAAAATCCAGGAAGCTAAAATCTTTCCACCAATCATAATTATTCAAAATAACAACATTACTAGAACCAAAAATGGTTGAAAAAGTCTTACGAATTCCAAGAATGTTCTTTTCTAACGTATCAATGTCGAGTTCAGGCCTTTCTATTGATTTCCCAGATGGGTCACCAACACGAGCGGTGGCGCCACCGATCAAGGCGACAGCTTGGTGGCCGCAACGGAGGAACCAAGACAGAACAATAATACCCAAGAGGTTACCCAAGTGTAAGGACTCGGCAGTTGGGTCAAACCCGCAGTAGACTTTGAGGGTTTTCTCATTGGATGAAGCGAGTGAGCGGAGATTGTCACTGGTGATAGATTCAAGCAAGCCTCTTCTCTCGAAAGTGTCGACGACATTCGGGTGACGGCCGTGGGTTTGTGTCTGTGGGTCGGATTGGAGTTGTTGAACGCAGCTGATCGAAGAGAAGAAAGCAGAGTTTTTAATGCGGTGAAGAAATGGGTGGGTGATTTTTGAGGTGGTGGTGCTGTAAATGGATGAGATTATGAGTTTTTGGTGGGAGCAGAGGAGAGTTCTCGACGCAGCGGCAGCGGCTGCGGCTGCCATTTGCGTTTGATGTCAGCAGCACTTGCTATGCCTTCTGGTGGATAAGTTAAGTGGTGTAACCGGCTTGTACTGTGAAGTTATAAACTTTAAACCCAATATTTATTTTTTAAAGTAAGAAATTTATATTTAATATTTTAAAATTAAAAAAATGCATATGATAAATATTTACAATTAACTTTTCAAATTCCTGTTGTGTTTTTCAGTTTCTTTAACGACTCTCCAGTATCCAGACTTTTTTTTTCCCCAATTGATTTTGAATTTAGCAATAATTATTAGAAGCAAACCCATTTTTCTTTAATCATTGTTTTTCTTTATATTTTGGTCCTTCTAGCAGGTCTCTTTATATATAAAAGAAAGGATACTAATAAAATGTTAGCTCCATTAGTAATGGAATTTCTTTAAGTGGCTTGATTAGATTTATTCTCCAGTTTAAATCGTAAAAAAATCACATTTATTGAAAAAATCTGTACCTCCCGATTCTAGTGGAGACATCTAATCTAAATTATAATAAGAATTTAAAAATACTTTCTACAGTTGCTGCCCTTCCCAAAAGTTAAGAAAAAGCAAAAAAAGGTCATATTTTAGCTGTCTCATCACAACTGACATACACTGAGATTGAGCTTTTGATGCTTGAACTGCAGCATTTGCTTCCTCTTTTCTAAAGTAATTTTTATGCGCATGTAAAGACTTAAAACAGGGATCATCAACTTTAATGTAAGAATTTTATTGCATAATGATTAATGACAGGCAAAGGAAAAAGGTTCCATAATAAGATAGTGTTATACATTCTACAAATTCTAAGACGCAGAACAATAAATGAGGGAACCAAAAATGAAAAACAAGAACATCGTTGTGCCGATTACAGCCGAGTTCCGATTTTAGTATTTACTTCACTTCCAGTTGTTGGCAACAATGTCGGCCAAATCCACAACCCTTTGAGAGTAACCCCATTCATTGTCATACCATGCAATCACCTTAACCATGTCGTCTCCCATGACAAGTGTGAGAGATGAATCAACGGTTGAGGATACATCAGAGCACCTGAAGTCGACCGAAACGAGGGGCTCGTCGCACACGGAGAGGATCCCTTTCAGTTCATTGTCAGCGCTTTCTCTGAAAGCGGCGTTCACCTCTTCTGCGAAGGTTTTCTTCGACACCTGAACGACAAGATCAACAACCGAGACGTTTGGTGTTGGCACACGAAGGGCAATGCCGTTTAGTTTGCCTTTGAGTGCTGGGAGGACAAGGGCCACAGCTTTTGCCGCACCAGTTGATGTTGGGACAATGTTGAGTGCAGCTGCTCTTGCACGCCTGAGGTCACGGTGGCTAGCATCGAGTAGCCTTTGGTCGCCAGTGTACGAGTGTGTGGTGGTCATGGTTCCCTTGATAATGCCTGCGCACATGGGAAAAATTCTATCATTCAATTGGGTGACTTTTTGCGTTTTACGAAGCTGAATTATATCGGAACAAAGGGAGAGTGAAGATTTCTGAAGGTGTTTTTGGTATTTACCAAACTTCTGGTCAAGAACCTTGACGAATGGGGCAAGGCAGTTGGTTGTGCAAGAAGCATTGCTGATGATGGGCTCATCTGGCTTGTAAGCATCCGCATTGACACCAACAACGTAGGTTGGGATGTCACCCTTGCCGGGGGCTGTAATAAGTACTTTCTTGGCACCAGCCTGAATGTGCTTGCCCGCACCCTCTCTGTCTACAAACACTCCTGTCCCTTCAATCACAAGGTCGATGCCCAAGTCCCTGAATCACCATATAGTCATTTGAAATCAAACAATATAAAAATTAAAAAATGTTCTTTTAAATCAAACAACATAAAAGTGTGTTAAGCATTGAAATTAATGACTTACCCCCAGGGGAGATTGACGGGGTTGCGGTTAGAAACAACCTGGATGACCTTGCCATCAACAGAGATGCCATCAGTACCAACTGGTTTAACATCGGCTTCAAAGATGCCAAGGGTGGAGTCGTACTTGAGGAGGTGAGAGGCCTGCTTGACACCTCCGGTGTCATTGATGGCAACGACTTCAAGTGGAGAGTCCTTGCGGCCGTGCCAGCACCTCAAGAAGTTCCTACCAATTCTACCAAACCCATTGATTGCAACCTTCAGCTTTGCCTGAGCAGCAACCTTCCTGTACCCGCTGCTGCTGCTTCCTAACTGCAGAGTAATTAAGATTTAAACACATGCCCAAAAGCCCATTTTAAGTAAACAAAGCCCAAAATTACAAATTGCATGCAAGCACATGTTCATGTGCCATTGAAGTCGATACACTCAATTGTCATGATGTAAGCATCTTATGAACTTGTATATAGAGACCCCAATCAATGGACGATGCAAAAGCATAAAAATAACACGTGTGCAAGCTAACATTATTGTATTATATATCTGAATGGATATAAAATATCCCTTCAGGTGACACTGACAGTAAACTCTTTTACTGAAGAAAGCTGAATGACAGTTAAGTTATTAAGGAATTGAACTCACAGCAGAGGTCTGGAGAGCAATGACTGAATGGAAGTCATCAGAAGATTTCCTGCCAAAAGGAAGGCTTGCAGAGTTGCGTAGACCTGAGAATTCTGAGAATCCCTTACCATTTCCCTGAAAGATCAAACAAATAATTAATATTCACTTAACTAAAAAAGAGTGAAACTAAAACAAGAAACTGGCTAGTGACAGGAGAAGCTTAAGAAGCTGTGATGAATGAACCTGAAGAGTTGATTTGGCTACAGAGAGAGTGGCCGAAGCCATGATAGGTATTTGCTGGATGATGCAAGCAAGAGCAAGCAGTGGTCGCTAAGCTGAGCTAAGCCAAGACAAGATGCTTGAAAATGTTATATGTGATCAAGTACTAATGAATAATGGGGGGGATGATGCAGGGAGGGAAACTGGTGGCTGCTTTTGGGATTACGCTGAGGCTAATGAGAGGATGAGATTTTGGATAGCCTCTTACTCGATTGTATGGTTGTGGTTTCTGCTTTTATTTTAGTGTCTCTTAACCAATCTCCCGACTACATGATATACTATTACTACTACTACTCTTCCACATTTTCCATCATATGACTCCCAACTCTTTTTCAATGCTTATTTGGCCTTATGGGGCCATCCCCTTCTATACGCCATTTCACTCTGTGGATACAATTTCTTCTCAATTTTTGACCTATCTCAAGTTTTGTTTGGATATAAACGGATATGCAAAGTTTATTCTTTTTATTTACCATAATCATTCATACAAAGGGTTTGATATTTCAATTTTGAGACGAGTAATTAGAGATTATAAAACACAATGTCACATCCCACAATGCTAACATGTATTACAAAGAGTATGGGGTCCTTCTAACCAAAGTAAAAATTACGTGCCATTATGAATTTTACATGTACAATATAAAATGTGGAAAAAAAATAAAAAGAAAACATGCGAAGGGTATGTAGTGATATGGATGGATGCATGGCCTCTCTGTATATTTGCCTTTGTTATGAGCTTTTGGCTTCTTTATCCTTCTTCATAACCACTTAAATCATCAGCTTCTTGCTTCTTTCTGTGTCTCAGCTCTCAGGCCACAACCTACACTCGCCGACGATTTTATCATATCATGTGGCTATTCTTCAGTTTAGATATGTATAAATTTTTATATCATACAACCAAATAATTTAAATAGTTAACATGTTAGTTCCTAAACTGGTTCACACAAGACATAGGTTCTCCAATTTAATAAACGTGTTTTGGATTTAAAATTTAAAAAATAAATAAATAAAAACAAAACAAAATTGTAATGGGCTGTTTGTGCAAAACAAAAAATATCAACTTTTAGGTCTGGGATCTTTCAAATAATCCCCACATCTTTTGGCTGTTGGAAATAATCTGTGTATAGAATCTTTATTTTTCCTACACAAAGCAAATTCATTTTTTTTTTTTAAAGGGTAGTTAGAGTACTATTTTGTTGAAATATATTCTACAGATATACATATGAATCAAAAAGTCTATTTCCTATATATATATATATAAACCATCAATGAAATTGAAACTTTATCATGAGAAGAAAATTCTAAAAATACATCGTACGTACTATGTTTGATTCTTCATTCCTTTCCGCCATATTGGTCGTTTAAAGCGATACAATCATATTGGTTTTTGCAAGTAGATCAATATCATAATGATTGGTGTAACAGAATCAAGAATTATATAAGAGGTTGTTAAAGCTTTCAGATGTTCATACGCCGGTTGTATTAAAGAAACGCAGCTTCAAGAGCAAGCAGTATAATTTTAATTGATTATAATTTTATTATGGAAGCTTATAGTTATTTAAATTATTCATTTGTAAAAACTCAGGACTGGTCAAAGTCTAACTCCTGTTTGAACAAGTAATCAAGATATTGCAGTTGGTATAAATGATGCTCAATTGATGATAAGCTCGCTGATGCCTTAATTGTTTGTGTGTTCAAATTTTGTTATATTATAAGCCAATTTTGACGATAAAAGCAAGCCACATGCAACTGTATTTAGAGTGTGTTTGAGATTGAGGTGTTATAACTTTTAAGCTACAGCTACTGTGGAAAAAAAATTGTAACTATGAAACAAAAGTTAGTAATATGTAATAAATATAAATTTTAAATAATAATTTTGATAAAATTATTGAAGATATAAAAGATTTTCCATAATACAAGTGAAAAACCACATTAACATAGCTTCTAACATAGCTTCTAAGCTACAGCAGTTAGTATTTACCAAACACTTTAGTGCTGTAACTTGGAAGCTACAACTGCCCAACCTCAATTCCAAACGCACCCTTACTTGAGAAATTTACAAAAAATAACTTTAAAACTTTTTGTATTTTTTGAATTTAACCGCTAAAATTTTTCCATATCATAAGTAGCTAAAAATTTTTTTTTTCTTGAAAATTACTCTCATTTCCACACTCCAAACTTTTGCTCTTGAACATCGAACGGTGACAGCGAACTAAAATCTAGCTGAATCTACAGTAAACTATGCGAATCGGAAACCAATCCAATAAATTGAAAAGAGTCCAAATCCTAGGTAAACAAAATTCAACATTTTTTTAATGATTTGAGCGAATTTGATTGGGATTCTAGATGATTGTAGGTTGTTGGAGTGATATAATGAAACAAAATTTAGCTAAATTGATGAGTTATAACTATTGCATATTAGGTGTTTGATAAAATTCCTCTTAAATAATTTATGTTTAGTTTTTGTATAATGAAAATGTGATGGGGAGTTTGTTGAGTTGTGTGCATTGTTTTACATATATCAAGTGCGATGGAGAGTAAATTTGGTGATCGATGAAAGAATGAAAGGCTCAGCTATCGCACGCAGCATGTGTAGGCACACCTGTCTAAGCTCTAGATGATGACCAGGTGGGTAGTGCTTCGACCGATGTGTTAACCTTCATGTCTTGGCCAGAATTTCTCAATCTGACATGTTGTCAACTAGCTCTACTAGTTGTGCAAATGCCATGACCAATGATTTCTTGGAGTAAAAATTTGAACAAAGACTTATATAATTCACTCGAACAGTCAAATCAAACAGAAATTGCTTACGCATAGACAAGCTGATCAAGCTAGAATACTCTACAGGGGCAAGTCTTGTTATGTATGTTAACTATCCATTCCTTAATACCACCACCTAAAACATGGAATCGATGCTGAGACACAAGATGAACGGTCATACTTTTGGCCAAAATTCTCCTCTCAACGACTATCTCGTCCACCCATGTTGTTAGACGAGTACTCATTGATTTAACCATAATTTTTCTATAATAAACTATTGCTATAATATTTTTTTAAAGTGATCAACAAGATGAGTAATAGAAAAATTTCATGGTTCCTTCATGAAAGAATTCACACTCTTCATGATGTTGGTGGTAAGTATATTGTACCTCCTACCTTCAAACTGAGACCTTACCCAATTACATGTATCCACATTATTCTCTAAATAATCAGCCGCGCCCGAGTGAAACATCCACAACCCTTCAAGTTGTTTTTAAAATTTTTCGTGTCTATATACTTTTGCTGCATTAATAAAAGCAGGCTCAAATTCATCTTAAACAGCTTTGGACATCATGAATTTTGACTTTATGTTACCTTTGACATGTCAAAAACAAACGCCATGGACAGTAGTACGAAATACTTTCGAAACAACTCTCTTAATGACAGTGCATCGATTAGAGATAATTACTAACTCTGACCTATCGCCAATCACTCAATGTAACTTCCTCATAAATCATTGTCAAGCATCATTGTTTTCCAAATCCATGACCCCAATGCCTAACAGATACAGTTGATTATTTCCATCCACATATGTTGCCACAAACATGCTTCCACAATATAACACTTTTAGATGAGTACCATCTACAACAATCATTAGCTTGATGTATTGCATGAAACCCTTGATGGAAGATCCAAGAGCTAGAAAGTAGTATAAGAAATTATTGTTTACATCCCGCTCGAGGTGAGTAACTGTACCCTCATTTGTTTTGGTCAAAACGTGAGATTATTTGGGAAGTAAGTTGTATGACTCTGCAGGATTCTTTTATACTATTTCAAGACCAACTTATTTAGCCCAATATATCTGTTGATATATTAACTGGATACTGTACTCCTGTTGCATGTTTGCTCTGATGTCCTTCGGAGTGTATATCTATTTATCCTGGATAAATTTATTAGCGATAATATAACCAACACTCCGACTCTCTACTTGACAAGGATCATCAAGCAATACCTTATTAGAACAAATGCGTACATTATCAACTCCTCACTACCTAAGGAATATTTTGCTCATTTGAACCTCTTGTTACTCAAATATATTATTTACATGATTTCGAGGAATAATGGGCTTTAAACCGTGTTGTTGTGAATTGTATAATCTTAGAATCAAACTTATCCCTCAAAGCAACTTTGCACAGTTTCAGTATCAACCATTTTTCTCAGCGAACAACTTATCAACACCAATGTTAGCATAATTACAACTTCTAATTAAGTTTAGAGCGACCAAGTTTGAAGGTAAAACTAGAGCAAGACTCACGAGGGGATCAACTATTGTCGTCTTCCTCGAACGGGTCATTGGAGGAATAGGTCGACTGCCTATATTATTAATAGGAATATCATATTGATGTTCATCCTCATCATTAATAGGAATATCGGAATGATCGATGCCCCGATCATCAACTGGACTATTAGAGTGAGTGCTCCTCGTACTATTATACGGTTCCACACAAGTATTATCTGCTTTTGTGTTATTGGTGTCATCAACAAGATCATCATTGCTATAGAAATCATTGTTGTGAAATGGCGAGTAATGTTACTCTAACGATGTCGTTAGTGGTAACACCTCTTTTTAACATTCGCTATCGTAATGCCATTTTCATCAATGGTGTCATTGTTTTCGTGGATTAAAGAGTAACATTGTTACAATGACATTGGCTATGGTAACACTTCTTCTTCAATTCAATATCGGGGATAGAGTCATTTGATCTAAAAGAAGTTTTAGTCTCAACAAGTGGCTTATGATCTTGGGCCGGAACTCGAGGAGAATGTAGTAAAAAAATATAAGGATGCATCCATAGTCGACCGCATCAGAAGCCATATGTAATACAACCTTGACTATTTCATCATTAAATATATCTACATGTAGTGAACATGTATGCTAGATTGTGTTACTAGACCTTAAAGTTGTATTTATCGTCATACTATATTCATTAGAATTTATCTATAAAACTTCATACACACTTGCCAGAAACTAATCAAATATACAATTTTTCCAAACAAAAAAAGTTGTGTTCTTGGCATTCATGTGCTTTATACTGCCATCTGCCAATATCTCCCGCCAACAATTACAACACAATTGAAGCACAATTGAATCCATTAAGCCTGAAAATCATTAAAAAAAAAGAAATAAGATTACAAAATATGATAAAATGAATATGCGACATATTTATATAGATGTTGCACATACTGAGATTATGCACGGTAATGCAATATGTGTCTATCGCACTTAAATTCAGGGAAATTTGTGGTTTGACCATGTGATAGAATCGAGTACACCATTTTAGATTTGATTCGTCTTGTTGCAAGCTTCAAAACGATATATTATACGCTCAAAACATACATATGTAGCCAATTTATGACTTTCGAAAAATATATGAAATTTAGTATGACATGCAGTGGGACATGTACCAATCGTACATAATCAGCTCTAAGTTTATGTGAGATAGACACTTGTCCCACTGTCTATCTCACTAAATTTGGGTTTCGTTTTTACTTCGAATTTATGACGTTTTCAATTATTTTTTTTTTTTGGATTTCTCTACTCAAACTAAGTAATTTAACAAATTACATTGTTTTATGAATGAAAGACAACAACATTTACAACGAAACCATATCAATTTCAAATATAAACACAAATCTTTATATAAAAAGTTCATATTGTGCAACAATATACAATAACCTTAAGAAGTTTCTCAATTCTCAATTGATGATTATATCTTCAATTATATTACACTTATTTAATAGGATTTGGTGATTTGTTAAGAGTGTTGAGAGTGTGAGTGGATTGCAAGAATGACATTTGTTTGTAAATTTGTTTAAAGTAATGAGGACTATTTGGTCCAAAAAACTAGTAATTGGCTAGTTATGATAGGAAAATGTCTGGGGCTAAATTTTAAAAATTGAAAAGTTTTAGGGTTATTTTTATAAATTTCTCTATTTACTTGTGCAATGCAAGTCCTTAATTAGAAGGTGATCTAGTAATTTTATAAGTTTTAAAATTTATCATTTAATAAATGAGTGACATATGATATTGGAACTCAAATGTTGAGATTTATAACATTATTGAATTTATATTGGTAACATGTTTATTATATTTTTAACTACTTAAAGTAAGAATTTAAAGTTAGACAACATTATCTAAAGGTGTATGTAAGATTGGGATGTCACGATTTGACATAAAAAAAATTGTGAGTGGACAACATGATACGCGAGCCCAATTGGGTTCATATTAAGCTCACATTTTAAGCAGAAACATTCAACAGATTGGCAAACAATTAAGCATGAATAAGTAATTATTTATTTTTTAAGTAATTATACAAGCAAAATATTTATATAACTATTTGTGGTATATTTTAATAATTTTAACAAATAAAAGAAAAATAAAAACTTGAAGCCCAACACGACACAACAAGAGTAATAATAAGCTAATGGGGGTCATGCCAAGGTTAGGGTTGGCAATGGAATGGGATGGGATGAGATGAGATTTACCAATCCCAGTCCCATCCCGTATATGCAAATGGGATGAAAAAACGTCTCAATCCCGTCCCAAAAGAGATGGGATCCTGCAGGATCCCATCCCAATTGGAAAAATTTCCATTCTTAATCGGTAATGAGACGGGATGGGACGTAATTTGTCAATCCCACTCCCGTCCCGCATATGTAATTGGGATAAAAAAATGTCCCAATCCAGTCCCTAAATTTTTTTATGGAACAAAAATATGTCCCAATCCCGTCCCAAATGGGATGGGATCCCGCAGGATCCCATCTCATCGGGAAAAATTGCCAAACCTTGGCCCAAGGTTAACATTTTAAAAGTTGAGTCCGACAATCGCATGACAGGAAACACTAACGAGCAAAAGTTTTTCATAAATGGGCCAATACATGCACACTTGTAGTATTATCTAGCTGTAACTTGCCCTAATATTATAGTTAGATGATTAACTTGGGTAAAGTTTATTTTTATCTGAAATCTGAATAATCTGAATTTGGCTGAAGTTTGAATTAATCTTAATACATATATCTGAAAAAACATGTTTGTTTTTGTTTTTTCAAAATTTAAATATAAGTGTTAAGTTTTTTTTTTCAAGAAAACATCTTAGACATGGCATTTTGACATATAGAACCTTATAAGTATTAACAATACTTATATTTATTTGTTAAACACATGACAATTTATAAACAAATTATTTGATTAGTTAAAAATTTTGATAATGTGTACCTTAGCAAAGCATGAAAAAATAAAAAAATATATCTAACACATGTATTTTTTGACATTAATATTTGATACATAAAAAATGTTATTTTTAAGTATATTATATGATATTTTTCTTGTTAATTACGTAAGCCAACCAAGAGTTGTTTAATCATTTGAATTAAAATTAATGCATTAAATAATATTCAAAATCTATTAGAAAAATAGTAATTATAAATACAAAAAGATAGACCAATTATAAAACACACTCACGTGACAAGTTACAAACGTCCCTTTAGTTTAGATTCAAATCTACATTTTAAATGTAAGATTAAGAAAATGACTTTTTATCAAAATATTCTAAAGAAAACCCAACTCAAACTTAGGAATGACTATAGTGTAGAACAAAGAAGAGACTAGAGAGTTGAATGTAGTCAAGAGAGTATCTTTTCAAACAAGAGGTGTTGCAAGCACATAAATAATAACCCAGATAACAGATCGAACAATATCCCCATTTCTATACAAATTTTCTGGTGGTTGATCTTCGTACCAATCCCATGCACAGCACTATCTTTAGTTTTTGATTTGATGTAATGCATATGATGTGATTCAAAGCTAAAATGTGTTTTGTCATGGAGAGCAGGCATAGCATGTTCAGTGCTAATTAATATATAATATGGAATCAACACAAATAATATTGCTTCAAATCATCCTGTATTAATTTATTCACCGTTTGGCGTTCAAAGATGAGACTGAATATGGTCTGTGCATATCTTGCTTTTAATTTTCCAGGAAATATTTTATGTAAGATGAATCCACATGGACGGTTCTCATTTTCCTTGCAGTTCCAACACAGAAATATCAGAGTAAAGCATTCTTTTTCCCTGTTAAAGAAAGGTATTTAATAAAGTTAAAGGGTGTAATTTTAATTAAATATATAATAGGTTACATGATTATGGGGTCCTTGTTGTCATTACGAAGCCGCCAACCAATCAATGAGAATAATTGAACTCACAGCCTTGAGAAAAATTCCCTACAAAGATTGCATGCATGGTTGGTTTATTCAACCAAACATAATGTTTATCATGAATATAATTAGTATCTCTTTCTTCAATATTTTATTTTTTAAGCTAAAATGACTCAAGTATGATAAGAAGTTTGGGGTTTCAATCCTGCTCCGATGGGTAAAAAGAAAAAAGAGAAAAGAATAAAAAAAAACCCAGAAGATATGCGGTAGTAAAAGATAGACTAAAAAATATTAACTGATGTGCTTTCAAAAATTAAACCGCACTTGACTCTCCACTTGATAGATATCCTCACTGATTCTTAGAGCAATTTGAAGTTTTCGGTTGATTAACAAGCAAGTGGAAAATATTGATGGTACTTAAAGGTGAAACTATTGTTTAAAGTTACATGAGGTGTTAGTTGTTACAGCAAAGCTAAAACAAAGCATTTATGAAAATTCAAAGAGGAGAGAGTGAGAGGTTGCATTTTTTTGCTTACATAGAAAGCAGACCCTTTTCTTTTGCGTTGGAACAACAACATTTTTTTTAAACAAAAGCAGAGGCTATTAAACAAATTCTACCCTTGTGTTGACCTAACATTTCTAATGCATATAAATACCTGCCATTGGCCCTACGAGTATTTGCAAGACAAAAAATTGGCCTTTTGTTTTCTTTCTTCTCCTCCTACGTAGTAGTACTTCCAGCCCTTTGACCTTAGTAGAAGCATGGCTAAGGAAGCTGACACAAAGGTGCAAAATCCTGACAAAGCCTCGTAGCTTTTCATTTCCCTTTTCTTGTCTTTCTTGTTTGATACTAAAGTTGCATTGATCTTTTGTTGCAGAAGATTGAATTGAGAGTTTTTGTCAACTGCTGTGATGGTTGCAAGAGGAAAGTTAAGAAGGCGTTACGAGGCGTTGAAGGTAATGAACCAAGGCTTTCGGTTTCTCTAGTTGACCACTACTTCGGATGGAGCTTCTTTTTGGTTCCTTGCTAATTTTACCTGGAAACAAATTTTGAACAGGAGTGTTGAAGATAGAGATTGATCCTTTGCAGCCAAAAGTAACAGCTACAGGAAATGTGGACCCGAAAGTTTTGATCAAGAAGCTACTGAAAGCCGGGAAACAGGCAGAACTCTGGGACAATGGGAATCAAAGTGCTGTTAAGGAACTGAAAGGGGACATGCCAGTGACGACAAATGAGAAAGAAAAATCAAAACCCGAGTGTGACAAAGCAAAAACCTCGGATTCTTGTGGCAAAGAAACTGACAAAGAAAAAGAGAGCAAAAATGGCAGGGATGGAAATGGAGATAAAGCTGCCAAAAAGGAAGATAAAGTAAAGGAAAGTGCCGCCAATTCATCCATTCCAGAAGTAATTAAAAATGAAAATCCTCTGCCCCTCCAACCAGAAATGAATTACATGTATCCAAAAACATTACCAGAAGTAGGCAACATCAAGACTCAGACTCAGTACTGCTACATGGTTGAACCTTGCCCGATCACAGTACCCTATTATGCAATACCTTCATATGCGACTCATCTTCTTCCTCCTCCTACATTTTATGGCCAGCCACACTACTGCCATGAAAGACCGGTATTTCAGCCGATGTATCAGGCACCGGTGACAAGGGTCGGGGATTATTTCAGTGACGAGAATACCGTAGGATGCTCAGTGATGTGAGTGTGGCTGTGGCTGTATATTGGCCATTCCAACCTCATCACATGGCCTGAAAGCAAGGAGAAGGGATAATTCAATTTCAGTGGTGATCCTAATTTTTTTTCTTAATTTTTCTGCTATTTTTTTTTCTTTTAATTGAAGAGAGAGATTGTTAGCTAATCTTTTGTACTCTCAGTACCGAATTTTTGTTCCTTCTTTTCTTCAGTGGGTTCAAAGATAATGGAATCGAGACCATCTAGATTAGTGTTATTTAACCGATCCTCGATTAACGTACACAATATGCTTGAGCGGCATGTTTTACAAAAGTTGTAGGGTCCAAATAGTGCCCAACTTTAAACTAAGTAAACACGCAAAATGTAATTGGGTATTTAAAACAACGTTCACGGATCAGGGCATCTTATTTTAGTCCAAGCAATTTAAAGAGATGCACCCAGACAGCTCATCAATCAATTGGGTGCTTTTAACACAAAAGGCAATTGGGTATTTAAAACAACATTCACGGGTCAGGGCATTGAAAGAGATGCACCCAGACAAGTCTGAAAAAACAACCATCATCTATCATTGAAAGAGATGCACCCAGACAGTCCATCAATCAATTGGGAGCTTTTAACACAAAAGCAAATGAGGAGTTTAATACAAAAGCCTAATTGTTTGGTTTTAACATCGCTCATCTTAGATCCCCAATCCATGCCTAGGTAGGTATACTCAAGCTGCAGGACTGGAGGTAAACGGGTGCAATAGCTTAAATATTGTGCAGGAAAAGACCATAAAAGATGCAAGTCCAGAATAAAAACATTCCCAGTTATGCCTCAAGGAGAATTTTCAACATCAAGCCTCATTGGCTCAAGCTATCAAATAGTGGACAAGCCAAACCTTCAAATAATCATCTAAAACTGTGGAAATATGCAGAAGAATACTATAAATGATCTATTTAAGAGAAAATAAACAGAAGATGAACCCATAAAAATAAATATATGAAAAAAGAAAAATTGTCCCTCTACTTAAAAGAAATGAGAACGTACACGAATCAGTACCATATGCGTGATAGTTTAAAAAGCATTAAAAATTACACAAAGTATGTTTACCAGAAAAAAGGATGACAAATAGTACAAATAGTGCCATTAGTAGTACTCTGGTATCTCTTTCTTTCTTTATTCCAGTTGCTGGTTTCCTAAGTTATCATATCACCACTTGGAAATTTCACGATCGCTACATTTTCTTGACTGCTACAGGATGCATGGAATTACAAGACACCATAAATGATAGATAAGTGTGGTCAAATATAAGACAGGGTCCTAAGGTCATCAAAATGAATATCCAGTGCCAAGACCTATCGATATTTTATTGCTTTAGCCATTGATAACTAAAGAAAATGGGAAGCTTGAGCGATCAGGTAATTTGTCTAAGCCAATAAAATTAACATAAACAAGTTTGGTGTCCAATTATATCACTCATTGAGTAAGTGCACATGCCAAATATGCATTGCTTTTAAGATCAATTATCATGGACTAAGGCAGCATTCAAAGCAACATGTTCTACACAGTTCTCTTAAGCTTTATCCAACCCAACAAGGATCAGCATACAATCAAACTAAGGACAAGTGCTAGTGCAATTTTTTAACAGTATCAGATTAAAGTTTCAGCCATAAAAGGTAAGCCAGACATCCACCATGGCATTATTCAAATATATAACTCTGCACTTTTCGAAGCAGATATGTCTTGAAACTTCAGTAATTATAACCATAACAACCAAAAGAAGCCATAGACCTATATTGAATTAACGTAACCCATTTAACCAAACCTCATGTTCTCCTGGAATTGGCATAAGAAAACCATCATTAATCTTACATGCAAATGGTCAACAATGCCACTTGAAACTTCTAATTCCAACTGATTTATCTAATTTTCAATCTCTCATTACTGCATTTTTTTTTTTCCTTTTTCCTTTTTCATTGACAAAAGTTGGCCAATCCAGACGTTCTAAATCATTCTTTAGCCAGTGATCCTAGGTAAACCAATCAGTCCACTACTGTTACAAACAAGAAGTGTAGAACTAACACCATTTTGCAATGTTAGAATCTAAATCCCAATCATCGATAAGATATTAATCATACAAATCCTTTAAAGTTAGAATCTGTTCATCAGAAGCTCCCAAGCCACCTAAGCAACAGCGAGGTTTACTTTCTCACACTAAGTATCAAATAAGAAAACTTAAAAAAGCAAAACAAAATATAAGAGATAACATGCAGGAAAGTAGATCAATTATATTGATCACCGAGTCTTCGACTCTAATCAATTAAGATCAACAACAATAATCACTAGAAAGGTGTTACACGGTTTGTTCAGACAACACATTTTTCTTCATCAACAAAGAAATCAGTTTCTACATGAGCTAGTCATCATTATCATTTATCATACCCTGAGAATCTGAAGCTTAGTGGAGAATGCAATGGCAACCCAGTCAGGCTGTGAAGACGACCACTGCAGCTGCTCAATCTCCGCCCCAGCTGTGTATGCCAGAATAGGATCCAACCCGCCTTCCACCGGCTGACCCATCGACGACAAGTCCCATATCAACGCCTGTGAGTCATCCCCAGCCGTGCATATGTGGCAAGAACTGTGAGGGGCCCACGCAATGGCGTTCACACTCGCCTGGTGCCTCTGCAGCTCCACAACTGGGAGCGTCGGGAAGCGAATGTCGAGAACCACCACCTTCGCGCTGTCCATTATTATCGTCGCCATATATCTCGGGTCCTGCTTGTTCCAACCCAACCGAACCAACGGCGTGTCCGGTTCGGAGCTCTCGTAAATGATCGTCGAGTGTTCCTTGTCGCGCAAATCGAAAACTCTAACGGACCCATCAGCGGAGACGGAGGCGAAAACACCGACACCGCCCCACGCGATGTCGTAAACCTCTTTATCGTGAGCGATAAGCTGCGTATCGACGGCTTCTCTCTCGATATCCCAAATCGTACACGTCGTGTCGATACTAGACGTCCCAATTCGCCTCGGTTCCGCTTCGTTCCAGTCAAACGAGGTCAGCGGGCCGCAGTATTCGCTGTTCTTGTTACCATTCAACAAACTCTTGAGCTCCACGCGCCGGTCCTCGTCGGAGATTCTCCACACGCGGAGGAAATCGCTGGAGGTGGCCAAAAGGTCGGGTTTTTGGCACTCCTTGTCGGGTATGAAAATGGTTTTGGTAGGTGGGTACGGGTGTTCGAAAGAGAGGTTGGGGTCGGCACGGATCTCGCCAGTGGAATCATCCAGCTGAACAATTTCGACCCGGTTCGGATACTGCTCGAGGAGGCTGGCGATAGCGAGTCGGTACTTCTTGTCGCGACGGACGCTCCAGTTCATGGCGTAGATGTGCCACGGTGACTCATAGGTATAGATCTCCGATCTTTTTTGCTGCTCGTCCGACCCGTCGAGATTCGGGTCACTACTCACGCCCATTACTTTCACTTCAACTCAACAACTACGAAATGGGTTGTGAATATTATTGATTGAAGAGAGGCTTAGGGCTGAGGAGAAGTCAAAAGATCGAACGCTATAAATGATTTCGGCTGAGTCAAGCTTTAATGTAAACAACTTGCTAAAGGGACCCAATTGGATCCCACGTGTGAAACCGAAACTTTTGATTCCGTGAAATTGTAGAATTGAAAATGATGTTTGTTCCGGGTCAAATTCCGAAACGACTCAAAACGGCATCGTTTCGTTCTATTTTTTTTTTTTTATACACTTTGAAACGACGACGTTTCGGCACTAGCACGCTTGCATTAGGAGTCAAGGGGACTAAACTTGGGTCTGAGCTAAAGTTTAAGCTTGCAGAGCTCATGAAGCTAATAGGAACACCAAATATTTCGGACATCTCTCTGGTACTTTCATGGTTTAATTCAAGGTGAAGAAAGGAGAACAAAGAAGATTTCTCTATGGTTTTAGGTAGTGTTTATTTGCTGGAGTAGGAGTATGGAGTGTGGATTCCTCCCACTCCAGTGTTTACTTACCTTAAAAAAAGAGGAAGTGGGAGTGGGAATCCGTGGGTCCCACTCAATTTTGGAGTAGGGAGTGGGATTCCCACTCCCATGGGGGAAAGTGGGAGTGGGAATCCACTCCCCCCTCTTCCCATTTTATCCTTATAATTAAAATTAAAATAAATAAATAATATTTAATAAAATAAATAATATCATATTTATTAAAAATAATAATTATATCATATTTATTTTATTAAATTTAATAAAATAAAAATAAATAAATATTATATTTAAATTAATAATATTAAACATTAATTTTAATAAAATATTAATTATTTATTTAATTAATAATAATAAATATTTTATTCTAAAAAAATATTAATTTTGTACTATATTATCAATAATAATATTTCATTTGTGTTGCTATTATTAATAATTTTTATTCACATAATTTAAATTTAAATTAATAAAAAATTATGATTTACATAATTAAGAATATTAGTAATTATTATTAATTTATAAATATAATAAAATATTTATTTTATTTTTCAAATATATTTTTTATTAATTTTTTAATTACAAATTATGATTCTGTACATAAGGATAAAATTGTAATTTAAAACAATTTACTCTCAATCTAAGACAAAGTAAACAAATAATTGGGATTCTGATTGACAATCCATACTTTCATTTAGTCTAAGTAAACACCTTATTCCCACTCTTACTCCACACTCCTAATCCAATGATTCCCACTCCTCAGGATTCCCACTTCAATCCAAAAAGTAAACGCAGCATTAATATATTATAAGTTCTACTGTTGAAAGTGTAGAAACGAAGTTTGTTGTTAATGGTGAAGAAGCAGCAGCAGGGAACAATACTGAAGGAAGTAATGATGACTTCTTGCAGTTACTCTTGGAGCATCAAGAAAATGAAGACAACGCTTCATTAGCTTGATCCACTATATTGGAAGTTTTTTTCTTTTTTTTCCAAGCTATTTATATGCAAAATTTGTTTCAACGATGAGAGAGCTCATAAAGTACTTGTTTAAGCAAATGAAAGTGCCCAATAATTCAAATTTTCTAAAGCAGGACTTCTAACATTCAACATACATTTTCACAAGCATCTGGAAGGCACAATCTAAACGGCTAAAGAAAAATTCAGTACATTACATAAGATTTCCAAAATGACCCATTACATATCAACATCTCAAAAATAAATTCAAGCTTCGAAAATTCAAGCTTTCAGGGACAATGTTAATCTTGTTATGTCGAAACTTCGCAGCTGCTGTTGGTCTTGTTCCGTCGAAACTCAGCTTTCAAGGACAAATTTTGCAGCTACTGTTAATCACTTTCTTCACTAAATGGGTGTGTTCTTTGTTAATCACTTTCTTCAGCTTAAGACGAAGAGGATGAAGCGTTCTGTTGTAGATCCCGAATGGCTGGACCTCAGTCGAGGAAGGAAAGTAACGAATTTTTTGGTAAGGAAGAAACGAAGAAAAGAAGAAACGAATGGCTGGATTCTATCTATCTCGTTCACAGGTTTTGGAAATGATAAGTGAAACGGCAGCGTTTTCGAGAAACCAAAAAATAAAAAATAAAAAACAAAACGACGCCGTTTTGTTTAGTTTCGGGGTTTGATCCGGGGCAAATATCAGAACTCTTGTAGAATATATTCTAAAATTTCTCTTTAATTCCACGTCCATTTGGGTGTTTTTAGCACACTATTATTGTATTGTATTATATTATATTATTTTAATATAAATATATTATATATGTTGTATTATAATAATATTGTCTAACATTTAGTACTATATTATTATTATTATTATTATTATTATTATTATTATTATTATTATTATGTTTGATACAGCACAACACTGTATTAATTTTTTTATAAATAATTTAAATTATATATTTAGAAAATAAAATTTATTAATATTTAGAAAAATACTAATTATAGAATTCTTAAATTTTAAAAATTTGATGTTAATTTTTTAGTATAAACGTTAAAAACCATAATTCTTCGTAAAAATCAAAACTTATGACTTTAAATTTTCGACAACATAATATTTATTTTTTAATATTTTTTAAGTATATAACCTGTGAAAAAAAGATCCAAACAAATAATTTAATTAAATAACCTTTAAATAATATCATAACATAAATAAATAATAAAAACATACAAGATTAAATCAAAAGTTATTTTAAGATAATAGAATAAAAATTTATACATATTATAAAAGAATACAATAATTGTAATATAATAACCAATAAAATAGATTGTAATAAATAATCCAAAGTTATACAACAATATTTACAAGTACCGTTTTTGCTTTCTCTTTTAAAGGCCCCTTTTTTTGTTTTATTCTCAGAACTTCCTAGTTCTTTTTTTTTTCTTTTTCTTTTTCTTTGCCTCTGTTTTCTTGTTCTTTCTTTTCCTTTCTTTTCCTTTCTTTTCTTTTCTTTTCTTCTGTTTTCTTTTTCGTTCTTTTCCTTTTCCTTTGTTTTTTTATCTTTCTTTTTCTTATAAGTTCCCTTTGGGTGATTTGTCGGAGAGTTGTGTGGCTTTGATTATTGGGTCTTTGAGATCGCCTTCAATGGTTTTGGCGGCTGGGTTCCTTTGCATGCCTTCGTAGCCGACGCCATAGTATGCAAAAGAATATGACAATTTTCCAGCGCTTGTATAGGTTTTTTTTTTTTATTTTTGGTGGTGGAATCGGCACCTGCGGCGGCGGGATGAGGTCACGTTCGTCAGAGATGGTAGTTATGGACATCTCGTTCTTGTTGCTTTAAAAACAAAAAAAAAAGTAAAAATATTTTAAAAACAAAAAAAAGTAAGAGATTGAGCAAAATCCAAAAAAATGATTGAGATTGCAGTAAAAATATTGATCACAAATTTCACGTGATTAATCTTTAGTATGCTTATGAATAAAACATTCTGTTAAAGGATTTTATCTTTGCTCATCACGTATTCATTTGTTAAATTGCATATAAATTTTAATAAAATAAATAAGCAAATAACATTGGACTATTGTAGAAAATTAAATATAAGAAATTTCCAACTTTATTTATTATGGCAAACAAAAAAGTTTCATCTCACAGATCGAGTTATGGAAATTTGACTCTCATGTTGAAATAGAGTGAAAAAAAGAATAAATAGAGGGAAAAAAAGAATTAAACGGAACAAGAACATTTTCAAAAGAGATCATTGGTCAATAATTACAAATTTTCTTTTAACAAATTTACAACTCTCAAATTACTTTCCCTAAAGTTAGATTCGGCAATAAATTAGTGTTTTTTGACATTTTTTTATTGAATAAAAACTCTTTTGTCAGCTAAACTTCTTGGCAAAATATGGAGTAATAATCTTTAATATTCGTTAAGACTGGATAGCTCCACTTTGATGCCATTCTTGTAATTACTAAGGGCCCGTTTGGTATCATTTTCAAGGGCTTATTTTCATTTTCGTTTTTGGAGTTTAAATGTAATACCCGTTTGGTACGCTGAATTCAAAAATAAACTGTAAAACAAATAATTCAAATTTCCATTTACAGTTATAAAATTGAGAACGTGTTTAACACGTTCTCAGTGAATCACGAACCAAATTTTAGAATAAATCGCAAAACAAAACCCGATCAAAATACACCTCTCTCTCTCATCTCTCTCATCCACAGCTCTCTTTCTCTCTCATCTCTCTCATCCATAGCTCTCGTTCTCTCAGTGACAGTTCTCCAACCAAAATCAGCTACTACTATTGCGTCTCAGCTCCATCTCGACTAGTGGTGGTGGTGGTGGTGCGTCTCTGCTCTGCTTCGGCCATGGTGGATCGACTGATACTGCTGCATCTCTGTTGAGGATTGATTGGTGCTGCTGCTGCTGCGTCTCGGCTCCGTCCCGACTGGTGGTGGTGCGGCCGTTGCTGCTGCATCTCTGCTCTGCTTTAGGGAGGGCTTAATTTCATTTTCTGCTTAACCGATCGAATCTATTTTTCGTTTTGAATGATTGCTCGAAGCATGCCGTCGATTTTGCATTTAATTGGGCGAACAAAACAAAAAAAAAATTCTGGATTCATCCGTCATTTTCACATGGATTGAGATTGACCATTACATTTCTTATTATTTGTTGGCAGTACATTATAATGATGACACATATATAAATCATATAATTAACATTATATTAATAATAAATTTATACCTAATAATAATATTGATACCAATTAACATTTTATATCAATTTTTAAAAATTTAAAATTAACAATTTTTGGGCAAGCTAACAATTGTTAAAAAAAGAACAAAAAGTTACTGATTAGATAGAGTTGCTTAATGCGCATGGTATGTTTGTGTATGTATTAGTTAAATTTTTTAGTAAAAATTGTTTTTGAAAAAAGCATTACCAAACGCATATTTTCTGTTTTTATCATTTTCAATTGTGCCTACCAAACGCATATTACTGTTTTCAATTTTAAAATATAGGATATAGAAAATGATACCAAACGCATATTTAAATTCAAAATACAATAACTGTAAAACGTCATTTTTATTTTCATTTTTATTCTCAAAAAATACAGATTCAAAAATAATACCAAACAGGCCCTAATTTGTGGTAAAATACTAAAATTCTTAGTTGGGAACGATGAATTAATGAGGGATGAATGAAAATTTAATTTTTAATTTTCTCTAATATTTTAATTTATACACTTAGTTAAAATTATATAAAGATGGTGCATTTTGACTCTAAAAAAAAAAGAGAGAAATAGACCATAATAGTAAAAAAAAAACTTTTAAAAAATGTGAATTTTTTTGGGTAAAACAATATGATGCCATATGACCTAAACCTAGAAGTTGTGTAAAAATGTGTAGAAAATTACTATTATATTTATACACACACACACATGCATCTACATGTATTTATATATTTCAATACATAGTATTTTTCTAATGAAAGATAAAATGGTATGAAGCTGCCTTCTAATTACTAATTTTGACATCTATGGGCAAAAATAACAACGAAAAAATATCAATTTAAGCCAAAAAAGTAAAATAGAAACAAAAAAAATTTATATTAATTTTTTTGAATACTCCACGAGGAGTTAATATATTAATTTTTTTATTAATGTCCAAAAAATTAGTAGTTAAATTTTTTTACAATATTTATTTTTTTGACATAGCTTTCACAAAGATTAATATATATATATATATATATATATATCCTTCTGGTATATAGGACGTGCTTTGGCTCTGATGCCAGAAGGATATATGATCGAAGGATGGATGTGTTTTAGGAAGATTAGCAAATTCAGATAATGTGGATGTGCTTTGATACGCGGTTGATTGCTTTTAAATATAATTAAATTGGTATGTGGCTTTGTTCTACCTGATCAATGCAGAGACTAGTCTGCCTTAGGGACCAGATCTGACTTAGAACAGATTAATATCCCGCATATTCTGGTTTCCAGCCGATATACCCATTTAATTAATTCTTTACCAAATATGGATTAGATTCTTTATCAAGCCTAGCAACAGATCTAAAGGCTCATAGATAGTACTAGATATGGATCCCAGAAATAGCACTCTGATTGGAAAGAGGGAGAAGAGAAGATATAACTGAGGATTGAGATCTGGTCTCGTTGCCTTAGAGGAACGTAGCAGTTATATGGCAGATCTGATACAGATCAGTCTGCAAAGTATGCATAAAATTTAAATGACTGAAATTTAAATGCTTTAAAATAAATTGCGGAAATTAAAATGCTTTAAGATAAATTGCAGAAATTTAAATATACAGAACTTTAAAATTACAAACTTTCAAAGAAATTATAAATCTTACATTTGATTTTTCTTGCTTTATTTATCTTTAAAGGGAAGTATTACAGAAGAAATGGGAAATTAATCTGAAGACAGGAAAATTCTTTGTTGTCTTCCGATTCCTGATTCCCAGAGAGAGAGAGAGAGAGAAGAAGAAGAAGAGAGAAAGAAAATAGAATTCTAAAAATCTGAGGAGTCTAAGTCTTCCTCCCGATTTAAATACAAAATGGGTCTTTTAACTGTAGCGAGTCTGTAGCTTCTCAACTGTAGCGAAACTGTAGTATTTGGAGATGTCTTTAAAATACAAGGATAATTCGGGTGAAGAGACATATGCGCTCTCACTTGTGTCCAGGGGACCACTCGAGGATACAATTATACAAAAGAAAGGAAAATGCTGGAAATATAATTACAATGGTAGTGCAGAATAAAATTTACAAAATGAAAAATTACCTTTTTTTTTCAAATGATAACTTATTTACAATGCTTTATTGGAGAGAAGATTCCGAAATAGTCATCTTCATTTTCGTCTCCAAGAGAAATAAATGGCTCTTCATTTTCTTCATCATCTTCAGAGGAGTCGGCAACTAAAGACTTTGATCTTGAGGTGAGGAGCTGCTCCATAAATTTAAAATATTCTTCTTCAGTTTTGGCGCTGGCCAAAAGAGATTGGGCTTTGGATTTTTGGGTAAGAAAAGTTTCTTGGGCTTTGACCTCTTTAATGGTAGGGGGTAAGAAGCCTTTAGAACAGAGCCAATTTTGGATCAAAGTGTCAGTTAATTTAGTCTGTTCGTCAAACTATATATATATATATATATATATATATATATATATATATATATATATATATTATTTTTGGGGTTAAATTGGCAATTTTATTTTTTATTAATGTCCAAAAAAATAAACAATATTGCAAAAAAGATAATATTGTAAAAGTAAGTTAAAAGGAATAAAAGTAACGGCAGAGGTGTCAATAGTTTAACGGGATGGATGTTTTGAAGTATTTTTAAAAATATAGGAATTAAACAAATACTAACATCAAAATATAGGGACTAAACGAGAGGGTGAGAATATTATGTACTCATGTTTTAAAAGTCCTTAGAGATTCCTTAGATATAAAAGAATCAATCCCCAGTGAATATATCTTAAAAAGGTTGATAGAGCAAGTTAGATATGAAAGTGTACAAGACATGAATGGACGTGAGATTCAAGCAGATCCAAAGTTGCAAAAAACGATCCATCTTCACTAGGATATCAAGTAGGGCTTTTAAGAGTGAAAAGGCCTATAATTTAACAAATCTGCATGGATGTAATCTAGCTGAATTGGTCGAAAATATTTTACAATTACAAAGGGAGGGTGACAAGGAAAAAGAATATGAATTATCATCTCCCATAGAACAAACAAGCAACAACAAGATGGAAAGTGCAAAAGACTAATTATTCTTTAGCCGAAGGACTGAAGAAGAGAGAGACATCACGCGGAAGACGTAGATTTAATAGCAATTTAGAGAAAGCTTTAGCCAAAAGAAAAAAAGAAGGCCAACAATCCATCACAATCTGAGGTGCTTCCAGTGAGTTTTATATGTCTTTTAACTAATCTTGTTATTTTTAATATCAATGTTTGTTTGTTAAAGTGTCAAATAAAGTAGTTTATATTATAATGGTTTATAATCTAGGAACTCCAATTGAGTCAGTTGATGACTGTATTCCTTATGTATCAACGAGTTTCCGTAATCCTAATCTTGTCAATATTTTTCAATTCATAAAACAACTGAAGAATTTATGGTCATTTTGTAGTATTTGCTTTCATCGCTCATTCTGAATTACGAATGTAAAAAATATGAGTGTGGGTACAAACTTTTATATATGAGATAATGGATAAAATTGTAGTGCAACTGTGGTACCGTGCCACAGTTGCATCCAACCGTTAGATTTCCACTTATTCAAGTGGACTCCACTCATTTGAGTGGATCCAACGGCTGGTGCAACTGTGGTACGGTACCACAGTTGCACTGTAGCCTGACCCTGAGATAATTATTATTTTTATGTCCAATGTTCATATTTTGAATACTTGTCAAATTGTTAAATATGGTGTCCAAATGACGACGTCTATGCCTTTTTTGTTTTTCATTCTTAGTTAGAATTGCAATTACAAGGTAACAATATGCCTGCTTTAATGCCATGGCCACTATATCAACAATTTCAACAAACAAGTTTCCGAGAGTTGCTTCAACAAAATAGTTTTTTTGGAATTCCGCATACATTTCAAGACTCTCAAGCATCAAACAACAACACTTCTAGTAATGGGAAATTTTAGTTTAATTTGTGATACTTCTTTTGACATCTTATTTATTTATTTATTTTTTGGTTTTGACCATGAGGTATCCTGGGGAGGGCCCCAACTGTAGGAGGCACCTTTAAGCCCGTACCACAACTCAGACTAGAAGTCCTCACTCGAACCGAGAGGCACATGTTCTCCCAACAAAGGTGACTTCCCTGCGACTCGAACTGGAGAGCAAACCCAATCAAGCCACTTAAGGGGGCTCCATTGCTAGCGAAGCCAACACTTTGTTGGTGACATCTTATTTTATTTTATCGTTAGTGTACTCTAATTAGATGTTTTTATCTTTTGATTTGCAAGTTTTTCATCTTTGGAGTAGAAATTTTGTGTCTGTTACAATCTTAATCTTTTAAAATAAAAAATGTTACTTACTGAATTTTTTTTGAAGGTTGGCAGCTTTTCTTAAAGAGTTTGGAGGAGAATCCAAAAGGAAAGTAAAAATAACGACTGAAGAAAAGGGGGAAAAAAAAAAAGAAAAGAGACCAAAGAACAATCAAAGAAAATGAAAAAAAAAAACTAACGGCATTTTATTTGTTTGTTAGTTTTGAATTTTAATTAGTCAAAAACGGTGAGTTTAGATTTTAGTTAGTAAAAAATTATAATTTTTATGATTATTAAAGAAAGTTAAGAATAAATCTAATATTGTTAATAGAATGATTTAATTTTCATGTGTCAAAATTCCCTATAAATTAGATTAGGATAGAATCCAAATCCAATTAATCTTCACGTCTTCAGAAATCTTCGTCGAATTCTATAGTTAATAAATCGAGTATTCTATTCGTGTAATCTTCAACTTCTAATTGATTTCTTCAATATGCATGCAGGCTATAGAATAAGACCATTCATATTGTGGCATGCCACGTATCATTAGTATAAAGCATTCATATATCCCAAATGAATTAGAATTAAACACCAATTAGAGTTTATTACAAATTTTAACTCCTATCTGGATTAGGTAACTACGTACGTTTATAAACTGCTATATTATTTCAACTACCGGAGGAGAAACAGCACGGGGAAAAGCAAAGGGCAGAGCTTCGAGCGAGGGAATAAGTTTGCATTTTCGTCTTCACAGCCATGGTAGGGTTTGGCTTATTCAAGAAGAAAAAGATTTCGATTTCCAAAACACCGGCGTCATCGATTCAGGACTTGGAGAGAATCATCCCGGAGATGCGGATGGTTCTTTTCGGTGATGATGATGATGAAGCACCAGTTTCAGAGAGAGCCTGCGACCAATTGACGAACACGTTCTTCAGCGAAGGCCGGCTCCGTGTTCTAATCCTGTCTCTCCCAAAGCTCGAGTCCGGCCTCCAGTTGGACGCCATTCACGTTATTTCAGGCTTGCAGAGACGAAGGGTCGCGGCGAATCCGTATATCGCTTCCGATTATATGGAAAATAATTTGGACTTGATAGACATTCTTTTATCTGGGTACCAAGTTGATGATCTTGCTCTCACTTATGGCGCTATTGCCAGAGGTTGTATTCGTCATCAGTGCGTGGCCAAGTACGTGTTGGAATCGGATCATATGAAGAAGTTCTTTGTATATTTGCAGAACCCGAGTTTCAAAATTGCCTCAGACGCTCAAGCAACGTTTAGAGAACTCCTGACAAGACACAAGTCTACAGTTTCCGAGTTTCTTTCCAAGAATCAAGATTGGTTCTTTCAAGAATACAATTCCCAGTTGCTCGAATCCCCTAATTACATCACAAGAAGGCATGCTGTTAAACTACTGGGAGATATATTGCAGTGCAGTTCAAATTCTGCTGTGAGAGACAAATATGTTAGCTCATTGAATAACTTGAGGGTCGTGATGAATCTTCTCAGAGATTCCAACAGACACATTCAGTTCGAGTGCTTCCATGTGTTCAAGCTGTTTGTTGGGAATCAGAGTAAGCCTCAGGAGATCATCCGTGTTCTGCTGGCGAATCAGAGCAAGCTTCTTCAGTTCTTTGGGGAGTTTTATCTTGATCGGGTGAATGATGAGCAGTTCGAAGCTGACAAGTCTCTAGTTATGAGGGAGATTATCAATGCCACCAGTGTTACTGTTAAAAGCTAAATTGTTGTTATTTATTTACTTGTTAATTCCATGGATGTAAAATGACTAAATTGTTCATCAATGAAAAGCTATTTTATTTTATTTTTTGACATTTATGCCAAAATTTCCCACATCACTGAAATGGAAAACATATCAAGCTTATCAACTACAGCGAGCCAGCCCACAGTTCTTATTTAACAAGGGAGGTGAGGTGACATCTTGTATATGATATGTTCAAAGCCTCTGAAACTGTACCATGGTGGTATGTCTTTCATACACACCTGACCCGCTTGCCCACAAAACCCCATTACTCAATTCCTCCACCACAAGATTGAAGTTTGGTTATCAGGACGCTCTGGTTTTACTCAGAAAGTGTAGAAATTTCGGTCAGCTGAAGCTTATCCATGCAAAAATCATTCGCCATGGTCTCTCTAATGATCAGTTACTAGTAAGAAAACTTCTTGACCTTTGCTCTTTTTATGGCAAAACGGATCATGCCCTTCTTGTTTTTAGTCAAATTCATTGCCCACGTGTGTTTACTTGGAATCTTATGATTCGGGCACTGACTATTAATGGCAGCTCCCTGCAACTGCTCTTGCTGTCTAACCTTATGATTTACAATGGCTTTAAACCCCAAGTTTACTATCCCGTTTGTTATTAAAGCTTGTATTGCATCTTTGGCTATTGAGAAGGGGAAAGAGGTTCACGGGCTAGCCGTTAAAGCTAGGTTTTTGCGAGATATGTTCGTGCAAAACACTTTGATGGAGTTTTATTTCATGTGCAGGGATGTAGACGGTGGGCGTAAGGTGTTTGATAAAATGCGATGTTAAAAGTGTGGTTTCGTGGACGACGATGATCTCTGGCCTTGCTACCTCTGGGGATTTGGATGCTGCCCGAAGGGTTTTTGAGCAAATGCAAACGAGAAATGTTGTTTCGTGGACAGCTATGATTAATGCGTATGTTAGGAATGAGAGAGCTCAAGAGGCTTTTGAGTTGTTTCAAAGAATGCACCTTGATAATGTCAGGCCGAATGAGTCTACACTTGTTAGCTTGTTACAAGCTTTTAAGAACTGGGAAGCCTAAAATTGGGCGGCTAGATTCATGGTTTGAGTCCCATAATTATTTTATGGGACTTAATTCCTTGCCATAGTAGTGGAGGTAGATTTTTCTTCTCATAATTATGGGTAGAGTACACATATTTTCTTAATTAGGGTTAATTTAGATTTATTCTCTTGTGAAGTGACAATTTTTAAATTGCTCCCTTACTATTGAACGTATCAAGTTATCCTCCAAAACTTGTTATCTTTAACCATTGACCGTCGTTGACTCATAAAAGTACAAAAATACCCCTACCTTAACAGAATGTTTTTGTAACGTCATTGTAAAACTAAAAAAAAATGGTTGATGTATGACTAGTCTTTAAAAAAAAAAATAGTTAATGAATGATTAATTATTGAAAAATAAATTAAAAAATAAAGTATTGAAATGACTTAGTATGCCTAAATAATTTGATAGTTTTCCTTAATTAGACATGTTAGTTAAATAAATTACAATACATGCCATCGTATATAAGTTACGATAATGCCATCTCCGTCTTTTTTCTTTCATTTCTCTTCATCTTTTCTTTCATTTTTTTAATCCTTACTCCTTCGTCTTTTTCTTCATTTTTTTTCTTTTCTTTCATGTACATGACTCCAGTACCTTTTTTCTTTCCTTTCATTTTTCTCATCCTTACTCCTTCATCTTTTCCTTTCATTTGTTTTTTTTTTTCTCATCCTTACTCCTTCTTCGTCTTTTTCTTTAATTTTTTTCTTTCATGTACATGACTCCAGTAGCATTTTTTTTCTTTGCTTTCATTTTTCTCATCCTTACTCCTTTAATTTGTTCGGTGAAACTCCAGTAACAATTTTCTTTTGTTCTTTGATTTTTTTTTATATCTATATTTTCTTTAAGTACCTTTAGAAAATGAAAAAAGAATAATAATGATAATAATAAAAAATATGAAAAAAGGTAAAATATTATTCTTTTTCCATTTGTAGCATTTAATTAATTCCTATATTTATTTTTTAAAATAAAATTTTTAAATATAAAAAGGTAAAATTTAATCCGTTCAAAAAAATTAGTCATATAGGCACAAAATAAAAAATATTTTAAAGTATTAGGGAACATACTATAAATATTTGAAATATTTATGTGTCTTTTGAAAAACCTCGAGAGATTTGGACCCATGAAAAATAGTCTACCTAGGTTTGACCTTTTTCTATTAATTGACTATTAGGAAATTGTGCAAATACTATTTTAACCTTTAAGGCATTAAAAATAATAGAGAGATAACAAGTTTTGGGGGGTAACATGAGGTTTTTAATAGTAACGGGGGCAATTTGAATATTGTCACTTTACGAGGGGGTAGGCCGAAATTAACCCTCGTAATTATGAATGGGGCAGAAATATGGATGGTGATATAATAAGAATTAATCTTGATCTAAATTTTTCTTTTTAAAATATGATCTAGATTTGTCTTAGTAGATAGATGTCTATAAGATTTGATCTTAACCTAAATTAGTCTTGATAGATATCTAATTGTAACATTAACAAATTACTTGTTATAAATAATCGATTAGTCTATTAAAAGAAAAAGCCAATTACGTATATAGTAAGCTTAATTCAAGTTTTTTTTTTCCCTTTTGAAATAAAATATTTGGTATATATATATAAGCTTAATTCATTTATATAGAGAGCTTTTCATTTCATGATGCACAAAATTAGTTCGCAATGATGTCCAAAAGGAGTAATATAAATTTTTGGAGAAAATGCATAATCCATTGAAATTGAATAATTAGCATCAACCTAAGCAGCAAAATAATAGGAAAAGTAGTTATGGGCCAAATGAGGCACGATGACCATTAAGAAAATTTGTGCTTCAAGGAGTTGCGGATGCAGCATCGAGTATCATCTCAAAGGCATTTTCGATGCATGACTTCAGCTTTGGAGAATCAATGAAGCCTTCTTCTGTTCCTAATGAAACCCTTAGATTTCCCATGTAGGTCACAATCGTCACCACAAGACTCTGTAAACCCATAAATGGACAAATATAATCAATCAAATTCCAAATTTTTTTTATTTTTTATTTTTTTTTTAATTTTAGCTGAAATATCAATTAACCTATACCTGAGGTGAACCAGCCACCATAAAGTACAAGCCTTTGATGGGATGATTGGCCAAAGCCATCTTTTCCACCGGTCCCATCATATTGGTAATCGCTAAACTGGAGTTATTCAGCGAGCCATGGATAAATTTAGCTGCTGTCTGCATTACAACTGGACCTAATAAGTATAATCGCACACATGGCACAATTTTTGTAGTACTTAAGAAAAATGCTGAAATTCTGGACAATATGACGTGGCAGTATTGCTCCACATATTTAGTAAAAGCTTAATAAATTTTTAACAATCCTACCTCATGGCCTCTCAATTTCTTCACAGTCTCCAAAAGCTTGGCAGTAAGGTAAGCACCGAAAGAACTGCGCTTACTCTGGATGATCTCTTGAGCTTTCTGGATGAATTTCAGTGGGTTTTGGACCTCCGCATTGGTTAATTGAGGAACTGATATGTGCAAAAATGAAAAATGGTTTCCCCAAGGTGCCTTACTGCCAGGCTTAACCATCTCCTTGATGGAACTGATGCTTTTGAACATCCTGGTGTTGAGCAGTACCACTGCTGTTGAATGTAGATTAGTTGACTCCTGGTTCACTGCTTGCATGTATAATCGAATCCCCAAAAATATAGTTCCCGTAATAACATCGTTTAGTGTCTGTATATTGTCATTTGACATTACATAACGGTTAAAATATAGACAAATATCTTTTAAATAGTTAAGCTAATTTAATTTAATTAGTTGATTGTGGGTGTTGATTAGTCCAGTTAACAAAATATAAAACCTCATATTGCCCTAAGAGCCACTCCTAGAATCCTTCAGTAATCAGTAATCCATTTTATTTTTAACTATCTGAGGCCAGACACATAAAGGGGTCCATAAAAATCGTCCTTTCAATTTATGAGCTGGAATTGTCGACACCTAAGGACGGCAATTGTGCTCGCAAATCCGCAAACCTGTCCAAACCCACCCGTCAAAACCTGTCTACTACGAATAATTTTACGGGTTGCAGGTGGGTTTAACATTACAAATTGAGACCCGCACTTGAATGCAGGTGGATTTGGCATTATTAAGGAAAAATAATGCAATTTTTTTAAATATTTTTAATTTAATTTTACTTAAAAAAAGTGATAAATGAAATGAACGACGTGATTTCATAGCATACCAAGAAGTACGGTGTTGAATATAAATGACAATAAGCAACAAGAAAGCTGTGGAATAATTTATTTTTATTTTCTTATTTCTTAGTTAGAAATTTTTTTTCCTAAATATTATTTAAACTTCTAGTGTATCTATTTTTCGCTGACCTTTCAACGAAAATGAAAGCCTTTTGTTGTAATCACGTGGCTATGTTTTGTCAAACGAATTGTGTTCCAAGTTTATTACAACATTTCACTGCACCTACGAAATATAATTCTATAATTTACAGAAAGGGGATGTGAGAGGTGAAACATGCCGACCCCTCTGCAAATTTTCATTGACAATAAATTGTCCTGGAAATAGTGAAGCTTATGTCGGCACTGAGTATTTTTCTGGCTCGGTTATTAATTAAAGCTTTTGATGATCTTTGTCACCGGGTCATTATCAATATTCATCATCACATTCTGTGAGTTCAAAATACATAAAAACCAAAATCACAAGATCATGTGATGTTCACTCTCATTTTGAGAAGTCAATATTAGCGGAAAAAAATGTTTTATTCTCTCTTGTGAAGAAAAATGTTCTACTATATGTTTCATGTGTAATGACAATACCTAAGAGAAGTGCTCCCACAATCTTAGATATGTGGGCCATCAAAGGGCCGAAGAGTTGATGGGGTATTTTATTTTTAGAAATGGCTAGATCAATGGCCAAGCTAACAACATTTTTTAGGTGGAAATGATATAGACATCCTACCACTTCTTTCTAACTATAAAAAAATTGGAATAATTTATTTTTATTTTCTTATTTCTTACTGTTAAAAATTTTTATATCTAAGATTGTTTTTATATTAAATTCAAAATATGTGTAATTAACTTAACAACTTGTCACGTTCTCCCAAAATACTACTCGTATGTGGACACACAATATATGTGATCCACATATTGTGTTCAGGCGGTGTCTTCAAAACTACATGCAACAAGAATATTATTGATGTTAATTTAATGTCATCGTGATTAAGATACTTACCGCTCCAAGATTGTCCTTAATTTGCTTGATTTGATGGAGAGGGAATGTCATTGTTGTTATAGTAATTGGCAACCAGCCCGCCGCAGCACTACCAGATCTTATTGGCGTTTTATCGTCTTCAATCAAGCTGCTTTTGATCATGCTCCAACAAAAATCTGAAGCTGTATTGAACACAGTATTGAAAAACTTAGGTACATTCTTGAATATACTACTGCCATTAATGTCTGGTCTCATTCGAACACTAGGAAATGTCAAGGGGCGAGAAGGATCATCGGCTCTTTGAAGACATGAAAGAAGAGCTCCCATCAATGAGAAGCCGTCGCCAAGTGCATGATGAAGCTTGAATATCACACTACTTGCTGCATTGCTCGTTGGATATTTTACTATGTGAACTTCCCACAATGGTTGGCTTTGAGGCATTTGTTCCGCGGATAATTTTGATAAGTAATCTTGCAGGCACTTGTCGTAGAATTGTTGTGACATGCCAACGGGAAAATTTGGAACATAGACGTGGTTTTTGAGCTTCACTTCAACGCTTTTCCAATGTTTCACTCCATTTTTTTCCACAACCTGTTTCAATAAAAGCACTTTTCAATATATTAAGATCCGTTTGATATATTTTTTTAAATAGAGGTTATTTAAATAAAATTTTTGTTAGTAAAGTTTTTTTAAGAACACATACAGCATCGTAGACACAACCTTTAATATATTTAAAGGCTAAACAGCTTGGTGTAACTACAGAATAATTCTATATATAGAGTAATCAGACAGAACAATTTAACCTTAAATGAGCATTTTAAAACATGTAAAAATATGCGGGAAGAGAAAGAGAAAAGAGAAATGATAGGAATATAACTAATTACCATGATGGAGGAGAAGCGAGGGTTGATGGGAAGGAAAATATCCTTTAGCAACGGAATAGCCAGCGAATCATCAAAGGGCACTTCTAATTCCAAAACAGCAAGAATAGAGATTGATAGAATAGTGCTATTGAAATATTGCCCAATTGGGCTCACAGGCTCTGCTACCACTTCATCAGCTTTCTCACACTCCATTTCCAGTTTTGTGTTAGATCCTGAACCTTTCTTTTTTTTTTCCTTCTTTTGAGTACGAGCTTCTCTTTCTCTTGGTTAAATATAAATGGCAAGCAAGTTAGCTAGCCATCTTTGTCAAGCATTAAATTTTCCCAGCTCATATAGTAAATACATTTCTTTCCCATTTATTTATTTTACCGGACAATAAATGTCACAGGGAAAGAATCAGGGGTTCCATTTCTACTGATTTTCTGATATTGCTATCAAAGAAAGTTCCGTAAGCACATGATGATAAATGTCATTTTTCAAGGTAGCAAAGTTACTATTGAATTCATTAGATATTTTAACATGGTACTCGTTGAAAATTAACCTCTGTCCTAGTATTTGGAACTTGTATTCTTAATTTAATGTAGATCAATGTAGATCAAATTTTATTAGCAAAAGTGTTAACATATATATTCTAAAACTTATATTCATAATTTAATATTTATCACGCTAATTATATGTAATCTTTCGATGAATTTCGAGATAGAAAGCTCCTCTCTCATACGGATACGCTTGGTGGGGAAGGAGGTATGCGTGCATTGAATTTGAACCATGAGATTAGTCCAATGGCAGATTGGCAACAATCAATTGCTTCAAGTTAAAACGTTTTCTAAAGTAATTTTTTTTTCTTTGTCTTATATGGTACATTAAAATTCTAGAAAGACCAAATAAAATAATCTCTTTCCTTTATAATCTTTAAACAACGACAAGATCAGGTTAAGTTGTTTTATTTAATTAATCATTTGAGTTCAAATGGTAGGGAAATGAAAAAAATAATTTGTGGGATTCAGCTAGTTCAAATCTCCTCACATAAATTTTTTGTTTACTATTAGACTAAATAAAAAAAAAGGAGATAAATGGTTTATAGTGTATAATTTGCCCCAAGGCATGGTTGAGTGCTTTTCAAGTTTATTTTTTTGGCCCACGTGAGTTTGAATTTTCAGGGCGATAGTGACCAACAAATTAATTTGAACTTTGTCTATACCTACCTTTTAAAGAAAATAATAATAATAACTACAAGTTTGTAATTATCTTCTTAGTACTAAAAATATAGGAAATTTAAGAAAAATAACAAAAAAATAATAAAGTAATTGATGGTGTTGTTAGCCTATATGGCTATAAATATTGATTTTGATGATAACAAATCACATGTATTTATTAAGCAAAGATTTATGAATTATGCTTTTATAATAAGAAAATGATGTTATGGAATTAAAGCATTTTGGACTAAAATGAAAGCATTGTTAAAATCTTTGATAGAGTTTTTAAATTTCAGATTTGGACCTATCTGAAACTATCTAAATGTTTTTGGGTCATTATATAATTTTACAAAGTTTGGGCGAAATCATAATTTTAAAAAGTTTTGGGATTGACAAAGCATTACTTAGAAATTCTGAAATTGGACATATTTGCAAAGTCTCATAACGTTTTGGGCCATACTATAGTTTTATAAAGTTTTGGGGTCAAACTAAAAATTTAGGAAAATTTTCACTGTAGCAGGTTACTGTAGCAAGCGGCTATCCAGATTCTGAAAACCAGAAATCCGGATACGGGCAGCAAGCGTCCAGAACGAAAACGGCAAGCCGGTTAGGCAAAATTTTGAATTTTGCCTTAACGGTAACATAAATCCGGCTTACCGGATTCCATAAACGGCAAACCGGATACGCCTGGAATGTGAGTAACGGCTAGTTTTTGAGCTCAAACTATAAGAACTCAAATCCAACTCATTTTGAATCTCTCCAATAAGCAAAAACAAAAAGCACACGTAATATCTTGAGCCTTCAACTTGCAAAACACAAATTATTGAATCATTCATTGTTCTTCATCTTTGAATATCTACTCATTGAGTGAGTTTGATTGTAACTTTCATTTCTTCATTTCATTTGTAAGAGTTTGAGTGTGTGAGACACTTGAGTGAAGAGATTGGGAGATAATCTCTTTGTTGTAAAGGTTTATTGACACCTCGAAGTCAATTGTAATCGGTTGAAGCCTCGGAAAGGCTTGGATAGTGAAATCCTCAAGCTTGGATTGTTTGGAGGCGTGGATGTAGGCAGAGATTGCCGAACCACGTAAAAATTCGTGTGTTTGTTTCTCTTCTCCCTTACTCTTTAATTATTGTGCCTTTATTAAACTTATTGCTTTCAATTTTTATTAAGGCATTAGATTGCTTGTTGTGTGGATTTGCTAAGTTAATTTTTAAATTTCCAATTCACCCCCCTCTTGGGTTGCACACTTATATTTCATTTGATATCAGAGCGATGTGCTCTTATTTAGATTTAACCATCTAGAGCTAAAGATCAATGGCAACTCAAAATGATTCCACATTTAGGGAAGGGCAGTCCACCACTAGACCACCTTACTTTGATGGAAACGATTACCCATATTGGAAAACTAGGATGAGAATTTACTTGCAAGCCTTAGATTATGAGATTTGGGAAATCGTTAATGATGGTCCTTTCATGCCTTTGACTAAAAATGAAGTAGGAGAAGATATTCCAAAACCTTCACGGGATTGGAATGATTTCAAAAAGAGAAAAGCTTCTCTAAACTCCAAGGTCACGAATGCCTTGTTTTGTGCTTTAGATAAGAAAGAGTTTCATAGAGTGTCTAGTTGCGAAAGTGCTAATGAGATTTAGCACAAACTTGAGGTTGTCTATGAAGGCACGAACCAAGTGAAAGAATCTAAAATAAGTAGGTACACTTGACAATACGAATTGTTCCAAATGGAACAAAATGAAAATGTGTACTCTATGTATACTAGATTCACGGACATAGTGAACACTCTAGGAGCCCTAGGAAAGACTTTTTCAAATAGCGAAAAAGTCAAGAAAATCATTAGGTCACTTCCTAAGGAGTGGAGACCAAAAAGGACTGCCATTGAGGAAGCCAAAGATTTAAATGTATTACTTATTGATGATTTAATTGGCTCTCTTATTTCATATGAAGAAGATTTGGCAGCTGAAAAAGAGCATGGGGAAAAGAAGAAAAACGTTGCTCTCAAGGCTTCAAAACATGAGAGTGGTGAGGAAAGCGAAATGGATGATAAGAAGCTGGCTATGTTGGCTAGAAGATTCAGAAAATTTTACAAAAAGAACAATGAGCAGAGAAAGTTCAGGGGCTACAAGAATAAGAAGGAGAAGAAGGAGCCAATCACTTGTTATGAATGCAAGAAGCCTGGACACATACGACCGGAATGTCCTCTTCTCAACAAATTCAAGAAGAAGGCTATGGTGGCCACATGGGATGGTAGCGATGAGGAAACAAGTGATGATGATGAGCAACAAGAAATGACAAACTTAGCTCTCATGGCTATTGGGGAAGAATCATGTGATGAACTTGATGAGGTAAGTGTTCTTCCTACATATGATGAATTGCATGATGCTTTTAAGGATTTGCATGATGAGCTAATGAAGATTGGTAAAAAGAATATATGTCTTAAAAAGAAGATGATAGAGCTTAAGAATGAAAACGATTCATTTAGTGCAAAGATTACATGCCTAGAATTAGAAAATAAAATATTGCGTGATAGTATTGCATTATTTGAGAATTCTAGCACCTCACATGAGCACTTAGAGTCACACATGAATGACTTGAAAAATGAGAATGAAATGCTTAGAAAGAAGAGCAATGAACTAAATGAAATTATGCTAAAATTCACAAATGGGCAAAAGATGTTGGACAATTTGCTAAACTCACAAAAATGTGTATTTGACAAAAGTGGCATAGGTTATAAACCGAATTTGAAACAAAAATTTTACAAGAGTTATTTTATGAAGAATACATCTATTAACAATAAAATTGTATGTCATTATTGCAATCAAGATGTCCATATGAAAAATAGATGTGCAGTGAAGAGAAATGCATATTATGGTATGAAATGTGTTTGGGTTCCGAAAGGAACCATTGCTAACTCTCAAGGACCCAAAAAGGTTTGGGTACCTAAAACTTGAGATTTTTTCTACAGGGCTCAAAGAAGAAGAAGAATAAGTGGTACTTGGACAGCAGTTGTTCAAGACACATGACAGGGAATTATTCTTGGTTTTCAAGCTTTACCAAGATCGAAAATGGAGGAGATGTTTCGTTTGAGGATAATTCAAAAGGAAAAATCATTGAGATTGGAAATGTCGGTAATGTATCCTCTACTCTCATTGAAAATGTATGTTTGGTTGAAAACTTGAAACACAATTTGCTTAGTATTAGTCAATTATGTGATAAAGGATATAGAGTTATTTTTGATGAATCAAAGTGTGTTATTGAGAATGCATGTGATGGGAAAGTCTTGTTTGTAGGAAATAGATGTGTTAATGTCTATACCATTAATATAGATTGTGCATCAACAAATGAGAAATGTCTCTTCGCATTGCATGATGATGGTTGGTTGTGGCATAGAAGATTAGGTCATGTAAGCATGGATTTGATTTCAAAAATCGTGAAAAATGATTTAGTAAAAGGTCTTCCAAAAATCAATTTTAAAAAAGATAGAACTTGTGAAGCATGCCAATTTGGAAAACAAATCAAAACTTCCTTTAAAAGCAAGAATCATGTCTCCACTTCAAAACCACTTCAATTGCTTCATATAGATTTATTTGGACCTTCTAGATATGCTAGTTTAAGTGGAAAATTTTATGCATTTGTAATTGTGGATGATTATTCTAAATACACATGGGTATTGTTCTTAGCTAATAAGGATGATGCCATTGATGCATTTCGAATTTTCTATAAAAAGGTTCAAAATGAAAAAGGTTATTCTATTTCTTGTATTCGAAGTGATCATGGTGGAGAATTTGAAAATCATGCATTTGAAAATTTTTGTAATGACTTTGGCATTGAACATCAATTTTCATCACCTAGGACTCCACAACAAAATAGAGTAGTAGAGAGAAAGAATAGGTCTATTCAAGAAATGGCTAGGACCATGTTGAATGAAAATTCTTTGCCTAAGTATTTTTGGGCCGAAGCCGTCAACACCGCTTGTTATGTTTTAAATCGTGTGTTGATTAGACCT
Source organism: Citrus x clementina (assembly GCF_000493195.1). NCBI lineage: Eukaryota > Viridiplantae > Streptophyta > Magnoliopsida > Sapindales > Rutaceae > Citrus > Citrus x clementina. Next base: position 11,563,797 of record NW_006262688.1, on the reverse strand, counting down.
AATCTTAATAAAACTCCATATGAGCTTTGGAAAGATAGAAAACCAACATTGGTTATTTTAAAGTTTTTGGATGCAAATGTTTTGTTTTGAACACAAAAGATAATCTTGGTAAATTTGATCCAAAATCTGATGTTGGTATCTTTCTTGGTTATTCAAATTCAAGCAAAACTTATAGAGTTTATAACAAAAGAACTTTAGTTGTGGAAGAATCTATGCATGTTACATTTGATGAGTCTAACCCCTCTTCTACGGAGAAAGTCTTTGTTGATGATAATGCAGAAGAAGAACAACAACAAGAAGCATCAAATGACAGCCAAGAATACGCACCACCTGGAATTCAAGAGGAACATCATGAAGAACCAAATGCAGAGCAAAATGAAGGTACTTCACAAACACTCCCCAAGGAGTGGAGGTATGTATCCTCTCACCCTAAGGATGTAATTTTAGGAGATCCCTCACGAGATGTTACCACTAGATCATCTCTTAGGAACACATGTGAGCATGCTGCATTTATTTCTCAAATTGAACTAAAATCCTTTGCGGATGCGGAAAATAATGAATCTTGGATTATGGCAATGCAAGAGGAGTTGAATCAATTTGAGAGAAACAATGTGTGGGAGTTAGTTCCTAATCCGGAACATCAATCCATTATAGGTACTAAGTGGGTATTTAGAAACAAAATGGATTAATTCGGTGTGGTTGTAAGAAATAAAGCTAAATTAGTGGCTCAAGGTTACAACCAAGAAGAATGAATTGATTTTGATGAAACTTTTGCATCTGTAGCAAGGTTAGAATCCATTAGGATGTTGTTAGCATATGCATGTCATAAGGATTTTATTTTATATCAAATGGATGTTAAGAGTGCTTTCTTAAATGGATATATTATGGAGGAAGTTTATGTGAAACAACCTCCTGGTTTTGAAAATGAAAAATTTCTAGATCATGTGTATAAGTTATCCAAGGCTTTGTATGGTTTAAAACAAGCACCTAGAGCTTGGTATGATAGGCTTAAAAATTTCTTGTTGCATAACGATTTTTCAATGGGAAAAGCGGACACAACTCTTTTTGTTAAGCATAAGAACCAAGACATACTTATTGTTCAAATTTATGTTGATGATATTATTTTTGGTTCTACTAATAAGTTGTTGTGTAAAGACTTTTCATCATGTATGAGCCAAGTGTTTGAGATGAGTATGATGGGAGAGTTGAAGTACTTCCTTGGACTTCAAATCAAACAAAACGATGAAGGAATTTTCATAAACCAAGCCAAGTACGTGAAAGATCTACTCAAAAGATTTGGCTATGAAAATGGAACGGCAAAAAGCACTCCTATGAGTACTACCATCAAGCTGGACAAAGATGAGAAAGGTAAGGAAGTTGATATCAAGACATATCGAGGTATGATCGGATCCTTACTCTACTTGACTGCTAGTAGGCCTAATATTATGTTTAGTGTTTGCTTGTGTGCTAGATTTCAATCTTGTCCTAAAGAGTCTCACATGCTTGCTGTCAAACGCATTTTTCGATATTTAATTAGCACTATTAATCTTGGCCTTTGGTATCTTAGAGGAACTCATATTGATTTAACTTGTTATTCGGATGCCGATTTTGCTGGGTATAAGGTTGATAGAAAAAGTATTAGTGGGACATGTCACTTCCTAGGCCATTCTCTTGTCTCTTGGTTTAATAAGAAACAAAACTCGGTTGCGCTTTCAACCACCGAGGCAGAATATATTGCCTCAGGTAGTTGTTGTGCACAAATTCTATGGATGAAACAAACCCTTAGAGACTATGGTATTAAGCTTGATCAAATTCCTATCTTATGTGACAATACTAGTGCTATAAATCTTTCTAAGAATCCTATTCAACATTCTAGGACTAAGCATATAGAAATTAGACATTATTTCCTTAGAGATCATGTTCAAAAAGGAGATGTCGTAATTAAATTTGTTTCCACTGAAAATCAACTTGCGGATTTCTTTACAAAACCTCTTTGCGAAGAGCTTTTTATAAAGATAAGACATGAGCTTGGAATGATGAATGTTGAATCTTAATTCTATGTTTTAATACATGGCTTGATATGCTTGTTATCATATGGATTTATGCTTCATGAATTAGATAACTTGATATGCTTGTAAACTTATGATTTTATAATTTTGTGTTTCATGCATTAAATGGCTTATTGAAAAGTTTTAAATTTCAAAATGATTTAGAATTAATCAATTTTTAAGGCCGGAAATAAAATGGTGTGTGTAGTACAAGTATAGGAGCTAGCAAATATTCCCTTTTTATTCTTCCAGAAAAACTTTTTTTTATTAATCTCTCTCGGGACAAATTCCGGACAACCGGATTTTCAATCCGGAAAACCAGATTAGCTTTGGTTGGTCTCTGCCTCATAACCGATCTACCGGTTCTTCAATCCGGAAAACCGAATTCGCGTGCATGCTTTGCTGGAACAAAACCGGATTTCCGGTTCAAGACATCCAGAAAACTGATTATTTTTTGAAGCACTCAAAACCGGCCAACCGGTTAAAGAAACCGGCAAGCCGAATTTTCCTCATGATGCTCTCGGGTACTTATCCGGCCAACCGAATCTCAAAACCGGCAGACCGGTTTCGGGTGCTTGGTTTCTGCCCAATAACCGGCTTGCCGGTTAGGAAATCCGGCAAGCCGGATTCGTGAGTATTTGTGCTGTTCATCATTTTCTCCTCATTCGGCAAACCGTTCTTATTCTCTCTCTAGAAGCCGCTTTCTTCTCTCTTGATTTCACTCTAAAATCCATCTTTTTCTTCCATTTCCACATCAAATTGAATCAAGAAAATCATTCCCCATCTCATTAAGAACCCTCACGAGTCCGAAAGTTTTGTTGGAACCTTTTGATCAAGTGTTGCTTGTTCTGAAAATGAATGGACTCAAAGGTGGATTGACTAGAGGTGCCCCTTGCTTCCCGTGGTCGTGTGGATGGTTGAACTGGTTCTTTGCCTTTTCTTCGAACCGGCCTAGAGCTTGACATGATGATTTTGTTGGATTTGAAGATTAAAACACCAAATAGAATGAAGATGATGAAGATTGAAAGTGAGTTGGTGAAATAAATTGAAGCAAAAACGGCTTGAGAGTGAGAAATCTAGAGAGAGAAAACTCGGCCTAAAATCTAGGTAGGAATTGGGATCTAAGGATTTAGATGTTGAAAATGGGTTTCAAGGATGGTCAGTTGGAGGAGTTTTGATTGAGTTTGATGATTCGGACTTGAACAACATCTTAGGATCTTCCGATGATGGCCTAGACATTTTTTCTCTTAGGAAACCTCCTGATATTGATGACTATGTTCATGTTGATGCCGTTCGTAATATTTGTCGGCGTAATGATCTTTCTGTTGAAGACTGTACCATTCATTTCCGTACTCAGTGTCTTTGTCTTCAAACTCGTTTTTTGTTTCGTATCATCCAGTCCATTGTACTTCCTAGATCAGGACATTTGGATGAGGTTTCTCACATGGATGTCGCCATGATTGACTGTATTCTTAGAGGTCGCCCAGTTAACTTGGGTTATTCCATCGTTCGCACCATGTTGAGCATTCCAGCCTTGATTACCCGCTCTCTTCCTTATAGTCATTTCATTACCCGAATTCTTAAATTCTTTGAAGTGCCGATTCTAGAACCATCTTGTAGGCCGTCCAAGGGTATTGGGGATGAGGTTATTGTTGGGTTAGGCTTTGAGTGGAAGGATGGCACTTGGGTCAAATACATCGATAACAAGTTTACCTTTCTAGCCCCAAGTGATGATCGGCCACTAAATGCTGTGATTCCAGCAGATCAGCTTCCAGTATTCTCATTCTCATTTCGAGGGCAGCGTAGACGCCGAGTTTCTTCCACGGTTGCTTCAGCTCCTAGTGTATCTGCATCCGTTTCATCACCTCCGCGACCTCCTACCTCTGGAGATGTTACTCTTCAGCAACTTATAGATGAGGTGCGGACACTTTCGGTGTGGTAGACTGAGCTTCAACAGAAGCAGCAGCAGTAGCGGCAGCTGCAGCAGCAGCTCATTCATGGACAGCGCCTCCTCTTCGAGCACTTCAGCATTCTATATCCATTTCCACCTCCTTCACCTCCATCCTCACCACCTGAGTAGTATCTTATGCTTGTACTTGGACACACCTACATTTCATTTACTGCATTGTGTGTTCTTTTATTTTCGACTCTATAAATGGTTATTATGCTTTTCGGTTTATGTATTTGTTTTGGATGATATGGATTTGTTGTGACTATTTATGTTGGATGTTATGGATTTGTTTTGGTTTATCATTATGGATTATATGGATTTTCTTATGCTTATGGATATATATATATATTTTTTTTTACTAATGAGCTTGTGTTGCTATTTTGATGATTGATAGGGGAAGCTTTTATTCTTTTATTCTTTTATTCTTTTTTATGATGAAGGGGGAGAATGATTTAATAAGTGTTATGAAAATATGCATATATCTAGGGGGAGCATGTATGTAGGGGGAGTTTTTGGTCAAACAATTTTCAAATCATTTTTTAACTTGCATTGATTAAGGGGGAGCTTTTTCATAACAAGATTAAAGTTTTTAATGTGTTTTGTCATCATCAAAAAGGGGGAGATTGTTAGCCTATATGGCTATAAAAATTGATTTTGATGATAACAAATCACATGTATTTATTAAGCAAAGATTTATGAATTATGCTTTTATAATAAAAAAATGATGTTATGAAATTAAAGCATTTTGGACTAAAATAAAAGCATTGTTAAAATCTTTGATAGAGTTTTTAAATTTCGAATTTGGACCTATATGAAACTATTTAAATGTTTTTGGGCCATTATATAATTTTACAAAGTTTGGGCAAAATCATAATTTCAAAAAGTTTTGGGATTGACAAAGTATTACTTAGAAATTCTGAAATTGAACCTATTTGCAAAGTCTCATAACGTTTTGGGTCATACTACAGTTTTATACAGTTTTGGGGTCAAACTAAAAATTTGGGAAAATTTTCACTGTAGCAGGTTACTGTAGCAAGCGGCTATCCGGATTCTGAAAACTGAAAACCCGGATACGGGCAGCAAGCGTCCAGAACAAAAACGGCAAGCCGGTTAGGCAAAATTTTAAATTTTGCCTTAACGGTAACATAAATCCGGCTTACCGGATTCCATAAACGACAAACCGGATACGCCTGGAATGTGAGTAACGGCTAGTTTTTGAGCTCAAACTACAAGAACTCAAATCCAACTCATTTTGAATCTCTCCAACAAGCAAAAACAAAAAGCACACGTAATATCTTGAGCCTTCAACTTGCAAAACACAAATCATTGAATCATTCATTGTTCTTCATCTTTGAATATCTACTCATTGAGTGAGTTTGATTGTAACTTTCATTTCTTCATTTCATTTGTAAGAGTTTGAGTGTGTGAGACACTTGAGTGAAGAGATTGGGAGATAATCTCTTTGTTGTAAAGGTTTATTGACACCTCGAAGTCAATTGTAATCGGTTGAAGCCTCGGAAAGGCTTGGATAGTGAAATCCTCTAGCTTGGATTGCTTGGAGGCGTGGACGTAGGCGGAGATTGCCGAACCACGTAAAAATTCGTGTGTTTGTTTCTCTTCTCCCTTACTCTTTAATTATTGTGCCTTTATTAAACTTATTGCTTTCAATTTTTATTAAGGCATTAGATTGCTTGTTGTGTGGATTTGCTAGGTTAATTTTTAAATTTCCAATTCACCCCCCCTCTTGGGTTGCATACTTATATTTCAGGTGTGTGAAGAGTTAGTAACGAAAAGAAATTATGTTTGATTGTAATTAAATTTATTTTTATCCTTTTACCCAATTCTCAGCTTTAAATATAAAAATGAGACTTCAAAAGAGTTTTTATGAATTAGAATCAAAAGTTTTCTTGATGTTGAAGAGTCAAAAAAGGAACCACATGCAATTGCCGACAAATTTAATGTTTTGGTGACCAAATTTAAAGCATTGGTGGGCAAACGGATGCTATTTGGAGATTTTCTTATTTCATGAAATGATGGTCAAAATGGTTGAAAACAATTGAAGGATTTGGTGCAATAGTGTAGTTGTTTTGCCGATAAATAGAAGGCAACTCTTTCATTCAATGTATCCCAAAACTTAGAGAGCTTAGGTGAAGAGCTCTCTGAGAGAGTGCAGAGAGAGTTCTATATGAGAGAGTTCAGAGAAAGGGATTATCTGCAAGTGAGTTATTCGAAAGTTTGGGAGATTGTTTGCTTGGGTGCTCAGTTGGGTTATTTGTAGTAATGTGAGAGAATGTTTATCTTTAAAAAAATGTTTCCATCAAGATATGTGATAGTAGTGGGTGTATTTAGGTTTTTGGAAAGTGAGGTTTCGTTACTTTAATTTGTAATCTATTAATTGTTTTACTAACAATTATTCTCTCTTGCCTCTGTGAGCGTAGGTTTTATTGTCGAACTACGTAAAATTTTTTTGTCCTTTATTTTTCTATAAATATTTGGTGCGTATTGATTTTGCATTCGCACACAAGTGGTATCAAATCACAACAAATGACGCTTTTGCATCACAACAAGTGGCATTAGAGAACAACAGGTGGTATTAGAGAACAACACGTGGTACCAGAGCCGATGCTTCATATATACTTGCAATATACATCACTGTTCATGTATACGCATTGTTTATAAATATGGTGGAGCAGGCGATTCGTACTTAAGGTATATGATACTATTCACTTGGTAATATTCGTGTATATAGTACTGTTCACATATATGGTACTATTCACAAATACGATGAAGCCAACAATTCCCACTTGGGTATATCAAAAGCCTATAGTATTGTTATGTAGATAAGTGCATGTCCAGGAAATTTTTGTCAACAAGGCTATCATTGTCTAAGGAGTCTAAGTGTTAAGTAATATGGTTGTGACCTCTCCAGTCTTTCCTGGAACTTTGTTGGTGCATTATTCACACGAACATACACAAAATAGATTATTTTTCTTATGTCAGAATTTATTTATTTACATTTGGGACTGTTCATGATAATGTGATGGTACATGATATTTGACAGAACGGGACTAGGACAAATTTTTGTCCCAAAAAAAAAATAAAATAACGAGAATGAAATTTTTTTTTGTAATCTCATTTCCATATACGGAACAGAATTGGGATTGGCAGATCCCATTCCATCCAGTCCCATTGCCAACCCTACCCCAACACCCACATCTAAGGTGGACGAAGTCCTATCCCTTCACACTCAATCCTCTATATGGGCCTTCTTAGCCTATATTTCAAAAGTAATGGTCTCCATATCTGCCTTGTTAGCCTATATTTCGAAAGTAATAGATTCTATAGATGCACTTCAATGCACAACCTAGCATACTTCCCTCATTCCGCCAAGAAGTACTTGTCAACTTTGACAATCCATCCTATTTTGTTTAGTCATCACAATGAAAATGCAAAAAATATATAGTAAAGACATCACATTCATATGTTCAAGGTATTTAATAATGGACATTGAGTTAGTTCTACTTATAAATCTATATATATATATAAAGTTGGGACTACAAGAGGTGATGTGGTATCACCATTTCTCATCTTTGTATATTCTCTATTATCTAATAAATAGATATTTTCTTTTTAGATTTGGATTTTCATCTTCTCATAATTAATTTGACTGTTACTACACAATCAATATATAACAGTTCATCAAAAGACCCATTATCTTCTCCTTTTGTTGTGCTTTTATCAGGTACCAAGCTTCAAAGGATGATTTAACTGTTTATTCGGCGCTTTCTAAACCACCATCATCTGAATATGTGAATGTGTCTCGCTGGTACAACTACATTGATGCGCTTTTAAGGATTTCGTAAGTTTCTCATCTTGTCAGAAGGTCCCAGTGTTTGTGGTTAAATTGTGTAGTAGATTTTGAATAGTCTCATGTTCCATGAAACGTTTTTGCTTACTTCTGAGCATTGCTGATTCAGTGGTGTTTCTGCAGAAGGGTCTGGTGTCATTGTAGAGGGATCTGCCCCTATTGCAACTCTTCCAGTTGACGACATAAAGGCAAGTAGTGTTGTTATGTGTTCATGTCATAGGCACATAACTGCCTTTTGTAGGTTTAATTTATAATGACGATTGAACAAGCATTTTGCTTATTACGGGTTCAGTTTTTTCCATTGTTTTGGACTCCCATTAATTTTTATAATCATGGGGTTCAGATTTGGAGGGGGTTGGCTTATTTGGGAACTTATATCAATTATGTTCCTCGCTTGGTTTATGAAATTTGGCTATACTTAATTCTCAGACTGCTGCCGCTGACGATGATAATGACGATGTGTATCTGTTCGGTGAGAAGACAGAAGAGGAAAAGAAGGCTGCTGAAGAACGCTCAACTGCCATCAAAACATCTGCAAAGAAGGAAGAATGTAAGCTTCTCTTCTCATTGACTGATTAATTTATTTATTAACAACAGGCCCAGCTCTTTTGTGCTTAATTTTTTCCATTCTACATTCTGAATTTCCTCGTATTTCATTCTCAGTTGGCAAGTCATTAGTTCTATTGGATATAAAGCCATGGGATGATGAGACTGATATACAAAAGCTGGATGAAGCAGTACGCGGCATTAAGATGGAAGGGTTGCACTAGGGAGCATGTAAGTCTTTTCTATATGCACTTCAGCTATAATTTCTTTTATATTTGACGTCAATAAATATACCTTTAGGTGGTGTTTGGTTTTAAGAAAGGGGAGGAGAGAAAAAGAGTGAAATGGAGGGGAAAGGAGAAGAGAGGAGTGGAAGAGAATAGTGAAATTAAATTTCATTGTTTGGTTCGACATAAAATTTGATAGGGAAAGGAATTGTAATTTTTTCTTTGGACAAATTTATTCTTTGCCTTAAATATTAAATTATCTATATTAGTAATAAAATATAATTTAATATTAATACCAAACTTTTTTAATTTCAAAATGTTCTAAAACAATTCATGATTTATATTTAATATAAAATAATTTAATATATTAAACTAATTAATATAATTTAATATTAAATATAATTTAATATAAATAAAAGCCGGTCAACTAAGTCAGTGCCGGTCAACAGAAGTCAACACCGGTCAACGGCGTCCGGTACCTTTCCGACGGAAGTCCGGCGAGTTCCTGCGGAGATCTGGTGAGGTTCTGGTGAAGTTCCGGTGTATCAGCGGTGGTCCGGCGAAATTCCGGCGATGATCCGGCGAAATTCTGGTGTACCGGCGGCTGTCGGACGAAGTTCCGACGAAGATCCGGTGAAGGTCCGGCGATAATTAATTTATATTTATATATTTTCATATTAAATAAATAAATAAGTTTATTTATTTTGTTAAAATTTTTAAATCATTCATTAAATTTGATTAATATAAAATTATTTATAATATTAAATTGATAAAATAAAATTATAAATAATAATAATAATTAATAACATTAAACAAGTTAAAATGTTGAAGGGCAATTTTGGAAGCTTGGGTTTTCAACATAAGAGGAATTTAAATTCTTCACTTTTTGGTGTGGAATTCAAATTCTACATTATAAGGGATATTAAATTCTAATGAAAATTAAATTCTTATATATTCTGTGCAACCAAACAATGGAAATAAAAGTAGAATTTGAATTATTTTCTTGTCCCTCATTCTCTCCTCCCAACAAAACATTACCTTAATGCTTGCTGCAGCTGAAACCATCTTCTAATTAAATATCACCTTTTCTCCATCAGAAGAATGTAATTGGACAAGCTGATATTAAACTTACAGTTTAGTTTCTGGACTTCAAGCTAACATGAACATGTTTGATGTCACAGACAAACTTGTACCCGTTGGATATGGCATAAAGAAGTTGCAGATAATGCTTACCATTGTGGATGATTTGGTGTCTGTTGACAATCTCATTGAGGAGCATCTGATGGCTGAGCCAATAAATGAATATGTCCAGAGCTGCGATATTGTAGCCTTCAACAAGATATGTATGTGTATCATATATGTATTCCTATGCTTGTCTATTCATTTAATTCATACACATGCCATTAGCAACCTTTCCATAAAACTTCCAATTATCCTAATCTTAGGCTGTATATTTGTCTTACTCATGTAACAGAATCCAAGAATCCTTGATGACGGATGCTGGTGAGGTTTCCGGAGGAAGTTTTTGGTTAGCTGGTCACTGCAAAGTGACTACTATCCTGTTTTTTGTTCCACAACCTTTGCTTCTGTTATTAAATTTGTTCTTGGAGAGTGGTGTGTCCTAATGCTATGCTTGCAATGGAGTATTTAGAGAATAGTTTTGTACGATTTGTCTAGGCACGTGTAATTAATTATGAGAATTCTTTGCAAGTAATTTGTCATAAATGTATATTCTCTATTATCTAATAAATAGAGAAATTTTCTTTTAGATTTGACTTTTCATCTTCTCATAATTAATTTGACTGTTATTACACAATCAATATATAACAGTTCATCAAAAGACCCACTATCTTCTCTAATTGAAACCTTCTTGATCATAAATTAAGCAATAATTTATAAACATTTTTAATCACTCTTCTCCTCTACCTCACCTTAATTTATAAATAGTAACAAAAAATATGATATCCAACGTAAACATAAACACAACATAAAAGACCAAAAAATACCAATGGCTCTAAAACATATGTTTTTCATTTTGGCCCTCACTTGCCTGATCATGACAAATATTGCAAATGCAACCAGCAGGAATGATCGCCTCAACAACAATATGAAACCAAGCTACGATCTTGCAACAAGACTTGAAGCTAGCGGAGGCCTAACAGAGTGCTAGAACGCGTTAATGGAGCTGAAATCATGCTCAAATGAGATTGTTATATTCTTCCTTAATAGCCAAGCTGATATTGGCCCTGACTGTTGCCGCGCTATTGATATCATCACCCGTAATTGTTGGCCTGCAATGTTCATCTCTCTCGAATTCACTGCCGAAGAAGGGAACATACTGAGAGGCTACTGTGATGCATCTTCTGCTCCTTCTCCAGGTGGCCTCGCGGTGATATATCAGCCTCAGGTTTCCAAGGTTTTGGCTTAGACAAGGTGCATCTATGGCACTTCTATTTCCGTGGTGTTAATTTAGTTAATGCAATTTTAAATAATTAAAAAAGTCTTTTTGGTTTTAGCTTTGCTTTATTTTTTCATTTTTTTTTTTGAAGTCTTACCTCTTAATTGAATAGAATAAATCGTTAAAAATAAAATAAGAAAAAAAGAAAAATATTAAATTCTTTTTTCAAAGTCTCGCGAAGCGCGGTTCTATTTCCTAGCATCTATATAAAGCTGGAACTACAAGAGGTGATGTGGCATCAGTATTTCTCATCTTCTTGAATTCTTTATTATCTAATATATTGGTTGAGATTAAAAAACAATTACATTACAAAATATTAAAAATAAAAAATAATTGTTAAATTACAAGAGATTACATGTCTCTTCCTCTTTCTATTTAAATTCAACAATAAGTAACCATTAATAATAATTAATTATAAGTTTTCAAACATTCATTTATTTTATTATGCCAACAACTAAACTTTAGTAGTTTAAAATATATTAATTAATTAATATAGGAAGGAAAGTTCCTTCATCTTCCCTCAACAATACTATTAAGACCCAATTTTAATGTCATAATCACATATTTAATTATGCAACCTTTTGTTTAGTGTTTTTTGGCTTCTTCAAACTTTATAAGCATTAAGTATTTAAATTTTGTGGCATAATTATTTCTCATCTTTTTATATTCTCTATTATATAATATATTGGTTGAGATTAAAAAATAATTACATTACAAAATATTAAAAATAGAAAATAAATAAAAAATAATTATTAGATTACAAAAGATTACATGTCTCTTCCGCTTTCTATTTAAATTCAACAATATATAACCATTGATAATAATTAATTATAAGTCTTGAAAGATTCATTTATTTTATTAAGCCAACAACTAAACTTTAGTGGTTTAAAATACATCAACTAATTAATATAGGAAAGAAGGTTCCTTCATCTTCCCTCATCAATGCCAATATGGCCTAATTTTAATGCAATAATCTCATATTTAATTATGCAACATTTTTTGGCTTCTTCAAACTCTATAAACAATAAGTATTTAAGATTTGTTATGTTTGAGTTTTTTTTTTATTATTTAACCAACATCCTCTTTAGAAATATTCTTATATTTTTATTTTTTAACTTATTTGAATTTTTAGTATTGTGTGCTTCATGGAGTACTTTTTTCTTCATGAGTTGAACAATGATAAAGATAGTTGGATGATAAGGGTTAGGCTTTGTAGGATGTGGGCGTCTGTTAATACCAAGAAGAATAGAGAATTAATTAGTGTGAATATGATTTTTATTGATGAAAATGTTGTATAAAAAATTCCTTCTCCCATTGTTTTCTCTAATTTTTTTCCCAATTGTTTTATACTTAACGTAGCATTTTTTTTCGTAGGAAAATCTAATGCATGCAACAATTAGGAAAAATTTAGTGATAAGGTTTAGACACATGTTGAGTGAGGATTCTTTGTACAGTGTCAAGAATTTGAAAATTGTTTCAACTACAGGTGAATACAGACCACTTTCAAATCAGTATAAAATTATGTTCTTGATTATAACTTCGCTTAAGAGGTTAGAAGAAGGAACTGTTAAGATTTCGATCAATAGATTCCAATTCATATCTCTAAATTTGATTGATATACGTATGAATGATAACACAATCCTCTCAGCTAATTTTTTTAATTATTAATGTTCGTTAATCTTTAAGTGTATATTAGAAATTATTAATCCTTATGTTTTAACATGTTTATATTATTTTTTCATAATATTACAGATGTTGTCGAAAGTTTATGTGGTGTCGGTGATATTGAGATCGTTGGAGCTGGTTGCAAAAAAATAGATATAAAAGTTCTAACAGATTAGCCAGTTGAATATAATTTGGAACTTATCACAACTATAAAATGTATAAGGTATGTACACTTACACTAGGGAAAAGGACAAACACACCCCCAACGTTTAGACAAAGGGACAAAAACCTCCCTAATGTTTTAAAAAAGACATTTACACCCAAATTTATTATAATTTCACCATTATACCCTTCTAGCATATAAAAAAATTATTAGATTATCCAATTTGTCTATATATTGTTAATAAAATTATAAATAGATAAGTTGGATATTATTAAAAAAATTATAAATATACCCTCATTGCCAAATTCCTCTATTTAAATTTTTATCAATAACCAATTTTCAAAAAAAAAAAAAATCTATACACCTAAAAAAATTGTAAATAAATTATAATTTTAAAAATAAAATTGGTAACCAATTTTATTTAAACTTTAAACTTGTATATTTAATAATTCTCCACATGTCAATCATTTAAACTTGTATATTTATAACTAATTTTCTATGTTATTTATTATGGTATTAATAACCAATTTTATTTTTAAAATTATAATTTATTTATAATTTTTTTAAGTGTGTAGATGTCTTTTTTGAAAATTGGTTATTGATAAAAATTTAAATAGAAGAATGAGGCAATGAGGGTATATTTATAATTTTATTAACAATAAATAGACAAATTAGATAATCTAATAATTTTTTTTTATACGCTAGAAGGGTATAATGGTAAAATTATAATAAATTGGGATGTAAATGTCTTTTTTGAAATATTAGAGGGGTTTTTGTCCCTTTACCTAAACGTTGGGGGTGTGTTTGTCATTTTCCCCTTACACTATACACACTAATATATATATTTTTAAAGTTAACAAAAAAATAATTAACTTTAATAAATAACAGTAGTTTTATAAGGTTGCCTCATCTTAAAAAAAATCAATTCATATTTTTTATCAGTTTCATCAAGTGTAAAGTACGAAAAAAGAATAATATTAAATTTTTTTTAAAGCCACGCGAAGCGCGGTTCTATTTTCTAGTTTATAAATAACACTAAGGTCCTATCTTAGAGTACTTGCAACTATAACACTTGTATGTGAGTGATGGTTGTCGAAGCCAGTAAAAATAAATACCTACTCTAAATAAATTGTGTATAGTGATTGAGTAGGGTCGTGTCCACATAGATCGGTAATTATTTAAATCCTTTTAAAATATAAAATGCAAAATGGGGGAATTGTTGACAATAATAAAAATCAAATTAAAATAACAAGAACGCAAATTAAAATTGTAATTCAAATTGGAGAAAGCTCTGGTTGAAGGAATTAACTCAGTTTATTCGACTACTGATCATTGATTCAAATATAAATTATTACTACATATGAATAGACTGGTTATAGCTATTGAGACCCTCTAATAGTCAATCTCTCCTTAACTAGTCGATAACCAAGGTACGACCGTTGGTTATTTCCCTAATCAATAGATAACCCTAGATACGATTATAGAATTTAATCAATTGACAGCCTGAAAAACCAGAGAGACCCAAATCCTAATCAACAAACGCATACGATGGTTCATTTAAATTAGATTATTTATTCTCATAACACAACGCACTGCTATGCTATTTGTCACAAACATTAAAATCTTCATACGATAAATCATTTAATTGACAATAAATTAAGTTGATAATTAAATAGTGATCAATTATCTAATTAACAAACATACTCATGACAATAATTCAGAGAATAAACAAATACCCAAAAAGTAATAAAACAATTAAAGCATAAGAAATATCTCACAGTAGTGACGAATCAAAGCTTCATTAACCTTCAACTAGAATAATAGGTTTAGTTCTTCATAGAGAGAATATCAAAATTTAGATCTAGGGTTTCTTTCTTTTCAAAAATCTCCCCCTTTTCACAATGGATTCCTTCCTTAAATACTCTCTCTCTCTTCTCCTATATAGTTCTTTTTAAAATAAAATACTAATATCTGAAATATTAAATTTGTAATTACAAAAATAACCAAAAATATAAAACACGTTAAACTAAAAACTGCAGGTCCGTAGTTGACAGCACGCGCCCACGCCTTATCAACAAAGTTCTTCTGACGCTCATAATTTCTCCAAGAAAACAATCATCCTCAAACATTATCTTGGAGTTCAAGTTTAGCACCAATCAATAGAATTGCACATACAAAAATAAAACACAAGTGAATCACTATTATTAAGTGCAAAACATCGATATTGAGGGAAGTAAACAATGCAAAATTAGTGCATAAATTGCACTCTAATAGTGAGACATAATAAATAGATTGGTCAAATCTCTATTAATTAAGTTCTTTAAAAGGTCATATCATGATGACCAGGGAAATTCATACAGCAATTGATGTTATCTTGAATTAATGTATTATTTCGAGTCTTTATCATGAAGTTACCAAGGTCAATAGCGTTTGGATTTCAGTTGTAGGGATGACAATGTTACTCACAAATTTACCCAAATTTGCCCGTAAAAAACTGCTTGCTATGGGTAATTTTGTGGGTTTAGTATTATAAATTTAAATCCGCTACCGATTATCAATGGGTTTTGTGTTAACAAAAAATCCGTGTGGGTATGTGCCAACCCGTAATTTTATTTTATTTATTTTTTATAAATTTAAATTATTAAAATTACACTAAAAATATCTAATTATAAAAATACATAAACTAAGTTATTGACAATCATTTATTGCTCAAGACCTAACCCAATCTTTTTAATTATAGAAATATTTAATTATAAAAATAAATAACTACTACCGCTAACTTGATTCACATCGTTATCTTCACAATATGTATGCATATATTTTTTCAATGAAAAAACAATTAATCATATTAATTGAAATTGGTTTGTCTTAGATTTATCAGTTTCAGCTAAAAATCCACTTAAATTGGATCGCATTAAGAGTGAGCAAAAAAGCTGATTAATAAAAAACAGAACCGAACCGAACCGAAATAGTAATATAGTACAAGTAATAAAACTAATCGGTTCCATTTTCGGTTTATTTTTTAAAAAAAACAAAAAATTGAACCAGAATCTCAAATAAACCGATTGTAAAAAAACCCTAAAGCTAAAATCTAAATCTAAACACTTCTGTCTTCTTTTGTAGTTCTGTTCCCGCTGCTCGTCATGACCTTCAGCCAAAAGCAAAAACCCACCGCTGCTCGTCGTGACCTTCAGCCACAGGCTCGAGTCGTGACCTTCAGCCACACTTCTGTCCCCTCTGCTCGTCGCCGCCGCCGCTCGTCAGTCGTCACCAAGTTTACGGTCTACTTGGAGCTTTTGGTTTGCATTGAAGCATGTCTCCAAGAGCCTGACCTGATCTTGGGTTAGCCGTTTTCTGCTTAGTTTAGATGGCTGTCGGTTTTCTGACCTGAACTGAAGATCCATTTCTGGCTTTTACAGGTGGTGTTTGAGATTATTGAACTTTTGGGAAGGGTGGAGAGAGCTTGAAGCTTGCTCTCTTATAGACTTGTACGAAAAAGTGGCTTGGGTAATTGCTTGAATCTTGATGATTATGCCAGTGAGAGCCCATAGTCGCAACGCAAGCATGGAAGAGGAGGTCCCAGAGGGTCAAAACTGAGTGGCTGTCATCGAGAGCTCCTTTCCTTCACTCTCGATCGCCTTCACAAGGTAAAAAAAAAAAAAAGTTTTGATTTCAATCGAAGTTCTTCAGTGATGGAAGCGGAATGATATTGTTATTTCTTGTAATTGAAACTTTGAAAGGAACCGGAACTTTTTTTATATACTTTGGTTTTGTTCACCCAATTTATTTCTTTTGTAGTTTTGTTAAAGTTTAAAAGACTTTTTTGTTATTTATTTTGATTTAAAATTGTTATTTGAACGTGTTATGTGTTCTTGAATATACTTTGATACGTATTTTAATTTTTTTGTTTGTTAACTTCTTATGTTTGTGGTAGATTTATTAATTTAAGATTTTAAATTTAAAAAAGCTAAAAGTAGGTCTAATAGGCCTATAATCAAAATAATCGAACTGAATCGAATCGAATTATTTTAATTAATTGAATATTTAATTATTTTGTTAATTTAATTAATTACAATTATAAAAAAATTAATAAATTAGTAAATCGAACCGAACCACACCCATCCCTAGATCGCGCTAGCTCAACATTGGTGTGCTTAAAATTTTCATGCTAGCTGGCTCATGCAAACATGCTTGACTTTTCAACAGGTGGTATGACTTTCATACACACCTGACCCACTTGCCCACAAAACCCCATTACTCAATTCCTCCATCACAAGATTGAAGTTTGGTCATTTTGGTCAGCTGAAGCTTATCCATGCAAAAAATCATTCGCTATGGTCTCTCTAATGATCAGTTACTAGTAAGAAAACTTCTTGACCTTTGCTCTTTTTATGGCAAAACGGATCATGCCCTTCTTGTTTTTAGTCAAATCCGGTGCCCACATGTGTTTACTTGGAATCTTATGATTCGGGCACTGACTATTGATGGCAGCTCCCTGCAAGCGCTCTTGCTGTATAACCTTATGATATGCAATGGCTTTAGACCCGATAAGTTTACTTTCCCGTTTGTTATTAAAGCTTGTATTGCGTCTTTGGCTATTGAGAAGGGAAAAGAGGTTCACGGGCTAGCCGTTAAAGCTGGGTTTTCGCGAGATATGTTCGTGCAAAGCACTTTGATGGATCTTTATTTAAAGTGCGGGGATGTAGATGGTGGGCGTAAGATGTTTGATAAAATGCGTGTTAGAAGTGTGGTTTCGTGGACGACGATGATCTCTGGCCTTGCGGCCTCTGGGGATCTGGATGCTGCCTGAAGGGTTTTTGATCAAATGCAAACGATAAATGTTGTTTCGTGGACGGCTATGATTAATGCGTATGTGAGGAATGAGAGAGCTCAAGAGGCTTTTGAGTTGTTTCAAAGAATGCAGCTTGGTAATTTGAGGCCGAATGAGTTTACACTTGTTAGCTTGTTACGAGCTTGTACAGAACTGGGGAGCCTAAAATTGGGGGGCTGGATTCACGGTTTGAGTCCCATAATAATTTTATGGGACTTAATTCCTTACCATAGTAGTGGAGGTAGATTTGTCTCCTCATAATTATGGATAGAGTAGATATATTTTCTTAATTATGAGTGGGGCAGAAATATAGATGGTACTATAATAAGAATTAATCTTGATCTAAATTTTTGTTTTAAAATAGGGAAAAGGACATTCAACCCCCCAACGTATAGGAAAAGGGACAAAAAACCCCTCAACGTTTCAAAAAGGACTTATAACCCCCTTTCCGTTAACAAACACCATTTGTTTTAATAGTAAATTTATTTTTAATTTTTAATTACTATTATACCCTTATAATAAATTAATTAATATATTAATTTGAGATATATCACAATTAATAATTTTTTAAAACTAAAAATTGAGATACAATTACATTTTTGCCCAAATGATTTGCTATAAATTATACATTTCTAATGATCAAACCTTTCATATGTGATTATTACTAATAAAATGAAATTTGATTAAACCCTTTTTTTTAGGAATCAAATCCATTACACTAGATTGACTTGACGGCAACACTTATAGTGAGAGATAAAAAAATAATTGTATCTCAATTTTAAGCTTTTAAAAAATTATTAATTGTGATATATCTCAAATTAATATATTAATTTATTTATTATAAGGGTATAATAGTAATTAAAAATTAAAAATAAATTTACTGTTAAAACAAACGGTATTTGTTAACAGAAAAAGGATTATAAGTCCTTTTTGAAACGTTGAGGGGTTTTTTGTCATTTTTCCTAAACGTTGGGGGGTTGAATGTCCTTTTTCCTTTAAAATATGATCTAAATTTGTCTTAGGAGATAGATATCTATAAGATTTGATCTTAACCTAAATTAGTCTCGATAAATATCTAATTGTAAACATTAACAAATTACTTGTTATAAATAATCAATTAGGTGGCGTTTGTTTTTTAACTTAATGACTTAAAGTGACTTAACTTAATTAATTAAGTTAATTAGAGATGTTTGTTTTTATAACTTAATGAGACTTTTTAGATAATTTTGACTAAATCTGAATTAAGTCAATTACTTGCTAATGTCAAAAATATCTCTGTTTTATAATTTATTTTTCATGTCTATCCCAAAACTCACACATAGATATTTACCCCACATAAAAATATCCCATTTTTATTTCTTATATTATATACGATAAAATTTAAAATTTATGGTATTTTATATATTAAAATTCTAAAATAATTATGTATTCACTTGAATATAGTTTTACTTATAAATGTTAAAATATTGTGGTATTTAATATATTATTTATTTGATATTTAAATTTAATAAGGATACGAATGTAAAAGTACATATTTTCAGCTTTTTAAGTTGAAAAAAACAAACAACTTAATCCTTATTTTCCGAGATTCAGACAAAAAAACAAACATATTATTCAGATTCAGACATTCAGACCTATTCAGAATTCAGACTAATTCAGGTCTATTCAGATTTCAGATAAAAAACAAACGCCACCTTAGTCTATTAAAAGAAAACGCCAATTACGTATATAGTAAGCTTAATTCAAGTTTTTTTTTTCCCTTTTGAAATAAAATATTTGGTATATATATATAAGCTTAATTCATTTATATAGAGAGCTTTCCATTTCATGATGCACAAAATTAGTTCGCAATGATGTCCAAAAGGAGTAATATAAATTTTTGGAGAAAATGCATAATCCATTGAAATTGAATAATTAGCATCAACCTAAGCAGCAAAATAATAGGAAAAGTAGTTATGGGCCAAATGAGGCACGATGACCATTAAGAAAATTTGTGCTTCAAGGAGTTGCGGATGCAGCATCGAGTATCATCTCAAAGGCATTTTCGATGCATGACTTCAGCTTTGGAGAATCAATGAAGCCTTCTTCTGTTCCTAATGAAACCCTTAGATTTCCCATGTAGGTCACAATCGTCACCACAAGACTCTGTAAACCCATAAATGGACAAATATAATCAATCAAATTCCAAATTTTTTTTATTTTTTTATTTTTTTTAAATTTTAGCTGAAATATCAATTAACCTATACCTGAGGTGAACCAGCCACCATAAAGTACAAGCCTTTGATGGGATGATTGGCCAAAGCCATCTTTTCCACCGGTCCCATCATATTGGTAATCGCTAAACTGGAGTTATTCAGCGAGCCATGGATAAATTTAGCTGCTGTCTGCATTACAACTGGACCTAATCAGTATAATCGCACACATGGCACAATTTTTGTAGTACTTAAGAAAAATGCTGAAATTCTGGACAATATGACGTGGCAGTATTGCTCCACATATTTAGTAAAAGCTTAAATAAATTTTTAACAATCCTACCTCATGGCCTCTCAATTTCTTCACAGTCTCCAAAAGCTTGGCAGTAAGGTAAGCACCGAAAGAACCGCGCTTACTCTGGATGATCTCTTGAGCTTTCTGGATGAATTTCAGTGGGTTTTGGACCTCCGCATTGGTTAATTGAGGAACTGATATGTGCAAAAATGAAAAATGGTTTCCCCAAGGTGCCTTACTGCCAGGCTTAACCATCTCCTTGATGGAACTGATGCTTTTGAACATCCTGGTGTTGAGCAGTACCACTGCTGTTGAATGTAGATTAGTTGACTCCTGGTTCACTGCTTGCATGTATAATCGAATCCCCAAAAATATAGTTCCCGTAACAACATCGTTTAATGTCTGTATATTGTCATTTGACATTACATAACGGTTAAAATATAGACAAATAGCTTTTAAATAGTTAAGCTAATTTAATTTAATTAGTTGATTGTGGGTGTTGATTAGTCCAATTAACAAAATATAAAATCTCTTATTGCCCTAAGAGCCACTCCTAGAATCCTTCAGTAATCAGTAATTCATTTTATTTTTAACTATCTGCGGCGGCCAGACACATAAAGGGGTCCATAAAAATCGTCCTTTCAATTTATGAGCTGGAATTGTCGACACCTAAGGACGGTAATTGTGCCCGCAAATCCGTAAATCCACCCGGACCCACCAGTCAAAACCTGTCTACTACGGATAATTTTACGGGTTGCAGGTGGGTTTAGTATTATAAATTGAGACCCGCATTTGAATGCAGGTGGATTTGGCATTATTAAGGAAAAACAATGCAATTTTAAAAAAATATTTTTAATTTAATTTTACTTAAAAAAAGTGATAAATAAAATCAACGACATAATTTCATAGCATACCAAGAAGCACGGTGTTGAATATAAATGACAATAAACAACAAAAAAGCTGTGGAATAATTTATTTTTATTTTCTTATTTCTTAGTTAGAAAATTTTGTTCCTAAATATTATTTAAACTTCTAGTGTATCTCATGGTCATTCCTATCTATTTTCTCTCTATTTTTCTCTGGCCTTTCAACGAAAATGAAAGCCTTTTGTTGTAATCACGTGGCTATGTTTTGTCAAACTAATTGTGTTCCAAGTTTATTACAACATTTCACTGCACCTACGAAATATAATTCTATAATTTACAGAAAGGGGATGTGAGAGGTGAAACATGCCGACCCCTCTGCAAATTTTCATTGACAATAAATTGTCCTGGAAATAGTGAAGCTTATGTCGGCACTGAGTATTTTTCTGGCTCGGTTATTAATTAAAGCTATTGATGATCGTTGTCCCCGGGTCATTATCAATATTCATCATCACATTCTGTGAGTTCAAAATACATAAAAACCAAAATCACAAGATCATGTGATGTTCACTCTCATTTTGAGAAGTCAATATTAGCGGAAAAAAATGTTTTATTCTCTCTTGTGAAGAAAAATGTTCTACTATATGTTTCATATGTAATGACAATACCTAAGAGAAGTGCTCCCACAATCTTAGATATGTGGGCCATCAAAGGGCCGAAGAGTTGATGGGGTATTTTATTTTTAGAAATGGCTAGATCAATGGCCAAGCTAACAACATTTTTTAGGTGGAAATGATATAGACATCCTACCACTTCTTTCTAACTATAAAAAATTTGGAATAATTTATTTTTATTTTCTTATTTCTTACTGTTAAAAATTTTTATATCTAAGATTGTTTTTATATTAAATTCAAAATATGTGTAATTAACTTAACAACTTGTCACGTTCTCCTAAAATACTACTCGTATGTGGACACACAATATATGTGATCCACATATTGTGTTCAGGCGGTGTCTTCAAAACTACATGCAACAAGAATATTATTGATGTTAATTTAATGTCATCGTGATTAAGATACTTACCGCTCCAAGATTGTCCTTAATTTGCTTGATTTGATGGAGAGGGAATGTCATTGTTGTTATAGTAATTGGCAACCAGCCCGCCGCAGCACTACCAGATCTTATTGGCGTTTTATCGTCTTCAATCAAGCTGCTTTTGATCATGCTCCAACAAAAATCTGAAGCTGTATTGAACACAGTATTGAAAAACTTAGGTACATTCTTGAATATACTACTGCCATTAATGTCTGGTCTCATTCGAACACTAGGAAATGTCAAGGGGCGAGAAGGATCATCGGCTCTTTGAAGACATGAAAGAAGAGCTCCCATCAATGAGAAGCCGTCGCCAAGTGCATGATGAAGCTTGAATATCACACTACTTGCTGCATTGCTCGTTGGATATTTTACTATGTGAACTTCCCACAATGGTTGGCTTTGAGGCATTTGTTCCGCGGATAATTTTGATAAGTAATCTTGCAGGCACTTGTCGTAGAATTGTTGTGACATGCCAACGGGAAAATTTGGAACATAGACGTGGTTTTTGAGCTTCACTTCAACGCTTTTCCAATGTTTCACTCCATTTTTTTCCACAACCTGTTTCAATAAAAGCACTTTTCAATATATTAAGATCCGTTTGATATATTTTTTTAAATGGAGGTTATTTAAATAAAATTTTTGTTAGTAAAGTTTTTTTAAGAACACATACAGCATCGTAGACACAACCTTTAATATATTTAAAGACTAAACAACTTGGTGTACCTACAGAATAATTCTATATATAGTGTAATCAGACCGCACAATTTAACCTTAAATGAGCATTTTAAAACATGTAAAAATATGCGGGAAGAGAAAGAGAAAAGAGAAATGATAGGAATATAACTAATTACCATGATGGAGGAGAAGCGAGGGTTGATGGGAAGGAAAATATCCTTTAGCAACGGAATAGCCCACGAATCATCAAAGGGCACTTCTAATTCCAAAACAGCAAGAATGGAGATTGATAGAATAGAGCTATTGAAATATTGCCCAATTGGGCTCACAGGCTCTGCTACCACTTCATCAGCTTTCTCACACTCCATTTCCAGTTTTGTGTTAGATCCTGAACCTTTCTTTTTTTTTTTTTTTCCTTCTTTTGAGTACGAGCTTCTCTTTCTCTTGGTCTTGGTTAAATATAAATGGCAAGCAAGTTAGCTAGCCATCTTTGTCAAGCATTAAATTTTCCCAGCTCAATAGCGGCTCGGCTCGACCTTTTGGCAACTTAGGCGGTTGCCTAGAGCCTCACTTTACATGAAGGCCCCACGAGATGATTATTTTATATATAAAAGAGGAAAGTGAATTTAAAAATTATTATTATTCATTTCAGTTATTATTATTTTGTAATTATCTTTTCTTAAATAAACTATTAATTCCTATAAAGTTTAGTGTATTTAATGTAGTACTTAATAGTTTTAATTTCTACAAAATCGATAAATTAATAGTTTCAATCCTACAAATTCTCTATTTTATTGTTAGAATTAATATGTTATATTTCAAAAGTTTTATATTCATTTTAAACCTCTATAAAAGGCCCACATTTTATTATTTATCCATTAAATTTTTCCTCCAACAATCAAGACATGATATGTTCTTGGTGTTTGAGATAAAGAAAGAGAGAGAAAAAAAAATCTTCGTCTACTTTCCACTCAAGAAGAAAAAGAAAAAATCTAATAGTTCTCTCTATTCTCTGACTATTGGCCATTACTCAAATCCTCAAACAATTAATGTAAACATAAGTTGATTTCGTCTCAAATTTCAGATTTTATCTTTTTATTATTTTCTTAATTAGTTGTGTTATTTATTTGTTCTTATTTCTTTTTATTATATTCTTTTATTGATCTACTTTTTTGTGTGTGTGCTTGTTTTATCTATTTTGAAATAAAACTATATCGAAAAACTTTAGAGATTAGAAGAATAGAAAAATTAGTTTAATTTAGAAAAGGAGTAGTAAAAAAAAAGATATAATTTGAGTAAAAAAACAATAAGTAGAAATTTTATATTGAATTAAAATTTCGTGGATTAACAACAGTAGAATAGAATTTTATTTAATAATTTTACATTTTAGAGTGTTTAAAGAATTGATTTTCAATAATCCTAAATTTTAGAAAGAATTAATTAAAACCATTTACCGAAAACCCCAAATATGATTGAGCTTATATAGTAATTACATTCGTTTCCCATTTATTTATCTTACGGGACAAACATATTGGAGCCGGTTAAGCCACAGTGAAAGAATCAGGTGGTCCATTTATACTGATTTTCTGATATTGCTTGCTATTAATGCAAAGTTCGGTGAGCACATGATGACACGTCAATTTTCAAGGTAGCAAAGTTACTATTGAATTCATTAGATACTTTCACATGGTACTCGTTGAAAATTGTGTCCTCGTATTTGGAAAATGACATTCATAATACATCAATGTAGATCAAAATTTATTTGGAAGAGTGTTAATATATATATATATATATATATATTCTAGAACTTACATTCATAATTTAATATTTATCACGCAAATTATATGTAATCTTTCTATGAATTTCGAGATAGAAAGCTCCTCTCTCATACGGATACGCTTGATGGAGAAGGAAGAATGCGTGCATTGAATTTGAACCATGAGATTATTCCAATGGCAGATTGGCAACAATCAATAATCAATTGCTTCAAGTTAAAACGCTTTCTACAATAATGTTTTTCTTTGTCCTATATGGCACATTAAAATTCCAGAAAAACCAAATAAAATAATCTCTTTCCTTTATAATATTTAAACAAGGACAAGATGAGGTTAAGTTGTTTTATTTAATTGATCATTTGTGTTTAAACGGTAGAGAAATAAAAAAATAATAATAATAATTTGTGGGTTTCAGATAGTTCACAATCTCCTCACAAATTATTTGTTTGCTATTAGACTAAATTAAAAAAAATAAAATAAACTTTTTATAGTGTAGAATTTGCCCCAAGGCATGGTTGAATGTTTTTTATTTTTTTTTCCCTACCTGAGTTTGAATTTTTAGGGCGATAGTGACCAACAAATTAATTTAAACTTTGTCTATACCGACCTTTTTAAGAAAATAATAATAGTAACTACAAGTTTGTAATTATTTTTCTTAGTACTAAAAATATAAGAAATTAAAGAAAAATAATAAAATAATAATAAAGTAATTGATGGTGTGTGAAGAGTTAGTGACGAAAAGAAATTATGTTTGATTTTAATTAAATTTATTTTTATCCTTTTACGCAATTCTAAGCTATAAATTAAAAAGAGTTTTTATGAATTAGAATAAAAAAATTTCTTGACGTTGAAGAGTCAAGAAAGGAGCCACATGCAATTTCCGACAAATTTAATGTTTTGGTGTCCAAATTTAAAGCTTTGGTGGCCAAACGGATGCTATTTGGAGATTTTCTTATTTCATGAAACGGTGGCCAACATGGTTGAAAACAATTAAAGGATTTGGTTGTAATTGTTTTCCCCATAAATTGAAGCCACTTCTTTCATTCAGTGTATCCTAAAAAGTAGAGAGCTTAGGTGAAGAGCTCTCTGAGAGAATATTCAGAGAGTTATCAATGAGAGATTTCAGAGAAAGAGATTATCTGCAAGTGAGTTCTTAGAAAGTTTGGGAGAGCGTTTGTTTGGTTGCTCAGTTGGGTTATTTGTAGAGGTGTGAGAGAATGTTTGTCTTAGGAAAAATGTTTCTTTCAAAATATGTGAGAGTAATAGATATATTTGGGTAATTACTCTAATTTGTAATCTATTAATTGTTAGTAAAATAATTATTCTCTTTTGTTTCCGTGGATGTATTTTATTGTCGAATCACGTAAAATTCTTGTTTCGCTTATTTTTTTTGTAAATATTTGGTGCGTATTAATTCTGCATTTGCGCAAAAGTAGTATCAAACCACAACAAATGACGCTTTTGTAGCACAAGTGGTATTAGGGAGCAACAACCGGTACCAGAGCACAATAAGTGGTATCAAAGCAAGACAATTGGTATCAGAGCCGATACTTCATACTTGCGATACGCACTGTTCATGAATATAGTGGAACAGACGATTCGTACTTGAGGTATACAGTTTTGTTCACGTATATGATAATATTCGTGTATATAATATTATTCACATATATGGTACTGTTCACAAATACGATGGAGCCAACAGTTACTACTTGGGTATATCAAAAGCATGTAGTATTGTTATGTAGATAAGTGCATGTCCAGGAAATTTCTGCTAACAAAGCTATCATTGTCTAAGGAGTCTAAGTTTTAAGTAAGATGGTTGTGACCTCTCCAGCCTTTCCTACAACTTTGTTGGTGCATTTTTCATACGAACAGACACAAAATAGACTATTTTTCTTATGTGTGAATAGTTGTTGAAATGGTAGTGTTGGTTTGCTTATTGCTAAAGGTATCAGTGTGCAAGTGTACACAACAAGTAATATAATGATGAATATTCAAATCGTCTCCACAGTGATTGATGTTATAAGATTTGTTTCAACAATCTTAACAATGCAATTTCAATTTAATTAAAATAAAATAATTAATGAAATTAATGAACTAACTAAATTAAAAAAAATGCGATAAACCAAATCC
Source organism: Citrus x clementina (assembly GCF_000493195.1). NCBI lineage: Eukaryota > Viridiplantae > Streptophyta > Magnoliopsida > Sapindales > Rutaceae > Citrus > Citrus x clementina. The sequence goes on along the minus strand of NW_006262688.1, from coordinate 11,537,012 downwards.
AATAAAGAAAATCTTAAGTCAAACCCAAAGATGTACTTAATGGGAAATGAGTAGCTTTAAATGCATTTCAATGCACAACCTAGCATACTTCCCTCATTCCGCCAAGAAGTACTTGTGAACTTTGACAATCCGTCCTATTTTGTTTAGTCATCACAATGAAAATACAAAAAAAATATATAGTAAAGACATCCCCTTTCATATGTTCAAGATATTTAATAATGGACATTGAGTTAAATATACTTATAAATTTATAAATAATGCTAAGGTTCTATCTTAGCATACTTGCAACTATAACACTTGTATAACACAAATAGTTTTGTATGTGAGACATAATAAATAGATTGGTCAAATTTCTATTAGTTAAGTTCTTCCAAATGACATATCATGATGACCAAGGAAATTCATACAACAATTGATGTCATCTTGAATAAATGTGTTATTTCGAGGCTTTATCATGAAGTTGGCAAGGTCAATAGCATTTGGATTTTAGTTGTAGGGATGACAATGTTACCTGTAAATTTATCCAAACTTGTCCATCAAAAGCTGCCTGCTATAGGTAATTTTGTGGGTTGCATGGGGGTTTACTATAATAAATTTAAATCCGCTCTGGGTTATCGGTGGGTTTTGTATTAACAAAAAAATTGTGTGGGTATCTAGTAACCCATAACTTTATTTTTTTATAAATTTAAATTATTAAAATTACACTAAAAATATTTAATTATAAAAATACATAAAATAAGTTATTGACAATCATTTATTGCTCAAGACCTAACCCAATCTTCTTAATTATAAAAAAAATAACTGTTGTCGCTAACTTGATTCACATCGTCCTCTCCACAGTATGTATGCATATATTTTTAAAAAACACTTGTGTAGCTATCAACGAAAAAACAATCATATTAGTTGAAATTAGTTTGTCTTAGATTTATTGGTTTCAACAAAAAATCCACCCAAATTTAGCTACTAATCTAACTTTTAATGCAGAGTTAATTGTATATTTGTATGCAGTAGTGAAAGTATATTTTTATAGAAATGTTAGATAAATCTATTTTTTTGGATGTTGTATTATGATTTTAGATGTGATGTTATGATTTGAAACAAATATGTTGTTGTTGCCATGGCTATGAGTTATAGGCAAAACCCGCTGACCTGAAATAAATGTGTTGCCACTGCTGCTATTGTGCGTTACGGGCAAAAATAGCTGCAGATTGCAGGAGAATTAATTAGTAACTGTTAAAACTTACAACGGGTGGATTTTTTTTGAAAAAATTAAAAACTTACAGTAGGTTGTAAATGAATTTAATAATTTAAATTTTTTATAAGTACTGATTTGATAATGACAAACCCGCTACGATCAGTATCCATTACCACCCATTACCACTCTAGTTTCAGGGGAAGCATAATTTTATTTCCCTAAATGGCAAACTCAATTTGTTAGATTAGAAGATGAAGATATCCTCAAAAGTTCTTCTGTGTAATTAGTCTTCACATGTCTTCAGAAATCTTCATCAAATTCTATAGTTAATAAATCGAGTCTTCTATTCGTGTAATCTTCAACTTCTTCAATATGCATGCAGAAATGCAGAATAAGACCATTCATATAGCGCCACGTGTCATTAGAATAAAGCATTCATATATCCTAAATGAATTAGAATTAAACACCGATTAGAGTTCATTACTAATTTTAACTCCTATGCAGATTAGGTAACTACGTACGTTTATAAACTGCTATATTATTTCAACTACCGGAGGAAAAACAGCACGGGGAAAAGCAAAGGAGAGAGCTTCGAGCGAGGGAATAAGTTTGCATTTTCGTCTTCACAGCCATGGTAGGGTTTGGCTTATTCAAGAAGAAAAAGATTTCGATTTCCAAAACACCGGCGTCATCGATTCAGGACTTGGAGAGAATCATCCCGGAGATGCGGATGGTTCTTTTCGGTGATGATGATGATGAAGTGACAGTTTCAGAGAGAGCCTGCGACCAATTGACGAACACGTTCTTCAGCGAAGGCCGGCTCCGTGTTCTAATCCTGTCCCTTCCAAAACTCGAGTCCGGCCTCCAGTTGGACGCCATTCACGTTATTTCAGGCTTGCAGAGACGAAGGGTCGCGGCCAATCCGTATATCGCTTCCGATTATATGGAAAATAATTTGGACTTGATAGACATTCTTTTATCTGGGTACCAAGTTGATGATCTTGCTCTCACTTATGGCGCCATTGCCAGAGGTTGTATTCGTCATCAGTGCGTGGCCAAGTACGTGTTGGAATCGGATCATATGAAGAAGTTCTTTGCATATTTGCAGAACCCGAGTTTCGAGATTGCCTCAGACGCACAAGCAACGTTTAGAGAACTCCTGACAAGACATAAGTCTACAGTTTCCGAGTTTCTTTCCAAGAATCAAGATTGGTTCTTTCAAGAATACAATTCCCAGTTGCTCGAATCCCCTAATTACATCACAAGAAGGCGTGCTGTTAAACTACTGGGAGATATATTGCAGTGCAGTTCAAATTCTGCTGTGAGAGACAAATATGTTAGCTCATTGAATAACTTGAGGGTCGTGATGAATCTTCTCAGAGATTCCAACAGACACATTCAGTTCGAGTGCTTCCATGTGTTCAAGCTGTTTGTTGGGAATCAGAGTAAGCCTCAGGAGATCATCCGTGTTTTGCTGGCGAATCAGAGCAAGCTTCTTCAGTTCTTCGGGGAGTTTTATCTTGATCGAGTGAATGATGAGCAGTTCGAAGCTGACAAGTCTCGAGTTATGAGAGAGATTATCAATACGACGAGTGTTACTGTTAAAAGCTAAATTGTTGTTATTTATTTGCTTGTAAATTCCATCGATGTAAAATGACTAAATTGTTCATCAATGAAAAGCTTTTTTGTTTTTTTTGACATTTATGCCAAAATTTCCCACATCACTAAAATGGGAAACATATCAAGCTTAATACTTATCAACTACTGCGAGCCAGCCCACAGTTCTTTAACAAGTGAGGTGAGGTGACATCTTGTATATAATATGTTCAAAGCTCTGAGACTGTACCATGGTGGTATGTCTTTCATACACACCTGACCCGCTTACCCACAAAACCCCATTACTCAATTCCTCCATCACAAGATTGAAGTTTGGTTATCAGGAAGCTCTGGTTTTACTCAGAAAGTGTAGAAATTTTGGTCAGCTGAAGCTTATCCATGCAAAAATCATTCGCCATGGTCTCTCTAATGATCAGTTACTAGTAAGAAAACTTCTTGACCTTTGCTCCTTTTATGGCAAAACGGATCATGCCCTTCTTGTTTTTAGTCAAATTCAGTGTCCACATGTGTTTACTTGGAATCTTATGATTCGGGCACTGACTATTAATGGCAGCTCCCGGCAAGCGCTTTTGCTGTATAACCTTATGATATGCAATGGCTTTAGACCCGATAAATTTACTTTCCCGTTTGTTTTTAAAGCTTGTATTACGTCTTTGGCTATTGAGAAGGGAAAAGAGGTTCACGGACTAGCCGTTAAAGCTGGGTTTTCGCGAGATATGTTCGTGCAAAACACTTTGATGGATCTTTATTTCAAGTGCGGGGATGTAAATGGTGGGCGTAAGGTGTTTGATAAAATGCGTGTTAGAAGTGTGGTTTCGTGGACGACGATGATCTCTGGCCTTGCGGCCTCTGGGGATTTGGATGCTGCCCGAAGGGTTTTTGAGCAAATGCAAACGAGAAATGTTGTTTCGTGGACAGCTATGATTAATGCGTATGTTAGGAATGAGAGAGCTCACGAGGCATTTGAGTTGTTTCAAAGAATGCTGCTTGATAATGTCAGGCCGAATGAGTTTACACTTGTTAGCTTGTTACAAGCTTGTACAGAACTGGGAAGCCTAAAATTGGGCAACTGGATTCATGACTTTGCTCTTAAGAATGGGTTTGTTCTAGGGGTTTATCTGGGGACTGCTCTAATTGACATGTATAGTAAATGTGGTAGTTTGGAGGATGCTAGGAAAGTGTTCGATAAGATGGAAATCAAGAATTTAGCTACTTGGAATTCTATGATTACTAGCTTGGGTGTTCATGGTCATGGGGAGGAAGCCCTTGCCCTTTTTGCCCAGATGGAGAATGCAAATGTTCAGCCAGATGCAATCACTTTTGTAGGTGTTTTATGTGCTTGTGTGCATACGAATAATGTAAATGAGGGTTATAGGTACTTCCGGTACATGAGAGAACATTACGGTATTTCACCTATTGAAGAACATTATACTTGCTTGATTGAATTGTATAATCGTGCCAAAATGAAAGATGAGGTTAGTGAAGAGCTGAACACCATATCAGAGGACCTGAATGAAAGAACAGCTGTAGAATTGCTAAGGTTTTGAACACCATGCTGGAAGAGTTGAATGAAAATACAGAATTTCTAAGGCTGAATAGCCTGCCTGAGAAACTGAATTTGAATACAGCAACAGCCTTACTAAGTACTGACAGCGGTGTTGCTAAAGCAGACAAAAGTTCTTACCTGCTTCCCAAGGAGTGACAATGCTTGGGTGTGTCTACATGCTATTTCCCTCAAAATATGTTCCAGTGCTTCAAGAGGGATGTGGATTGACTTCAACGAATCTTTCCTTATTCCTTAAGAATATTTCATGCCATACACTTATTATGATCATTGAGAAAGGAGCTGTATAGTGAAGTTCAGCCTGCAAGCAACACAATCCTTGTTCTTAAAAGCTTTGCAAGTAACATAAAGAAGATGTGGATTCCCCTTCTCTTTTTGCAGACTATTGTTTCGGAGGGAAGAGAATATGGTTCTGCAACTTCTCAATACATGTGTGATATTCTAGTCTGTTTATGTTTTTATTTAATTCTTCATACTATCATTGATATTGGAGATAGTTGCGATTCTTTATATTTTTAATTTTGCTGATAAAAATATGCATCAATTGGCTGTTCTGTACATGCTTTAGCTTTATTTATTAGCTGTAAAGTTAATTTACTTGATATTCTTTTTGACTTGTAAATCTTGTGGATTCTTCAACTGTATACAGAGATAAAAATTAATGAAAGACTTAAAAGCATTATTCTTAAAGGGGCTATATATCAATCTCCCAGGTGTTACAGCTTGAGGGACAAGTTATATGGAGGTTGCTGGTTGAACGATCTCATGTCATTGGAGTGGCTAGGTGGATTGATGTCTTAGTTTCTACAGTATGTAAAAAGAATTTTTAGCTTTTTCCTTTTTATATTTGTAATATCACCATAGTGGGTCTCTTTTTTGCAATCTTTTTATATTCCCCAGTTTATTCTAATGCTTTACTTCCATTGAGTTGGTGAAGTTTCCTCGGCTGTAAGGTCTTTATATAAGGTTGAAGACAAAAATGAGGTTTCATAGACAGATACATGAGCATACCTTATATTTCTTTTGTTTTTATTTTTTTCTGTTGACTTACAGAACATGTCGTTTTCGGTGGAAATGCCAATGAAAGTGTCTGATCATTGCAACTATCGAAATTATACTGTTTCTTGTTGTGTATGGTAGTAAATGTCCTGGTGTGGTGAGAGGCTGTTGATATTCTAGTGCAGAATCAGAGTGAGAAGCTTTATCTGGCCAGAAACTATGGAGAGGTGGTCCAGTGCTAACAGAAACTATAGGGATGGTCTTCTGTGCCACTATCTGTTCAGAGATGGCTCTGCTCAATATATCTTCCTTGATTTGGCGGATGAAGGATCTGTTGTTGTGAACCGATCACTGTCTTTTAATACCGAATCAAATATGCATATATGTGCTTCTTCGAATGGTTTGCTTCTGCTGTCAAGTGTTAATGGCAACTTGCTCAGATATAACCTCTTCAATCTTCTTACCGAGCAGTGTGTTGTTCTTCCCCAACCGCAGATCACTAGACGAAGTATTGGAACTGGTTTAGCTTTTGATGGTTTCCACTATCAAGTTGTATGCATTTTCAGCAGTGAAGGTGATAGAAGCATTTCAGAACCGTCATCATCATCTGCTCCTTCTGGTGCCAGGGGCGGTCGGCTTATACAGATGGAGATCTTCTCATCTGAAACTGGCATATGGAAACGACACTCCCCCCCAATTCATCTACCATCTGATCTTCCGAAGCTTAGCACAATCCCTCTCTTCTCAAACGGAGCTATCCATTGGGAACTGGGTGGATACTTGCTTATGTACTATGTCAACAGTAGCTACTGTAGGCTGATTGAACTGCCAAACTATCCCCAAAAGTGGTCCTGTAATTCACTGACTTTTGGGCAATGTCTGTGGGAGGCTCAAGGGTATGTGCACTACTGCTACACTGATTCTGAAGGAATTCACACCTGGGTTCTCCTCAAGGAAGAGGATCATCAATACTATTCCAGCTACTACCACTACGATCGCGACAGGTACCAGTGGAAGTTAGCCCACACTGTCACACACCAGTACTTGATGTGTCAAAATCCTGAGATCTTTCTCCGAATGGGACGGAGAAACATTTACTTTATACAATGGGAGCCATACTTCATATCACCATTCGCTTACATTCAAAGCTTTCAGACACTCTACCTGAGGCTACCAGGGATGATTGTCTCTTACAATTTGAGAACCCAAGCTTTGAAGGAGGTCTGCTCTTACGAATTTCCAGACTCAAACTTCCACTGCTGCTTGCTCGTCGCCGTTGTTCATAGCTCAAAGGACGATGCTCGAGGAGGACACGCAAAACCAGCTGGGGCAATTGGAAATGCGGTTAGTTTGCCTATAACGGATGCACTAGAAAAGCCAACAAAATCAAAATGAGTTGCACCTCTATTTTTCGTCTTGAGATACTGAAAAAATTTTCAAATCAAAAGAGTTATTGTTACCCTTTAATCTCGGAGCTACCGTGATTTTAAGTTGGATATAAAGTAAAGAGTTGAATGTACTGTATATGAAATATGATCAATTAAATTAGATTATGTTTGTTGTCATGAGTATGAAGTATGATGAAGTATCCATTTGGATGGAGCGATTCTATTTCTCTAAATTGTTTGGCCGGCCAAACACGTCCACTTTTTTTTTTTTTTTAATTACATAAGACTATTGTTCAAGATTATAACTCGTATACATGAAACTACAATTAGAGAGAAGACTATCTTCGCTTAAATTTAAGGAAGAAAATTAAACTCCTACAATACTTTTATGAGAGTTCGAACTACTACCCTCACACACATTTTCAAGCAAGCAAGCATCGTTGCCAAACACGTCCACTTGTTTTGATTGAATTGCTACCACTCCTGGTAATTCAAGATCTAAGGGAGTTCTGTTTGAATTAACGAGCTATTGAGTCCTCTTTTCCAAAATTTAATTTACTTTGAAACTTTTATATCATCACATATTGGACTGGACCAATAGTGAAAGTGAAACGGTCATCACCGCCAACGACAACAACAAGAAGAAGAAGAAGAAGACACGACCATTTTTACGTGGACATAAATCGGCTTCCAGCATCGTAATCATCGCTACACAAAATAAAGAAATAAATAAATAAAAAAAAATTGAACATCTAATTCCAGGTTTCTTCCCCTTCACATAAATAAAACTGGTCACCGGTTCTCCCTCAGTCCAGCCCTTTCTAGACCGGCGCGTGCGTGTAGCCACTGCCAAAAAAATTCCCACTTTCTCAAAAAATGTTTCTCTTTGAATCAGTAGTCGATCGATGCGTGCTGCGATGGTACGATAATAATTGTTTAATGTCCCGGCAATTTTGACTTTCTTACTATAAAATGTTTTCTTTTTGACTTTTCTCTTCTTTCCTTCCAAACGCTACACGCTAATCCGCCACCTCTCCTAGCTTTGCTTGCCAAAAAGCGTAATTGTCGTAATTAGTGTTCATTATCTTATTATATCTATATATTTATATATGATTTGTACAGGTGATAGAGTTATGAAATAATAAAAAAATTAAGATATTAAAAGACTTTGAGGATGAGAAATTAAAAAAGCTTTGGGTTGCGTTCAAAAACTACTTGCGATAGACGGACTGGAAGTAGCATGAATCACTTATTTGAAATTCAATTAATGTTCTTGCTGCGTAATAAGTAATAACTATATATCATTAAGTTAAAATTTAATTTAAAAATAAAAGAAAATAAAAACTATTTGTAATTAGGAAAATTATATAAGATGATTATGGCCTGTCAACCCCACGTCGATGGACATTATTATTATTATTATTATTATAATAATAACGTTTGTTTAAGCAACCTCGGAGTTGGAGGAGGAGCCAGCAGAGGCAGCACCGTCGGAGCTTCATCCTATTCAAAACCGTTGAAATTAATCAGACAGTCGGGCGGCGGCGGCGCTGTGGTGATGGCATCATCTGGCTGCAACAACAATAACGGAAGCAATAGCAAGAAGATGAAAACAGAGAGTTTCTTGAGGCATGTGGAGTCTTTGGCGAGTTTCCCATCTGGGGCTGGTAAGATCTCTCGGTTCAGCGCTGTCATATTGGGGGAAGCTCTCTCTTCTGAGGAAAATGATATTGTTTTACCCAGTGATGATTTCTCTCGCCAGGCTTTGGTCCCTTCGCCCCAAAAGGTTGCTCCTTTCCCTTTTCTTTTGCATTTTAAATAAATTTGGTTTCACATTATTTATTTTCTTTGTTCCTGACTGGCATTTGCCTTTTTTTTCGGTTGTTGTTGTTATTGGGTTAGTATTTGGAAATGTACAAAAGGTCTGTTGAGGACCCTGCTGGATTTTGGGCCGATATAGCTTCGGAGTTTTATTGGAAGGAGAAATGGGGTCAGCGAGTTTGCTCTGAGAATCTTGATGTTAGGAAAGGCAATGTCAAGATTGAGGTACTTAAAAAATGATATTCTCCCATCGAAAAATAGAACTGGGAATTGATCAAAAAATGGTATTTCTTTTATGCTAATAGGAGGTTGGTTTTCTTCTGCATTTTGGCAGTGGTTCAAGGGTGGTATCACCAACATTTGCTACAATTGCTTGGACAGAAACATTGAAGCAGGATTGGGTGACAAAGTTGCCATTTACTGGGAAGCCAATGATCCGGGTGTTGATGGTACTCTTACATACTCCCAGCTGCTTCAACAAGTTTGCCAGGTCTAAGTTATTCTTTTTATTCTACTGATTAATTGATTTTATCTTGGTTTTGTGAGTCAATGCCGAGGCTGATTTTATCGGATCTTTACTACACAGCTTGCAAATTACTTGAAAGATATTGGTGTTAAAAAGGGTGATGCTGTTATAATTTACTTGCCCATGCTTATGGAACTCCCCATTGCTATGCTTGCGTGTGCTCGAATTGGTGCAGTTCATTCGGTAATTATTGGTTATATTTCTAGTTTATCAATGTTTCTACTTGGTTATTTCTGAAAGATTTGCATTTCAATTGGCTTTCACATGCCTTCAGGTTGTCTTTGCTGGATTTTCTTCAGATTCTCTTGCACAGAGAATCATGGACTGCAAGCCAAAAGTTGTAATTACTAGTAATGCTGTTAAGAGAGGTCCTAAGGCCATCCACCTCAAGGACATAGTTGATGCTGCACTTGACGAATCTGCCAAAAGTGGGATCTCTGTAGGTGTGTATTTTAATGTCATTGCTTTCTTAATTAGAACAACAAGATATCTCCTGTCATTCATGTGAAGTTCACTAAGGAAGTTTACTAAGCAATAGACCTTTTTAGTAAAATTTTTTTGTCTTTAGACATAATGTTAGGAATAATATTTATCAAACTGGTCCTCTTTAACCAGGCTGCTATACTAAGGCTTGAGATCACTTTATTATGCATTGTTTTGCTTGCCTTATCTAACAGCTTGCCACTTGCCAAACTGATTGAACAAAGAAACTAAAACGGCTTGCATGCCAGATTGAACTTTCTTGGGTATTAGCGAGTCCAATCCCTATATTTTTTGACTTGCTGGCTTGTTCTGGTCTCGAATCAGCTTGACTTCCCAGAGTGGCTACTTTCACCAACTATAATAGCCTATCCATTCAGAAGCTACAGTGACTTATCAGTAGAAATTAATCTCGTACTACAGTTCTCTCCCATCATAACTGCTCATTTTCATTTTTCCCTTCTGACCAGATGTATGCTTAACCTATGAAAACCAATCGGCCATGACAAGGGAAAACACCAAATGGCAAGACGGAAGGGACATATGGTGGCAGGTTGGTATTACATTGCCATTCCTCTACCATGAATGGTAGAATGCTTCTACTTCTAATTCTTGCAGTCTATTCCGTGATGTTCTTATTTCATGCTATTACTGCATGGTAGATAAATTAATTTCTTAATGCAAGATGAAAATCTTTTGATATATGCTAACTGAATGGCTTTAGGCTTGACGAGTCTACCTGTTATGTTTCAAGATAGAGTTTATGTTTGCTAACAAGTGATGAATGTATACTAGGATGTTGTCCCTAAATATCCAACTAAATGTGAGGTAGAATGGGTAGATGCTGAAGATCCTTTGTTCTTGCTTTATACTAGTGGGAGCACAGGAAAACCAAAGGTACTTGTTGGCCTTAGTTTTAAGTTTTTTTTTCTTTCTTTCTTTATCTCTTTAGTTTATGCTAATGTAGATTTTCCAAAAAAGGGTGTTCTCCATACAACTGGAGGATATATGGTGCACACAGCAACAACGTTCAAGTATGCATTTGACTACAAGCCCTCTGATGTCTATTGGTACTCTTCAGACTCAGCTCATACTGAATGTTGTAACTTTCTCTGTTTAAAGCTGCTCAGTGATCTGTTGATACATGATGAGACTTAAAACACTTTTCATTTTTCTCATACAGGTGTACAGCTGACTGTGGTTGGATTACGGGGCACAGTTATGTCATGTATGGACCCATGCTCAATGGAGCTTCTGTAGTTGTTTTTGAAGGGGTAATGACCAAAGAACTCATGAACATAGTTTAATAAAGTTCACTTGTACGATGGGAAAGTGGATTATAAACTGATAATTTTAAGTGTGGGACTAGGGAAGACAGTTTTCAATAGGCAAGATGAAGACATACATAATTTATAGAGTTTATAACCAAAAGAAAGAGCATTCTATTGAAGACTGTTAAAATTCATCTAAATATGTTGTTTTTAGGTGTTTACTGTTATTGTAATGCCGCAATACTCAGTAATACTGTACCTTATCAGTATAGAACTTTTTATTAATGACTGTAATCATAGAGAATAAATTATGAGTTCGCTATGTTTTGGTTCTAAGTTCTGATTCTGAAGAAACTGAGTGGCATCATTAATAGTAGTGATGCTTCATTATGTTATCTGCAGGCTCCAACTTATCCTGATTCTGGTCGCAGTTGGGACATTGTTGACAAATACAAGGTGACAATATTCTATACTGCACCGACCTTGGTGCGTTCTCTCATGCGTGATGGCAATGAGGTATGAAATTTATCTAATTTTACATGTGAAAAATCTGTGGCTTACTTGGGGTTTAAATCATTTACAGCAAATTTTTTTAATCATGATAAGCGACTACTCAATAATACCTATCCCAGTTACAAGTGATCAGAGAAGGAGAGAAAAATTTGAGGAGTTTTTCTCAAGTTACTTTTCATTAATTTCATATTCACGTCAAATATTGTTGATTATGCAGTATGTTACCCGCTACTCCCGCAAATCCTTACGGGTCTTGGGAAGTGTAGGCGAGCCTATAAATCCAAGTGCATGGAGGTCTTTAGCTCTTCTTTATTTTGTCTTATGCAGAAGTCAACGTGTGTAAGCATATTTCTTTAAAAGAATTTTCTAATACCCTCCTGTTTCTTTTAGGTGGTTTTTCAATGTAGTTGGAGATTCAAGGTGTCCTATCTCCGACACTTGGTGGCAAACTGAAACTGGTGGCTTCATGGTAAGTATGTTTTCTTCTGTGAATTTCCCAGGTTGCACATACTTTCTAGAAGAAATTATATGGTGATTTCTCTGCTGTGTATGCACGTTGCTGTTTCTCCATGACAGTAATCTAATTAATGATATTTCAACCCTGCTACCTGGCAGATTACTCCGTTACCAGGTGCCTGGCCGCAGAAGCCTGGTTCTGCTACGTTTCCTTTCTTTGGGGTTCAGGTCTGAGATGAAAAACCTTTTATTGATCTTACCATCTAATACGTAAGTTATGTTCTTTGCTTTGATCATTTGCCCTTTTTCTATCATTTTCTTCTTTGGATCCAACTGTAGCCTGTCATAGTAGATGAGAAGGGTGTTGAAATTGAAGGCGAGTGCAGTGGGTATCTTTGCATAAAAAGCTCATGGCCTGGTGCATTTCGGACTCTTTATGGTGATCATGAAAGATACGAAACCACTTACTTTAAGCCATTCCCAGGATATTATTTCACTGGTGATGGCTGCAGCAGGTAAGCTCCTACTAGTGTTGAGAGAATCATTGATACGTAACCACTGTTTTATGTGATCTTGATTTAGGATTCGCATGCTATGTTTTGGTGTTTGATCTAATCCGTTGAAAGTGAAGTGCCCATACCTTGGAAGTGTATATTAGGATTCGCATGCTATGTTTAGGATTTGCATGCTATGTTTTCTGTAAAGTGGACTGTGATGGTTAGTTTTGTTCCTTGGATCTATCTTTCAGGGACAAGGATGGATACCACTGGCTCACCGGACGAGTTGATGATGTCATCAACGTTAGGTAATTTTTAAAATTTTCAGCTTTATCAGCTGTCAACCCATTTGCTTTGAACAAACTTGCAAAATGAGTTATCATTGACTAACCAGTTTAAGCTGTCAAACTATGCTATGCATTCTCACTCACGAGTCATACACATGTATGTCTGAGGAACGTGTTGCATGCCTATATATCTATCAGGATCTTTTTGTATGCCATTTTTGCTGTCTTTGAATGATGCCCAATGATGTTTGCAGTGGACATCGCATTGGCACAGCAGAAGTGGAATCTGCTTTAGTTTCTCATTCCCAATGTGCAGAAGCGGCTGTGGTTGGTGTTGAGCATGAGGTATACTTCAGGCATGTGTGTGTGTGTGTGGGGGGGGGGGGGGGGGGAGAAAATGGGAAAAATGGGGATTGTACAGTTGATAAAGTGACTTCTGTTCTTGCAAGTTTTCATGTTTAAAATAATTTTAATTGATGCAGATGGTTGTGTCCTACATATCTAATAAATAACTTCTACATTCTGTTGCCAATAGGTAAAAGGACAGGGTATATATGCATTTGTTACTCTTGTGGAGGGTGTTCCTTACAGTGAAGAACTCCGGAAGAGCCTTGTTCTTGCTGTGAGAAAACAGGTTTTTGTCTAACCCAATTGTCTCCCCAGTCTGAAGACAAGCCTTTCAAAAGCATATAAATATGTTGTCTGGATGCTGATCATTGCATTCTTACTGCCATTATCAATCATATCGCAGATAGCTGTTTTCCCTTTTTAAGAAAATTCCTCAACTGGACCTATAAACTCTCATACTACCTAGTTATTATAGTCAAAATCAATTCATGTTTATCCATGAAACAATTGTCTTGATCTTTTCGTCTAATAAGAGCTGATCCTCCATGCTAATTTGAGTTCTGACAAATATAATGATCTTTGAAACTGTTGGAACATGCAGTTCGTCTAACTGCATGTTGAATTTTATATTGCTATAATAGAGAAAAGTGCCTGTATATTCATCAATTAGAATATAAACTGAAGCTTCTTGATCGTTGCACATTTCAGATTGGAGCATTTGCGGCTCCGGACAAAATCCACTGGGCCCCTGGCCTTCCAAAAACTAGGAGTGGAAAGATAATGAGGAGAATTCTGAGAAAAATTGCTTCCAGGCAGTTAGATGAACTGGGAGACACTAGCACACTTGCAGATCCAGGTGTGGTCGATCAACTGATTGCGCTTGCTGATTGCTGAAGATCCTAATCTGCATTTTTGTAGCGCATCCATCAGTACCGTGTTTATTATAGTTATTGTCCCGGAGCATAAGTTACCATGAGCAACCGCTATTCTTTTTCATTCACACATTCTGGTCCCTTTTCAAACTTTTTCGTTTCAACTTGTGTCGTCAATAAAATAATTCGAGCTGGTTCTGTTCATGTTCTCTATTTACTTCATTCTCAACACGTTAAATTTCTTTAATGCATGTTTGGTTAAAGGAAATGAGAGGAGAGGAGAGGAGATAGAAAATAAGGGAAAAAGATAGTCAATTTGGTTTAACATGAAACCGTCTCTTTATCCCTTATTTCTTTTCCCTTTCCTCCTTTCCTTAACATTTCTTCAAATCATAACATACCGATAGGGTGTTAGGAACTTGTATCACAATACTTTTTTCCTTTACATTTTTGCCCTAATATTAATGGAAATTGGGTTCGACATCGCTTGTGATATATTGTTAATGTTATTGTTTATTTACGAACGTGTTAAAACCCAACACGAGATTTTTGTTGCAGTGTTCCAAAAGCTCATTCTGAAAATCTTGGAAACCACGAGTGTAGTATTCGACCGCATATAATAATAATGTGGTTAGGAGTGCAAAGTGAAAAATCGCAGTATTCATGCGAGTGAAAAATGAGAACCTTGAAAATGAGAAAAATTTTAGTGCAATAAATCATCTAGCGTTTCAGCAAACCTAAATAGGATCAAAATACAAGATTGTGGTCTGATCAATAGACGACTCAGACAATAACAACTTCATACCTGCGGGCACAAAAGAATCATTCACAGTTAAAAAAAAGTGATCAGTCCACGAAATGCTGCCCAAATTCAAATCATAACATAGACAATAATCACTATATTACAAGTTACTCAACATATCATCTCAAAAACAATGTAAATTCATGATATGGAAATTGGAATCACATTAAACACTTGACTGCCCGGAGGACGACCGTATAATCCTTAGCATTTTTATACACCCACCTGTCTGTTTCAGCAGCAAAATTAAATGAATATAGATGTTGATTAAATCAATCTCATATCCAACAGATGGGCAGCCAAAATATGAAATAGTCAAAAGCAGTAATATCCCAAATTATTTTTTAGGAATCTCACAATGCAGTAGCAACAAAAATTCATCACACTTCGTACAAACGTTCACAGATCCTTCTGCTAGCTTTTTGTTTCTAATCAGAATCCTCATAAACACCTCCATCGTCAGATAGCTCATCATATGATCTTATGTCAAGCTGGTAGCGAAGTATACCACCAATTCCACCAAACCCTCTGCAAAACTGTGAGCCCTCCTGGGATTTGTTGGTAACAAACTCAAGCGTACAACCAAACTGTTTGTACTCATTGGCAAACCACTCGAGTAAAGATGTCTTTTCCTGAACCTCCAACTCAGCAGATGTGGCTGCATCGCGGAAGTTGCTCTGATCGGCCTCTTGGTCTCTGTTTAAGTGCTTTATGACAATTTCACCAGTAGCACTGTTTTTCAGTACATACCTATTGATATCCAGATTTTCCCACACAATAAGGATTTCTACAGCACCCAATTCCAGAGCCTTCAGAGTGTCATCAACACCAAACACATATTTTCCAGTGTCCTGACTAATCTCCTCAAAGTATTTTCCAATCAAACGTTTTTCTTGTATGAACTTCACATTTGATAAGATTTCTGCAGACAACTCAATTGCTTGGTTAAAACCATTTTCCCCACCATAAGAAACATCAACAACATTCAATATCTTGGCTTGTAAACGAGGATCAAACATATCAGACTGGCTCAGCTCAGTTTTGAAATCAGCAGAACCAGCAAGAATTAACCCAGACACATTGGGCTGACTGGTAGCAGGATTGATAAAGAACTGTGTAGCAAGCTCTGCTGTCTTCCTCACATAGTTGTGCCGTTTCTCCATCCGAAGACGAGCAAAGCGAAGAGCTGACTGCCCTCCTCTTCCATGCTTCTTCGGCAGATCAACAGTAAACTTATGAAGCACCTCTCTTGTGTTTCCACTTAATGTGCCAAATAGGGTGCCATTTCCATCCATGACAATAAACCCAAATTTATCATCAGATTCTAAGAGTTCATTCAAGGCTTCAGTGTGAAACTTGTTATCACAGAGATACAACGATGCATTTATAGGCTTGAAAGGCTCAAAGTCAATTGTCACTTTCTTTTCCTTGCCGTCGTCAGTAACAACTGTTCCAGTATAAAGCACCAACCCATTGGGAGGAACCTTGTTATATAGCTTCAGCCTCTGCTGAGCAGAAGTAATAGCAGCCAGAACAGACTGACGGTTGACCCTACTTTTAATGTTTGAAGCAGTTCCAAATTCATCACCAAGCATCTTCGTGACCCGAGAAATTTGATCACGGGGAGGCATAATAAGGGATATCATACTGGTTCCATTACCTCTTGCAGATTCCAGTGCCTTGATCAATTTTTTGATTTTCCATATCTCAATGTTCTTATCGGTTTCCTGACCATCTGACATTGTGGGTACTGGTTGAAACTGCAGAAACGGTGATATAATCTGATAAAGGGAAGAAACAAAATGTGCAAGTTTAGGTACGAGAATTTGAAATTACAAAAGTCCAAGAACAAAGCAAAAAGTATTTGAAATTACCACACTGTGATGAACCCAATTATATTAGCTATGATTGCATGTTAATCAACATTATCCCATGCAATTATGCATCCTTATTTTCAAGCAGAAGCAGAATCATTCAACACTAGCATAAATTAGTAAAAAGTTTAATGAACTAACCACAAAAAATGTTCTGAGCCCCATATCAAGCATAAATTCCATAAGAAACTATGAGCATAGTAAATTACTAAATACGAATTCTGATAAGAATATAAATTATAATATGTTCCCACAACCAAGATCTATTTAAAAGAGCAATAGAAAAAGATTTAGAAGGAACAAAAAATTAGACAATAGGTACAAAATTTCATTTTAATATGCAACGGACTGTAATGAAAGAGCTCATACTGAAAAATACACCAAAGCTATCCGGCATGAACATTAGATGAATAGCACATACCAGTAAATACAAGAAAATCTCTATAAGAAACCACAAAAACTGGACAAGGAACCAATCAAATCCACTTCATTGCGCACGAGCCGTTCCAGAACCAAATCAATAACCTAGTCCCCCACCACGACTAAAAATGCCATTCTTGAAAGGAAATTCAACTTTAATACAACCTTCAAAAGCCCACAACCAGAGTATTGAAACCATCTCTACAACAAATTCAATAATCGGGTTCTCTAGATGAAAAAGACTCTATACGTATATGTATATGTTCAAAAGATGACTTTCAACGAAAATCCAACAAGCCAAGAAACCACAAGCACAATCCGGCTAATTAATTAACACAAACAAACATTCATCATTGGGAAACCCCTGGTAAAGTGCGCGCGCACACAATTAAATCATGAAACAATGAAAAAGCAAGATCGATTAAAATTCATAACATGAGACAAAAACAAAAAATCTGAATTAAAAAAAAAATGCAAAGGAAGAGTGTTAAACCGACAAGATCTGAGCGTATTTCAGGATTAAATTTAACTCAGACAAAACAATAAGCAATTGGCGAATCAAATTTGATTACGTTAAAAAAATGGAAGTAAACGCGTGGAAACGAACTTCACAGATGCAAGTGAGGAGGAGCAGTGAATAGTATGTGGCTTTAATAAACGAATCGGAAAACAATCAATTAATCCATTAAAGAAAGTGAAAAAAGAAAGAGAGAATCGAATCAGCCGCAGATGAAACAGACTCGATGAGTAGAGTTGCTAAAAAATGAAAAGAAGAAGGAAGCATTGCGGTCTGTCGGTTAACCTAGATGAGAGAGGTAATCGGCGACGGCGCAGCAGCAAAAGTCGGCTTCTGTCACTCTCCTTCCTTCAAGAAAGACCTCCAATGACAAATCTCTAAAGGAGAAGAATCCCGTCCCTTGGCCGCAGGGTAGGGTTTTCCAATTGGGAACCTTGTTTTCCCTCTAATTACCGGGCCCACGAACACTACAGCCCACTGTTTACTAGTTTGCCTGTGTTATTCTTTTTTTTTTTTTTGCCTTTTCTTTTTCGTTTCTTGAAAATAGTCTCCCTCCTTTTGTCGGCATATTTTGGTTTTTCTGTTTTTACCTAAAAAAAAATGTTCAAGAAAAAAAAGGAAAAAAACCTGCTTTTCTGTTTTTACCTTCACATCCCAAAAAAAGAAAAAAAAATGTTTTTCTTTTTTTTTTAAAAAAAAAAAGAATACTACGAATTTTATGGTATTATTTTGGCCTCAACTACTCTTGATTATTATTATTATTATTATTATTATTATTATTATGTTGGCGTTTTGGGAGCATGATTCTATTTTTTTTTTTATGAAATAGAAACCTAAATAAAATCTCAAACCATGCCAACTCAAACGACTTTACCTATTAAAAGTCGACTAACACTCACAGAATTCTAATTGATTTGAATAAACAAAGGTCCTTATCAACTTAAATAATTTCATCAAACTGATTTGCACCAAACCACTCACACAATTAACCAAAAAATAATAATAATAATTTGCCGCCAACTTCTTACTTTACTTTCTTAAGAGAAAAAATTACTTTGCCAGCGGCCTCTTACTTTTAACTTATCAACACACCTCCTCCGTTTATCAATCCCCACATGCTTGTGAGAATTTATTTTCTTCACTATTTTGAGAAGTTGTGTTCATCATATTGAAAAAATAAAGACTCCTAATTATTCATGTAATCTTATATGAAGTTAGAAACTTCTCTAAAAGGTTTCTCTTTCAACGCTTTCAAAACATAACGCTATATTGTATTTCGCTTTCCTCGGTCTATTTATATTATATATTTCACATTAACTCCATCCACGTCAAGCAAAATCGTGCTCCAACTTTGTCAATACCGTTCTTAGACTACTCGTCTCAACCGTCCGCACCCTATCCACCACAACAAAGAGCACAAAAAGCGAAAAAATTAACACAAGGTTTTGATAAACAAAAGATCTTGATCAGGCCTTCCTTCTTTTTCCTTTTTTTTTTCTTTTCCTCTTTTAACCCCTCAAAAATCAGTGACTTATGCTAACCTCATAACAATGTGCCAATCTGAGATGACAAAATTAAATCTCACTTTTTTTTCCCATTTTCCTTATATGATCAGCAATATTCTCATCTCCGGCAGCTCCGCTGTTGCAGAAGTACTTGAGCTGAAAATAATTTCCTAACCAAAATTTTAGAGGTCTGACAAAATTGGGGACGTTATACTGTACAGATTAAATAAGGGGAGCGTAGCTCATCGCCTCATCATATGAGACATCCCAAGCTTGAAGCGAAGCCATCAATTTACAAACATACATAAAACTGCCACCAATGCACAGGACAGAAGGCCCTCCTCGTTGTTTGGGCTGCAATCAAGTCAGGTTAACATTGCGATGACTATCAGCAAATTCTCGAATTATACGCTTCAGAACTCGTCCCCCTTTCCCTTGCATATGGCCGTAATTGCTGTTTCCCCTATTGCAGCTCATGCTCTCCAGATAATCTGAGGCTGCACCTGCTAGGGCTTTTAACCAAACTGGTGGCAGTGTTTCAGTTTCTCCCTGCTTTAAATACTCTGCTGGAAGAACCTGCACCTGCAATAAGTCATGTATTTAAGTAATCTGAAATTGAAGAAAAAGAAATCCAGATGGATGTGTTTGCACTTGTAGACCAAAACCAATGAGAATGAGAAAGGGTGAGACCGCTGAGTGTAGCCATCCTTGCAAAGATTCCCAAGAAAGAATAGCCTTCCCAGACGTTCTTTCACTTATACTGCAAATTGCAGCCAATTGTTGCAGGATTGTTGCACACTTGTGAACCTATTAAGAACAGGAAACAACAATAATTCCTCAACTTCAATGAATTTCAAATTTTTTGACTATAAGATACTTCTAATGAGCAGTTTAATAAGTAATAATTAAGATGAATCTCACGTTTCTTCTGGAAACACGATCCACCAGAATGAATCTGTAGGAATTATGTAACTTTAATTATGCTACTTAGGATCAGAAAGTATCCCAGAAGGCAGAATTCTTAGCTTGAAGATAACAAAAGACTTGCCAAATATTTTATAGCAAAGTTTGAATCTCCAATCATGAAAAGCATTTCATAGATATTAGCAGTTTAGGCACCTTGAATTTGCAAGATATTAATATTTATATTTCTTATAGAAAAAAATTGCATATTTAAGATTGAAAGATGTATTTACCCGTGACATTGCTGAAACACCAAGTAAAGCATACACTACATTTGATACCAGTCCCTCACCACTATGAGATATAACCTGAATTGCCATTGCATTAAATGATCCTTCAGGAATACTAGTCGTGTATCCCAACAAAGACGCCAGACATTCTTCTAAGAAACCTTAAAGAATCAACATAAACAACAGTCAATATATCATCACCTAGATAAAAGTGAATTAAACAAGAAATTCAAAAAGAAGCAACAAGAGTCCACATTACAATTAAAATCACAGAGAGCACAAAGTCCATGAAGAATTACATAAAGCAGCAGCTATCCCTAATCCTTTATTGAACTATAAACTACTATTGTTATCAAACATGCACAATGTAAGCTCATATGTAGTTGGCAACTTTTCTATTTGTCAGGGATAATTTGGCTGCAGAATGAGCTCTTTAACTCCTTTACTTGAAAATACAGAGGGCCTCAAACTACGACAGATCTATTAGCTTGTTATACAGTTATACTCCTACAATATATAATTCCAAGCAGGGGAAAAAAATGCCAGGGCAGTAACAAATGTTCTCCTCCATAATATATATTACCAAAACAAAGCATACAACAGCAATTAGTTTATTTAAGCTGCTGTCCGTTATACTTACAAGATAAATATGACATTGCTGCTAGTGCTGCTCCTCGATGCATAGCCGTGCAGCATATAGCTGCCTTTTGGAAGGAAACTTCAAGAAGAGCACCAGAGGCAGCCAATACTTCCTGAGGTATAACACATACCAGAGACATCATTCGGATTAATTTCCCTGAAGCAGTTAAGCCTTCACAACTTCTGATTAAGCTCACATTGGTTTAAATTATTTAAATCTAATTGCTAGAGAAGGAATAGAAAATGAAAAGAGGAACATGATCACTTATGATGAAAGGTATACTAAACCTTACGAGAAGTACGAACAAAAGTGGATGCAAAATTTGTGTAGGCTTCCACTAAATCAGGTTCTTGGTCACATATATATGATGAATTAAGAGCCCTCACTGATGTTGCTTGGGAAAACCTTTCAAATGTCGTGACAAACAAAGGTCCATACTCGTCCTTGTGACCAAATTCTTCAATGACCACAGAAGCTGAGAATTTTCATACAAGGAAAAGAAAGTAAGCAAAAAGCAATTAATATATGATAAAAGCACACAATTAAGACTTAATTATTTCCAGCAACACGGTCTTGTGCAAAACAACCGCATCTATAGAGATCGATATTTCAACATTAACATAAAATTTTACTAAGACATTGACATATAATTGAAGGATTTTCATGAGCAATTCTATACGCTATATTTTAAAGTATTGCAGTTGCTTCATTGTGAAGAGAACGCTAATCATTTGTTTCTTTGTTGTGAGGTTGCTTCTAGATTGTGGGGAAAATTATGCCAAAAAGCTATTCTCTGTTCTCGTGAAGCTGTGTTAAAGGCAAGCATTGATGCTTTTGGGAAAGGGAGGAAAGCTAAGACTCTTTGGAGAAGTGCAGTTTCAGCTATCTTTTGGGTGATCTGGAATGATAGAAACAGTAGAATCTTCAAAGAGTCCACCTGTGGGATAGAATTCATCTTTTAGCTTCGCTATGGGTGTCGGTGACTAATGATTTCTAGGACAGTTCATTTTTCATCATTCATCTTGATTGGAGGGGAGTTTTAGAGATTTAGAGTATATTCTTTCTCATTTTTTCATAGGGTTATGTAGTCTCTTTTGGGTTTAATCACACTTTTGGGTTTAATCACACTTTTGGTGATTTTGGGTGGATACTTGGTCCCCTACTACAGTTTATTTCTCCATTATTTAGTAATACAATAACTCATAGTTTCTTATCAAAAAAAAAAATAGTACTGAGAAAATGATTGTGTGTAACTTTTCTCGATTGTGTCTCCAAGTTAGGGACAATAGGATAATCTCATATTAACCCAACGAATCAGGAAGGAATGTTCACATTCAGCAAAGCAGCCAAGTGCTCTTCGCTAGCAGAGCTGTTTGTTGCCATTTTACACATCATGGAATAAACTCTTTTGCCAAGGGTGGTTGCTGCCAGGAGTAGCTAAAAATCACAAAAACATTGACTAAAGCAGATTGGGACGTCCAGGGTGTATCCAACAAAAGATGATCCTTGGATAGCTTCAGAAACACCATGATAACATTACAATGAAAAGAAACTCTTACCTGTTCTAATATAGCATTCATGATTCTGGAATGAAACAAAATTTGTTGATAGGCAATCAAGTACTTGGGGCAGCAGCGTTTCAAAGTGTTGGCCTGTGAATTAAGCAACTTCAGATGTTCATATTAATTATGTGATCAGAAACCTCCATGACCTTTCACAAAACCCGAGGAAGTGCGGGAGAAAAAGGTACTTAAATACCTGATGATTGAATCGCTAATGAAAGAGCCCGGCAAGCTGCTGTAGATAAATTCCCATTCTCCATGTGTTCAGACCTAAAAAGTTTCTCTAACATGGGCCAAAAGACTCTTAGCAGTGCAAATATAGGGTCATCTCCAGCAGGATTGGTTGGCAGAGGCACTGGAAGATGACTGAATACAGTTCCCATCCTGTAATCAAACAATCAGCCAATCGAGCTAAGGCACCGTGAGAAAAGTGATTACAGAATAATTGTACGTGACAGGTTTTAAATTGCACACTAAGAACCTTTTTGTTTTATAATTGAACAGTGAATATATTTCTGTTGTTTTAAGTGTGACTGTTTTTTAACTTAACACTAAAAATTTGCTAAATGCAACTGAATAAAATTAAGTCGCCCTCTTTTTTTAGTTTTATCACAGAATTTAAATGTTATATACTATTTATTCCAGAATAAAATCTTTTACCTTATTAAAACGTTATCATTTCCTGTCAGTAGTGTCTCTAATGATGTTTTTAAAATATTCTATTCAGATGTAGAAAAACTAAAAACAAAAGATTCAGCTCTATTAAGATTTTAGAAGAAAAACAAACTATCCCTAAGGCATACGAACAAACTTTGTAGTCTCATGGCATACCTGTAAAGCCCTCTTGTTGCAGAACTCAAAATTTGCGTATATGTAGCTGGATTATGTATGAGAGAATGGTTATTATCTCCATCAATCTGAAAGAATGTTAATGTTTTTAATTACACTTCAAAATTATAAAATTATAGTTTACTATGAAATATGATTCAAATCATGGCCCAAGTGGCAAGCTAACACAAAATGCCACAAAAAAAATGCTGAGGTTCAGACAACTACCATAATCAATCCAAGATCAACTCATTGTCTTTTCATTCACAAATCCCAATTAACTGGATTTATAACCAATAGCTTGAATGTCAAATGATAATGGCGAGATATTCTTCACTTATTACTAGGACCATGGATAGTTATGGAAATGAGTACAACAACATCAAATACTGCTCCCAGTTTCCTTTTCTTTTTTTTGTTGTGGGGGGGGGGGAGAGGGGATACTACTCTTAAACGGGAGCAGAAGAACTGCATATCTAATAAGTCAAAGGAGATTTACAAACTCTCTTTCATTCTTTTCAGCAAGTAAAACGCCCCGCACCAAGAAAACATACATAAAGAAACACCAAACTCAAAAACTAAAGCAAAGACAGATAACTTAATGTATCAATGAAATCAGGAAAAAATATAATATTGGCATAGAATAGCAAGATTAAAACCATAGAGCAACACAGGAAAAAAAAAATATTAAGAAAAGACAGCCAGGAAGGAAAAATCATAACAAAAGAAAGTAAATGAGGCAGGAAAGCCAAAACTTACGAGTTTTCCAATAGCTTCATAGCTAGATGAAAGCAGTCTAGCCAACAAATTGTTTTTCAACTCTTTATTTGAAACAGAGCCAAGGATCAGACTGATTGCACCAACGACTTCTTCCTCATCTTCCAAAGGTAAATGCCTCTTCTCCAAAGCCTGAGAAACCAACATCCACTTTAAGACTGCTCACGAGCTTTATTACCAAAAATAAATTGAAAATAACCCACAAGAAATTAAAAAATAATCAACTAGGCCACATAAATATATATTATTATACAAACATCTATTTTATAAAATGAAGAAAAAGTCAAAGGAAAGCATAATGCCAAAGAGCTAATTGGATCTGTGCAACAGAAAACTATCAAACTTGGTCTAGATCAGTTTGGACAACATAATGCTATCTTATCAACAAATAAATAATATTATAATGGTAACTCTTTTGGTGAAAGATGGTACAATAAGGGATCAAATGATCCATTGACTACAACAGGTTGAATGGTGAAGCATTCACATCTTAATTATGAATTACAAAGATAAAAGTATTTCCAAAAATTAAAATTTCTCAAACCAAAACAGAGTGATTTTAATGTGAACAGATAATTGTTTAAAATTGATTTGCAATTTCCCACACACAAATAAGAGAGGCAAAAATTCTCAAAATATAATTTTTTTCTTAAAAATAATAATAAACAAAAAAGAACATTGCACTAGCGTAACATCCAATACCTCCCCTATCCACATTAAAATTTCCAAATTCGAAGGTTCATCAATTAGAGCAGAAGCATCTTCACAAATTTTACGCAAGGCAGAGGCACAAGCATTTGATGATACAGCCTCTGAAATCCCTGCAGCAAGAAATAATCTGAAAGTAGCAAATTAGCACCCAAAGAAATGGACAATGCTAGCATGGATGCTAAATGATGCATAGGTATACAAAACAAACACAATGAAAAGCACACAAGCCATTAAGGATGATACATCTATAAGATATGCTGGCAGGCAGTCCTCTGGATTGCTAAACATAAAGCAAAATCTATAAAGAAACATGCATACATTCAATTTAAATAGACATCAGAGCTTTAAACAGGAGAAGATCCTTACAATAAGGGTCTTGCATTAGTTTGAAAAGCAGATATCCACTTGGAATAGGAACCAATTACATCTGCGAGAGATCTGTATACCTAGAATGGAAACTTTATCTTAGACTATTGAATCAGATAAGGAGTAAAAACTCCTTTCGATTACAAAACAGAAAAAAAATATGCAAATAAATAAAAAGGGATAAGTAACATACAATATGCATAAATCCCTTAAGCTCTTCAGAACGGCTAGCAGACAACACCGCAACCAACTGCATAATCACTGAGAAATCAAAGGCTTGGCCCTCCTGTAAAACTACTTCGGAAACCTGAAATGTGAAACTTCTATGTCACTAGAGACAAGATTATGTTGAGTACTAAGAAAATCTGGCAACAATGATGTAGCGACCCATTGCAAACTTTCTTTCTTTCCTTTTTTTTTTTGGCTGGAGACACCCATTTGCAATTTAGCAAAGATCAAATAGGAAAACTATGTTGGTGAGCATATTTAATTAAGTCAACAGATAATTTATGAATATGTTGCTACACATGAAAATCTTAGTCTAAACTAATCTGAACAAGATTAGACTAATTATGGGAAATGCTATCCACCCCAAAAATATTAGCCTAAAAGTTAAAAAGAATAAAAGGTAACAACCTACTGCACTTAAGAAAAAGGACCAAAGTACAAAATAGTTTGTTTACCACATTAAGAGCAAACAATTTTGTTTCCACCTCCTTCCAAGGTATTGGTACATTTGCAGATCCCCAACTACCAAAGAAAACCTACAATGGGATGAGAAAAACAGAAAATACAGCAAGACGATCATATTTTAGCAGAACATAACAGCAAACTAATAAATCCAGGAAAAGAAAACAGATGGAATGCAACAATCCAAGAAGCTGAGATTTCATACGTCATTAGATAATTGTATATATTTCTATTAAATGTGTATTAACCTGATCTCCAAAGGTTAAATCATTTATGACTTAATAATTTTGAGATATGAGACCATAATTTAGGTCGCAGGCAATGGATCATGGAAAGGGAAAACCAACAAAGAAAAAGTTTGCATGAAACTGAAGCGAATTCATTCTATGTCAGACATCTTACCTCCTCAAATATTATCAAAAGACCAACAACATATTAAAAAATTTACGAAAAATCAAAAAGACACAATGAAGACAAAGATAAAAGGTAAAACTCTTCCCGCCAAATGGTTAGGAGTTTTAGCTCAAAAATGGTGGCTTATGACACTCAATTAAAACTGATATGTGGTATTTCATGGGATGGCATGGCAATAGGATCACCAATTCTTTAGCAAGTTTATGGCATTTTAATTCTCTTAGTAAAAGAGGATTGAAAAAGGAAAACAGCCCAAGGATCTATACATATTGGGAGAGACAGAAAGAGAAGAATGATCTTCCCAGTGATATTACTCACCTTAAATATTATATCCACACGGGTGTCCAGCAGTGTGTGACGTTTGACCAAACACTCACACTGAACAGGTTCAAAAGTCACTCATGAGACACTGTGAAATTCCCATGTCTCCTTCCTATTACATCTTCTAATACCTGATACAAAGTGGTGCCAACCTACCCCTTCTAGATAGTAACAGATGTGGAGTTGGGATTCTAAACCATGTTTATGACAATACTAATACCATTTAGAATCAGAAGGTAAGCTACCCTCCCAAACCCCACCCCACAACACCCCCCCCCCCCCCAAAAAAAAAAGCACCAAGAAAAAATGCATGATAAAAAACCCACAATTCTCAGCTTCTAATCATGCATATTGTCAATTAACACAAACCAAAACAAAATGAATTCATTAAAAATATTGCAAAATTAATAACAATAACAATATTGTTGCATATTAACACAGTTGAAACCACAAGTGTATGTTTCGTGCAAATGTATACAGAAAAAGATACTATTTAAGCAAGAACCTTTTGTATAAATGTAGCAGATCTTAATAGCTGACAAATATCCACCAAAAGCTCAACAAGGTTCATCCTATATTGGACAAGACCATCTGGAAGATCAACCATACCATCATCATTAAATGAAGATTCATCCACCTGTCACATGTAACTATCAGTTACCTTTGTGTTTGATAATTAAAAAGTTATAAGCAGGAGATGACAAATGTGGACCAAAAAATTCCATTGTGAACATTACATCCAGTATAGGAAGTAGATTGGCATTTGCTACAACAATTCGTGAAAACATTGATGTTCGTGATGATGTGTAAAAAAATAAACGACAGCCAACAACCACAATATCCGTAAAAAATTATTCCCCAAGAAGATGCACACAATGAATCTCCTAGTCATCTATTTATGCATACTTGTTTAGAGGGCAGGGCAGCATGCCAATAGTAATAAAAAGCATAACTACAAGATTGGTATGAACTCAGTCTTTCTTTCTTCACTGTTTTTTTTTAATAAATAAATAAATAAAAATATATGCTAACTTAAGTTCAGGAAAGGCAGAGGTGCTGACTCGCATCTCTACATAAATGTAGTGATAGTAAGTGAGAAATATGTCTTCCCAAAAAACTAAAAATAGGACTCTTAAGAAAAGACCAGTGAAGATGGATATAAAACCTGAGCACGTAATAAAAGAGCATCAAGTAGAGCCGAAAATACAGAAAAAAACATGTCTTCCACATGCTTCTTATTTTTTGCAATGCTTGCATCAAGTCCAAGTATATAGCTCGCAAGAGTAGACCTGGAAAAGAAAACAGAGATCATATTATGATACTTTATCAAGAGTTAAGTGACCTTTAATAACAAATTGTACAGTAGTCTCCCAATCAAACTACTAACTGGTACTAGATGGTAAAGTCCTCATCTTTTGCAACAAGAAAATCAGCTTTGACTATAAGTAGTTCAGACATTGAGTAAAAGAGTTTGAGGCGAGAGAATCAATAACCCGCTAGCATAACCATACAACTAATGTTTAAATAAGATTAGACGAAAGTTAGGGACTCGAAATAAAATCCATAATCATTGAAGGTCAGAATTAAAGGTAAAATCAACAGATAAAATTTGTTATGCTCTCTGAAAGTAATCTTCACCATAAGTGGTCGAATCTAGGAGTAACAATCATTGAACTATCATCCACCTGGCTAAAACTGCCAAAGACTTACCCCTTAAACAGTTCCCATAAGAAAAACCAGTATTATCAATCTTGCTGGACTTATAAATGTCAAAAACTTAGACAGTGAAAACTGTATGTTTTCCATATTGCCTAAAATTGCAAAACTAGCTTTGTTGCATCTTTTTTCACCAGGAAATCTTATTCTAGATAGATGCACACTTTCAGAGAACATTCCGCTATTTTAAGGAACACTAAACTGCACAAAGTAAGAACACTACCACAAATCAAAATTTATTCATGATATTCTCTAGTTTGAGCAACCAATGGTATATCAATAACTTACATTTAAAAGAGAAACCAAATGTACTCCCACCAGAAATAGGTTTGCAGACATTTAAGCTATGTGGGAAGTTACATTGGACCTCCTAAAACCAAGAAAGAAAACCATATACATCTACACGTTTGAATTATCATCAAACAATCCTCAGCCGTTTCTTCCTCTTACAACCAAGTCAGTAACTTGGTTTTTGTTTTCTATTACTCCTGCTTCTACATGAATAAGTCTTGTAGCACATAATCCACTCTCTCTTGCTACTTCCTATGTGGTTAGACTGACTTCACATGAAAGACAGCAACATTCAAACCAATTCCTTCCTTTGGACCCAACCTCATTGGCCATAAATACTAAATCCAGTTCCTACATTGTTTTAACATTGAAAATAGTATTTTCCCTAGTTCTTTTATCATAAAAAGGCGGTAATCCATGCACTGTACTGTCAGCCTATAACTCCTTCAGAAGCCAAAACTTAACAATTTAAGAGCGATTCCGTTTACAAGCCCAGTTACAACTTCTCTCAATAAACCCAAAAAAAAAGGTACATAGACAAGCACTAATTGCAGTTGACTTCAGTCTATAATTCAAAAAGGCATCCTACATAAGATATCAGGCATACAATTTAAACATTGTAAACTCAATGACATCCTCTGAAGCATGTTGACATCCATCAGGTAAAAAACTAATAGAATGCATAAACATCCAACCATTCAATAATCATCGGCCAACTATCAAGTTACAAAATCACAGAAGAAATCCAGATACTCTCACGAAAAGTGAAGAGAAAAAGGAAGTGTCCTCCAATTAAGTGAAAATATAACTTTTCAACCTATTCTCTCATCAGATCTGAAAACAATTTAAGAGAATCAGAAAATACCAAACAAGGGAATAAGTCAATACCAAAATTGCAAAGTTGAGTCTGCAATCTCCCAGTCTTCACTTGGAAATGCTACACAGCTGCCAAAGCAATAAACAGAAACAGAACAAGTATGTGAGAAAAATAAAAATGCATGATAAGAGGATAACCTAAATAAATAAACTTGCGGGAAAGAAGCATAACCAACAGACTGCAAGGAGCACACTTTAACATCTGCATGCTCCCAGCTACATGCCCATTATAAGTTATTAAGAACTTATATGCTGACTGTCTAATGCCTAATAACTTCGGAACTCAATTCCACACAAATCACCAAACACACTGGCTTCAAGCAAAGTGTGATCAGCATATTTTAAGATGCTTGCCCACATGGTGAAGCATGTGAGGTAGATTCCAAATAAGTGTTATTACTGAAACAACTTCCAAATATAGGACCCAACAACAAATAAACAAAGAATAACAACAAAAAAACAGTAACAAACAACAAACAACGATATGCAGAAGTTAAAACACTGAGAAATCACCTCAAGAGGGCATCCGCCAGTGCAAGTGCCTCGGGACTTGCTGCTACAATCAGAGATGGTGCCTAATGAACAAAAGAAGTAAAAAAATATAAATCAGAAAGAGAGTTTAAGAAATATCAAGTCATAATTATAAGATACATCTTTATCTCACTGTCAACAAAAGCAATAAAAAAAGCAAGAAATCTTCGGAAAAGAAATTAGTAAACATTAAAAAATCCTGCTAAGCACTTACAGCCTGTCCAATCTCGGACATCAAGCAGGCAAGACCCCCAATAACCTTCTCATCTCCATCAGTAAGAGCCGGTAGAAGTAGTAGTTCTTTAAGAAAAGGTACTCGGCATAACAAAGCCTGAGGTAGCCCCTGCAAAGCAAGCACAAGTTAATGTAGATTACCCTATTTGAACGAAATGTTTGCACAAAATTTAATCACAGCATAATTGTAAGAAAGTAGACTCCCAGTTTGCCTTGAAAATATGAGTTTATGAGAAGTAGCAACAATTTTCATTGATAAATAGATTATGACTTGGCATTAGGATACAAGCAATGGACAAGTGGCTCAGTGGTCAATAATAAGAGAGCATCCCACCGTACCACCTTGCAGCCTAGATTCACTTCAAGAAAAAGAAGAAGAAGGAAAGAATACCCATGGATACAAAAGTAAAACAAAAAGCACCACCTATTTGATATGGAATAACAACCGATGTAGACATTGTTTTGCTTGATAATTCAGATGGGACAAATAATTTGCCACCACTTAATTAAAAGGACAACAACATTTGCTCTAAAGGTGCCACTTTCTTGTATAACTAGGTAAATCACATATCTACTGACATCTAAACCATACACCAAAATGTCTTTCACAGAAACACTCTAACTTGGTGCATTAAATGAATCAAAAACGTTATAAACACCAGATCAAATAGATAAACAACAGGCAATGAAGAGGAATGTGATTACAAAATTTGTGTATACATGGTAGTACGAGCATCCAATATCATTCCACAGAGCAAGAGCATACCTCATGCCGACCCACGAGTTCAACAAGAACTTCAATGGCCACATCAAATGAAGATTGAACCTATAACAACCAGTACGATGACAAAAATCCACACTCATGCTATTATTGAACGCTTAAATAGAAACACCATGTCGATTAAACAAATGAAAATAATTATGAATATACCTGCAAAGAGTTGAAAACAAAATTAAGAAGTGGATGTGCTGCCAACGAGCCTTGGGAAATCTCTGTGAAGCATCCAGCTCGAACCTGAATGCTAGAATGTTGTCACAATTTGAAAATCATACATGTGCAACAACCATTTATATAAAATGAAAAGCATGCAAATTAAGCACAGAAATCCATTTTGTTCAGTTTCAAACTAGTGACATACAATCCAACAATTTTATTGAAAACAATAATGAAGGCGGTAATGCTGCTTGTAGATAAAAATCTGCACTCAACTTTAAATCAGTAGAGTGAGCTATTGACATATTTTTCAACTATCTTACCCAACTTAGTAAGCAGCGTAGAATTTTTCTGTTCCTATCATGTAGCTGAACTGGAACACCACCATCAAACCTTTTATCAGATTGCTGCATGAGGAACTCAACAACCATGGGTGTGTGGGAGAGCAGCTGAATAAAATAGACCAGGACATTATTATTAGAAGATAATTAAGATACACCAAAGCAAACAGCACACATAACCAAATGCAGAGAAGAATCAAAGAAAAGACTAAATAAATAAGAAGGTAGAAACACACAAGGAATATGTGTCAAAACAAAAAGGAAAATCCTAAACCTCTTGGCCATACTGGCTTCTGTGGGCTGAACTTATATTACAATCAGAAGCTTGACAGTCAATAACTTCTTCTGGAAGAACAGTAAGCATCTCAAGAACAGCCATATTGCCATTATCCTGGCTCTGTAGATTCTGGAGACTGTAAAAGAGCTTCTCAATAGGTTTTCCATGCTCAACAGCACGAAGGATGAGAGCAGAGAGTGCAAGACAGATTTGAGTCAAAAGCTGTTATTTAGATAAAGCATAACTCATTACTGAGTGAAAAGAATAAACAAATCATTTTGAAAGGTGAATACATTGCAGCACACAGAAGCCTCTCAGAGAAAGAACAGCTTAATTACCTGAGGAGGACCCGAACTAAATCTTTTGGCAGCCACAAGAAGAGCATTTAACAAAGCATCTTTAGCAGCTGACTGCAAATAATATCCTTCATTCTGAATCTGCATTGTGACATAGTGTGTAAGTATCATTCACTCAAAAAATGGAAGAAAATATTTTTTGTGAGAGAGTTCGGAGGTAATTTGAAACAATTGCATCGAATGTATCAATTAACGAGACTCCAATAATTCAAACAATTTTTATCTGTTGTCATATGGGTTTAATATTTGAAACACCAAAGAAATCAAGTCAATGCAACAGTAAACTTGGAATTACTCTTATTGTTGTCAACTCTTTAATCAAAATAATGCAAGCACACTTCATCCTCCAAATAACTATAGGAAGAAACAATCCAAGCTAGCACACCAAGACCTTAACTACTGCAATAAGTATAGACGCTTGAAAAACTGTTTGTAAAACAGAAAAAGGAAAAAGAGAAATTAAATTTTCTACTTCCAAATATAAAAATGCTACAGTTATTGTATTTAAAAATCAGTATTTTCGAGGGAAAACCAATGAAAATGCATGCACGAGTAGGAGAAAAAAGACATGCTTTTTCGAAACCCTGCAGCGCAAAACACACATAAAACGACACGTTTTGACTTTCAGAGCAGTTGCTAGAAAATAACTTTACGAATATTGTATTTTCCCGCACGTAAAGCCTCCATTTTGTTAACAGAAAAACTGAAGAGAAAAAAATGTTAATAGAAGGAAAAAAAAAAAGCGCGCAGCTAGAAGCGTAGGACTAGAATCGAAACCCTAGAAATTGACCTTTCGCTTAAGAATCTGAGCTGCGAAGAACTCGACTTCGAAATCGGTGAGGAAGGACTGGCGATCGGAGGTGAGGATAGAGGTGGCGATTTCCCAAGCAGCGTCGGTTTGCTGAAACTGAACGAGCCACTGATTCGCTGCTACGCGGTTGCATGATTCGGTGTCGTGATTCAAGACGTGAACAGCTTGCGCCACCTTGATTTGCAAGTCCATCTGCATCAAATGACGGCCGTAAAGCTATTTTAATAATAATAATTAAGAATAGTAATTACTCCTCGTCTGTTTGATTTCTTCTTAGCAATAACTTTTCCTCTTTCATCGGACGGCTACGAGCGACACAAATGAATCAAGTGTTCATGTCTTGCTGATTGATGATGATACATGGATTGAATAGATTGGATGGGGATGACAGACGCATGGAGCTTTTTCTTTGATTTTAAATTTTTTTAATTAATTAATTTAATTTTACTTTCGAGATTGACCTGACCGTGACTAGCCACTACGTTGCTACTTGCTAGCTGAGTAGCTGGTAACTGAGGCTCAACATTCCTACCAACTGAACGGGTCCGCAACTGGTTCATCGGTTTTCTTTTTTTCAAAGAAATACTACAAACAAAACTAGGATGAAAAGTCAAAACAGGACTAAGATAAAATTGCTATTACAAAATCCAAATAAATACTACAAATATAACTAATCGGATGAAAAGACAAAGCGGGACAAAGATGAAATTGCAAATTACAAAATTCAAAGCAAATAATTTTTGAATAATCACTTTCAGGCTTTCAGCTGCCCTCTAATAAGCGTATTTTGACACTGTTAAATGACCAACTTATACATTATACGGTAGCGAGGGCAAGAACGGAACTATATGTACTTATCGAGCGTCCAAGGCCACACACCCTCGGGTTAAAAAAAAAAATCAAATTCCAGAATAAAAAAATAAAACTGAGCTATTTTATGTCATTCTTATGTTTAGCCCCCTCATTTTTTTGCTCATTTTTGTTATATCCTACAAGATTTTATGGTTTATCTATTAATCCCCAGTGTTGGCCTCTTCAATTTTATAAATTTTATGTTGTAAAGTAGTCAAATTCAAAATATATCAATTATGGTATCAAATTAAAATTTTGGTTTCGTCACTAAAAAAAAGAGTGGTGCTTCGCCACATCTATTAGAAGCTAGGTCAATTTTCTATTAAATAGTGTTGGCTATAACTATTTGTCATTCAGTAATAATTATAAAAGTGAATGCAAAATTTTACTAATGTTTTTATATAAACAGTAGCTCAAAATTCCTCAATGATGGTACAAATAAATATATTCAATAACAAAAATTTTAATCATACTAGTGAAGAACCTAGCAAATGATGGTCAATAATAATGAGGACGGACCCATTAGCGGGCTATATCTGGCTATAGATGAGGAAAAATAATAATACTTTTATTAAAATTTACAAACTGCCATCATAGATATATTAAAATCGGCTACTCAATATTAAGAATATATTTTTCCAATTGTTTATTTTGACTATCTCTTGTCTTGTTTCGCAACTTTCACCGATCAATTACTAATAAAAGCCAAAATATTAGTGGTTCACTCCATTATCAGAACATTTTCATCTTACTTATAGAGTCAATTTTTTAAAGTTATTCTCCCAACATAAGAAACTTGTATTTTGTTATTAAATTATCAAATTTTATTGATTATTGCTTATCTTATTATCAATTTTTAAAAATTTCATATTATGTTAGGGTTTGTTTTGGATAGAATTAGAGCTAGTATTTGAATTGTATTTTATTTTCTACTTTTTCAAATAATTATTTTGTTTACAATAAATATTTTTTAGAATAAGACTCATAATGTCCCCTTATTAAGTGTATTTTATTTTTTCTACCTATTAAATTAAATTTTCACTTTACGACATAAATTAAAAAGAAAAAATTTTCTTTGGGGGTATTACAGGGTCTTAGGTTCCCTGATAATAACAAACAGTAATTGGTGGTGACCATAGATATTATTTTTATATTTAATCATTAATAAAATACTATAACAAAATTTTAAATTATAAATATTTAATATTAGCCTAAATGTAGTATATTAATACCTTTTTACTCATGGTCCGTATATGTTTAAGGGATATAAAGTTAGTTTTGACATTATGGTACTTTTTATTTCAGAGAGATCAAAAGTGTTATTATGTTAATTGAGAGGGTGGTTGGATGTTATTTTCGTTTTTACAAAAAATAAGCAAAGTAAAATTGAATAACCACAAACAAACTCTCTTGATTCTTGAACATATTTTAATTAAAAATTGTTAAATGTTTTAAAAAAATTAAAAAATATATATCAATAACGAAATATTATTTAAGATTAAAAATAAAAATAAATAAAAGCAGCAAAACAAACAAGAAGGAAACAAAGTACACCTGGTCAGCATTAACAGGAACACAAAGAAGGAAAGATTAGGAGCTGCTCGTAGTTGGGGCTGTTATGGCTCTTCTTCATTCGTCGATGACTGCAACGCCACGCGCCTTCACCTGTAAATCAGTATCGGTGGGCAAAGTTGCATCCTTTCCACCTCCGCTTGTGAATTTCGCATCTCCGTCATCTTACTCTCCGCGCTCCTTGACCGGCGTCACAAATAATCTCCGCCTGTTGGGGGTTAAGTCTAACAAAGCCACGACCTTTCGCTGCTTGGCTTCTGGTACCCTTCACTTCCAGTTTTTGCCTAAAATTTCCCCTAATTTAGCTCGGAAATTTAACTTGGCTTATCAAATTGAATTTGATTAGACAGTCAATTGTGTTCTACTTTGACCTGACAAAATGGGGTTTTTGTGATTGTAAGATTAATTCAACTGAGTTGAGGTTTATCATATGTAGGCTTTGAGTTTGTAAATTGTTAAGTTACTGAAAGGATTTCTTTTTTTTTAAAATTTATTTTTACGTATGAAAATAGTTAATTATAATATAATTTGTATTGATTAGTTTTCTCTTTACTGTTCTTTTGCTGAAACTTACATCAGAATGATGATATCTGTTTTTGTTCCTTTGTGTTACAGCTTTGACACCTGAGCTCAAGTCAACATTGGATAAAGTTGTTACAGGAAACAAAGTGGTTCTGTTTATGAAGGGCACGAAGGATTTCCCACAATGCGGATTCTCACACACTGTGGTGCAGATATTGAAGTCCTTGAATGCACCATTTGAAACGGTAAACATTCTAGAAAATGAAATGTTACGACAAGGGTTGAAGGAGTATTCTAGTTGGCCAACCTTTCCTCAACTTTACATTGAAGGAGAGTTTTTTGGTGGCTGTGACATCACAGTTGGTAAGCTAATGGATTTCTTGAATCTTTTAAACTTCAGCAGCACTATTTGGCTAGTTGTTTGTGATCTTTATGCTTTTTGTTCTGCTATCTAGTTCATGTCTATGAAGCGTGGTTGCTAAACGCATTAGACTGTCGGATATTTTAATCTTTCCTAACTCAGCGTGCTGATCATTTAAACCTTGTATTGTTTGTTAAATTTTTTTCAATTGATGCACTGGAACCTTTTGATAAGGAAGTCCAATATTGGAAGATATCAGAATTTATATTTCAAATAAGCATTTTACTTACTGGAACCTGTAGTTGTGTTTGCATACAAAAGATGTGAATGCCTGTGGACAATGCATTGAAAGGATATGATTGCATATGTTTCTCAAAATATGAAAGTTGATGGTTCATGCCCGTGATTTGGCCCTTGCCATGTAGTCAATGCTGTATTACAAGTTGTGATCCCTGATGAGTCCTTGGTCTGGTTCTTAAAATTAGGGATGCAAAAATAGCTAAAATCCTTGCCACATATATTTCATAGTTCAGACTCTTTTATATCAGAAAGATTATAGGTATAGACATCATAAACTTAATTGCAGAGTACTTGCACTCCGCATCTATCACTGACACGATTTCTAACATTTTATTGTTAACAACAAATATGATGTTCGCTTATGTGTATGTCTTGTAAATATATTTTAGAAAACTTAAATGAGAAGATGAATCAAATTTTAGTACAGTTTACACAAATTAGTGGCCTTATAATTATGGGGAATTGATTTGTGTATGATGCATTAGTGAATTCATAGCCACTTTTCCCTGCAGAGAGTATGAATTCAGATTTGATGATTCATTTGAACATACTGATTTGGGGAAAGAAAACCGGACATTGTTTTCTTGTCTCCATGTGTGATGTTTGCAAGAAAATTCATAATGCTAGTTTACATATTACTTGGTTGTAAGTCAAGTACTCTTGCCTTTATATGGACATTATTATATCTAGAATTAGGAATTTGGTGTATCCGGAGAGAATTTTACTTTAATATTTCTCTTTTCTAATTGTTTCACCAACTTCAATCAACTATTATACTTTTCGCATAAAGCATTTGAAAAAGAAAGAAAGAAAATTGGTAATCTGCGGCACCATTAACTCGGTTTTTCACTAATTTTAATATGTTAATGCATGCCTTCATTAGTTCAACCAAGGAACTCAATTAAAATATTCAATGGATGTCACTTTGTGGACTGGAAAAGGAACATCACTCGGTTTGTGAGTAGTAAAATAACTGCCTTACACCATTGAATGTAGAAATAAGTACAAATCTCTAAGAATATTTGAAATTTTATTAAATATCACAATGAATGAAAATTAAGAAAATTAGTTTCCTGTGTCACTGCAGCAGGTTTAGATTCAGTGTACGATTCATGTGCATAAATACACTGGAGCGAAATACACAACTTGGTCTTGGCTCTCAAGTTTTAGGAATGAGAATGGATTATTACTTTGTAGATAAATCAGCTGAGTTTTGATTTAGGAATTTACTTCTTGCAATAAGAATAGTTTCCTCTTTAAGTTTGTATTTTTTTATGTGGTCGTATTACCTTGCAGTTACTAGCTTGAATCTTAAAATCTTTTGACGCTTTGTTTACTGACTTCAAATGTAATTCTAAAATCAATTTATTGTTTTGCTTCGTTATGTCTTGTGGCAGTTTGCAACATCTTCAGGATAATAAGCCCACAGTATTCAAGTAGGCATATTATTCAGAATTGTCAACTGTTCTGATTGCTTTTTTTTATTTTTTAATTTGCAGAGGCCTATAAGAGTGGGGAATTGCAAGAACTTTTGGAGAAGGCACTGTGCACCTGAGACTCTTTTAGTTGGAAGAGGGCTATTATACTTGTGTACTTGCTTAGTGGTGATTAGAAAAAATCAACTGTTGTTTCTTGCTTGGTTCTGATTAAAAAAAAAAAAAAATTGTATAAATGAACACAAACCCAAGTTTATTATTACCTAATAGCAGCTACGATATTGATTATTGAATGAAAAATCATTTGTCAAGTTGCTTTATTGAGTTTGAGATAAGTAGATAAATGAAATGTTTGTTGTTTAACTTCGACTTGTTACACTTAACCTAATGTCTGAGAGACGAAAATGTAACTTTCATAAATGATCTGTGTAGTTTAATTATCTTTAGATGTGAGTTTATCGGAGTTATAAGATGAAGACTGCACGGATGTACGATTGATAAATATAGTCGTGGTCACATCATTCAACATACTGAAATTAAAGAGAGAAATCAAACCGGATGCTGAAATGGTAAAAGATTTACAGGTTAGCTGATCTTGCGGGCGGTGTCTTATGGAACATGGATTGTGTGGTCAGAGCAAGTAAAATTTCGCAAAACACGTACAGTTTCTTCACTTTCTGAAGTTGTAACGCCAGTCTCAGTCACGCATCTGTTCCGCTGGAGTACTGCTATGAACGAGCAAGGATCTGTTTGTGCAACGGCTGTGTGCTGCTTTTCTGATAGCTAAACGACATTTGGAGCTGCAGCCGGAACAAGAAGCCAAAAGCTTTTGTAACAGCAGCTCCCACAATGCGCTATAAATACCCACAAAACCTCCCTAGAGAAACCGTAACTGAAGGCAACACAAAAACACCAAACACCTTCAAAATCCTCCAGCATTATTAGAAAACATGAAAGCCGGTGTGGTTCTTGCTGTGATGTTACTGGCAGCGATCGTCATGGTGGAGCGAGGCCAGGCCGCTATAACCTGCGGCCAAGTCGACTCCTTTCTAGCTCCTTGCTTGGCATATCTGACCGGGGAAGGCAAGCCATCTCGGGCATGCTGCACTGGTGTCGAGTATCTGAAAGACAACACTCCAACAACTGCAGACAGGCAAGCTGCTTGTAAATGCATCAAAGATGCGGCAACTCGCTATCGCGGCATCAAGCTGGACAAAGCTCGTCAACTCCCCAAAGAATGTGGCGTCGACATCGGCGTTCCCATCACCCCCGATATCGACTGTAGCAAGTGAGCTTTAATTTGCTTCTCCACTACATTTCAGTATTCATTATCTTACTCCATATATAATTGATATTTTTAATCTGCATTCTTATCAATAGAAAATTCAATTCGGCTTTGTTTTGGCAGAATTTCTTAGAACCCCCCACGGAGGCTTTGAGCTTGTGCGTTGAATAAACATCTCTGCCAGCTGGAGAAAACACAGCACAATTAATATACATGATCTAATTAAGCTTGTTAATTTATGCTGCTTGTTATGGTTCTTGCTGAAGAACTTTTGTATCGGGATACTTTTAGTG
Source organism: Citrus x clementina (assembly GCF_000493195.1). Lineage (NCBI taxonomy): Eukaryota > Viridiplantae > Streptophyta > Magnoliopsida > Sapindales > Rutaceae > Citrus > Citrus x clementina. The sequence goes on along the minus strand of NW_006262688.1, from coordinate 11,497,570 downwards.
CATGGTGTTTTAGCACATAATTAGCGTTAATAAAACGAGAGTTATTACCTCTACCTAACATTAATCATATTAAAAAAAAAAAAAAAAAAACTGTCATCAATTTTCAGTAGCACATTACCAGTATTGATATACAGTCATGACATCTACGTGATAATAAATATTAATTAGATATAATAGCATATGATATTAAACTTAAATTAATAAATGCTGTCACCTTGGACCACAGAGACAGATCCGAATACTACGTGAACGTGAAACCCAATTCAATGCAGCATTGATATGCGATTTTTATTTCTTAAAAAGGAGATATAATAAAAAAAAACAGACCAAATATAAAACTGTAAAAAACGAAACCAGAAGCCTTGTTTACATATTCCCTTTCAGAATTCTACGTTGAAGGCAATTAAATGCATATAATAATCACATTTTCAGATCTGCATTACTCTAATCTTCACACCGTCGTCGACGTTTCAACCTGAATTCAACGGCCAAAAGCTCTGATTGATTTGATTGGTTGCTGTAAAGAATTGTTTTGAAACGCCTTCGTTTTCGGCAAACAGAGCGATGAAAATTGGATTGTAACAGATATATATAAGTATAATAAATGGCTGATTCGGGGGAGTACGAAGGAGACGACGGCGGGAGCGTGAGAGAACTCTGCGTGAATGGCGCGTGCATGAAAGCAGCTGAAGTCGAGGCCAAACTCGACGAAGGCAACATTCAAGAGGCCGAATCATCGTTGCGCGAAGGCTTGTCCCTCAATTTCGAGGTTCGTTTATTTTTAATTCAATTAAAAAAAATTAAAGAAGATTAATTTTTTACATTTAATTACACGACACATTTTATTTCAAATGTACGGTAAAATAAAGATCTCTTTAGGCTGTATGATTTATCGTTTGTGGAATATTATTATTTAAAAGGAAGCAAGAGCTCTGCTTGGAAGATTGGAGTATCAAAGAGGAAATGTAGAAGGAGCGCTTCGTGTGTTTGATGGCATTGATCTTCATGCGGCAATACAGCGGCTGCAACCTTCGTTTTCTGAAAAATCGGCTTCTAAAAAGTGTCGTTCACGCAGTGATTCTCACGTTTCAGTCTCCCAGCACGCTGCTAGCCTCGTGCTTGAGGCTATTTACTTGAAGGCTAAGTCCCTGCAGAAGCTCGGAAGATTAACAGGTAACTTAATTTAGTTTCTCAATATTTCCTTGTTGTTTACACTGTTCTCATTTTGGGAATTTGCTTGCAGAGGCCGCTAATGAATGTAAAAGTGTGCTTGACGCAGTGGAGAGGATATTCCAGCAGGGGATACCTGATGCACAAGTGGATAATAGATTGCAAGAAACAGTTAGCCGTGCGGTGGAGCTACTTCCGGAGCTCTGGAAGCAGGTGGGTTGTGATCATGATGCGCTTGCTGCTTACAGACGTGCTGTGCTTAGTCAATGGAACCTTGATAATGAATGCTGTGCGAGGATTCAAAAACGATTTGCTGTGTTTTTGTTGCATAGTGGGGTGGAGGCTGGTCCACCCAGTTTGGGTTCTCAGGTTGAGGGTTCCTATGCGCCTAAAAATAATCTGGAAGAGGCCATTTTACTTTTGTTGATTCTGATGAAGAAATACCACCTTGGTAAGATCAAATGGGATCCGGCTGTGATGGAGCACCTAACTTATGCACTCTCTTTGTGCAGCCAAACTTCTATTTTAGCTAAGCAACTTGAGGAGATTATGCCTGGAGTGTTTCTTCGCTCTGACCGTTGGAATGCATTAGCTCTTTGCTACAGTGCAATAGGACAAAATGATGCTGCCTTGAATCTGTTGAGGAAGTCACTACATAAACATGAACGACCTCACGACCTCATGGCACTGCTGTTAGCTGCCAAGATCTGCAGTGAGGATTGTCATCTTGCTGCTGAAGGGATACAATATGCAAGGACTGCTCTCAGTAATGCTCAGGGGAAGGATGAGCACTTGAAGGGTGTAGGTCTACGCATGTTGGGTCTTTGTTTGGGAAGACATGCCAAAGTTTCTTCCTCCGACTATGAAAGGTCGCGTCTGCAATCTGAAGCATTAAAGTCTTTGGATGGAGCAAGTACTTTTGAAAATAACAATGCAGATCTATTTTTCGATTTAGGTGTTCACTACGCAGAGCAAAGGAATTTAAGCACTGCTTTGCGTTATGCAAAGCAGTACATTGATGCGACGGGTGGCTCTGTATTAAAAGGCTGGAAATTGCTTGCTCTAGTTTTGTCTGCTCAACAGCGGTTCTCAGAGGCTGAGGTGGTCACTGATGCTGCTTTAGATGAGACCACAAAGTGGGAGCAAGGACCTATTCTTAGGCTGAAAGCAAAGCTGAAGATCGCACAGGCACTCCCTATGGATGCTATTGAAACTTATCGTTACCTCCTGGCGTTGGTTCAGGCCCAAAGGAAATCTTTCGGTCCTCTGAGATGTCTTTCACAGGTTAGATTCTCCCCATCATTTTACATGATTTTCTTTATCTTAAAGAGATTAATGTCCTTTTAGTTCGCATTTATATTTAAATTGCAAGTATATGCTGTATGTTTTGTATTATTAACATAAATGGTGCATATATTGTATCATTTCATGATCTTGGAATGCTGCAGGAGTGAGTATCCTGAAGCAATTTTTAGTGCTTCTAAGTAGTGCAACACAATGGTAATTGGAGCTTGTAAAGTTTTATGAATATGATTATCTATGATTATCTAGCTATAAGCCCACAATTAGAGATATTACAAGAATATAAGCCTACAATTAGAGATATTACAAGAATATGATGTCTTCGGTTTTGATTGAATTACGCGATCCAGCTGTTTCAACTATTTACGTTTCAAGTTAAAAATGAATTTGCTACTACACGATCACCCTACAAGATCTAGGAAGAATTATTGGTGCTGGTGGAAATGGCTGAGTTGGTTTGGTTGCTCCTTTTGAATTTGCGAGTTAACTTATCTATAGTATGTGAGAAAAAAATGACAAAAAGCTCTACAACATTGCAGTGATCTAGTAGCAATTTAAAATGTGTAGTTCCTGAGTTCTATTTCAAGTTGTACTAGCCATTCTCTTCCTTTCTCTCTTTTAGTTTATTTCAATTTCCATATGCCGTAATCATCAGTTTTCAATTTCTTTTTCTTCTGAGGACAGTTGCTTCCAAATTCATTATTAACCTTTTGTAGCTTATGATAGATCGAGGATGATAAAGTCAATGAATTTCAAGTTTGGCATGGTCTCGCAAATTTATATTCAGGCCTTTCACATTGGAAGGATGTTGCAATATGTATGGGAAAAGCCAGAGAGTTGAAAGCCTACTCTGCTGAAATGCTGCACACAGAAGGCAAGAACTGGAACTTTATTTTAACATATGAATATCAAATCTGAACCTTCATTTTCTACATGCTTGGAAAGTGACTTCAATAGCACGGTTCTTGAAAACATTTTCTTTTTTTTTTGGATCTTCCTGTCAACTGATAAAAATGTCTCCAAATTTTTTACTGCCATCTGCTTGAAAAGAGGACAATGGCAGTAACTCAACGTATTTCACTCTGCTTCCACGCAGTTTCAATGAATTAGAGGATTTGTATGTTTATGTAATGTCAACTGGTGGGTACACAATTTTGCATAGATAATGTCAATTTAATATAAAACTTGTCATCTTCTTGTTTAATTCTCCCAGGTGTTATGCATGAAGGATGTGGGCAAACACATGAAGCTCTGCGTGCTTATATCAATGCTCTTTTAATCGAACCATCTTATGTGCCCTGCAAAGTACTGGTCGGCTCTTTGTTCTCAAAGTTGGGCCCAAAGGCATTGCCTGTTGCAAGAAGCTTACTGTCAGATGCATTAAGGATAGAACCTACCAATCGTAAGGCTTGGTATTACTTGGGGTTGGTTCATAAAGACGATGGACGAATAGCTGATGCCGCAGACTGCTTCCAGGCAGCCTCCATGCTTGAAGAATCTGATCCAATTGAAAGCTTCAGTTCTATTGCTTGACTGGCTCCAATATATCAAAGGTTTCGCCTTTTGTTTTACTTTTACCATTTGATAATCTCTTTTCTTTTAAAATCTATGCGTTCATTCTAACTCTCCCTTATCGCTTTTGCAGTCAAATCTTCACCTTTGTGTAACATGTCTTCAATGCACGACTTGAGAAGTCCAGTGCTCAAGGATTGTTTCGTGGATTTGTTCCATTGGTGATTATGGGTATTTTCCCAGTTCATTATTTAAGACACCTCGCCGTAATCAAGGTCTCGGCGAAAATGAGGGACTCAGTCACTGAAGTTGATGTAGGGAAACAAGAACAGAGAAAGAAGAGGTAAATTTTAGTTGCTCAATCCAATTGTAGGATGAATAGTAGTACTAGAGATTTGTAAGCAATGTATGGGTTAATCTGCAATCATTGCCGGCTGTGTAAATTTTTTTTGTTTAAGAAAGCAATTGTTGCTAAATTATAGTAACATATTCTTTTCCCCCTCTTTGTTAGTTTTTTAATTTTTTTTTTTCCCTCATTTGTGCTATTTATTCAATTATTTTTTCAGTCATGTTGGTAACAGATGGAACTGTAAACAGAAGATCTTATTGATGTGGTTTGTGAGGACGAATCAAAATTTTAAAATGTTAAAAATTTGGAAAATTTCGGGCAACTCGCGTTAAATTATCATTGCGCCTCTCAATCAATCATAAACTCTGGTGCAACGCATAAAATTTCTTATGTAAGTTTTACGCTGTGATTGGCTCAATAAATTACATTTTGCATGAATTCAAATATTCAATAGTGAGTATAATCAACACGTTAAGACAATAAAAACGTTGACCTTTTTATTTTTATATTTTTAGTAGTTAATTATCTAGTTCAATAATAGCGTAAAATTACTAATTTATTATATTTTATTAAATAAATCTCTATTATCAGTTTTTTTTTTTTAAAAAAAAAATTGAGTAGTGGATTCATGATGTAATTTTTGCCCCTCGAGCGTCAATCGTTAACGATCCTTTTTAACATTTTTTTTTTTACAAAAAAAAAAGAGGGAGACCTGAAAACAGTTTCGGACCGTCCGGTTCACCTATGATTTTACAGACCAGTCGGTCCAAACTAATAGGATAAGATAACTTATAGAACCCGAAATATCTCAAAACTGGTTCTGCGATGAAATGAGTAACAGAATAACGAAGCTTAAAAAATTCAAAGCTTAGTTTTAGCATCATAAGAGCTCAATGCCTCAAACTCTGTTCCTCAAGCCATTCATTTCACCTTCTTCAATTAATTTCAGGTTTGTTCTTTTAACTTTTTTCATTTTCTTTTGTAATCTTTTGTGATAAACCCTTACTAAACCCTCCCCAAGGATCATTGAAAACAAAATTAAAGTTCAATTTTTCACTCAAAAGAAGCAAGAAATCGTGTGGGGTTTTATCATTTTTACAATTGATTTTAAAATGCTAGCAAGATAGCGCCTTTACTTTTGCAATTAATGTTTTAGCCAGCAGAATGTACCGGTTAGTCCACTTGATGCCAATTTTAAAGTTCACCGGAGAGTTGGGGTAATTTGCATGGGCATGTTAGCACCGAGAAAGTTTATGCAGAAGAGGAGGAAAGTGGAAGTGTTCAAAGATGCCGCTGATGAAGCTGGGAAGAAGAATTGGAGGAGACTGATGAATCAAATTGAAGAAGTAGGTTCTGCTGTTGCGGTGCTCAGAAGTGAAAGAACCAGAGGCCAGCCTCTTCCAAAAGATCTTGTTTTGGGCACTTTGGTTAGATTAAAGCAGCTAAAGAAGTGGAATGTTGTTAGTGAGGTAATTTAAAATATTTGTCAATCTTAATCTTTAATATTTTCGTGGATGCCTGTAAGAGATAGCATGTTGATTAAGTTCCTTCGTTTCTAGGTACTCGAATGGCTTCGGATTCAGAGTTGGTGGGACTTCAATGAAATGGATTTCTTGATGCTTATTACAGCATATGGAAAGCAGGGGGACTTCAACAAGGCTGAGAAGGTTTTAAGTTTTATGAACAAGAAGGGTTATGCGCCAAGTGTTGTGTCTCATACTGCTCTTATGGAAGCGTATGGAAGAGGAGGCCGATACAAAAATGCTGAGGCTATATTTCGAAGAATGCAGTCATCTGGCCCCCGACCTTCTGCTTTAACATATCAAATTATACTCAAATTATTTGTTGAGGTAATCAGCTCTGTCAAAGTGTTTCTTTTCACCTTTGTTGTATGAAATATCTTAATAAGTAGATTGTGTACAAGAGAAGAAATTTACGTGATGCCTTCTAATAATTTGTAAATAATTGAAATAAATCAAAAAGAGGTCTTGTCCTGGGTTTCCATTACATAGATATAATTAGGTACATAAAGCGTATAATGGGAAGAATTAAGGAACCAAGAAATCTTGGTTTTACTACATCAAGTTGGTTTTGGAATCATAGCTGAGACAGACTTCACATACCTCCAGTGAAAATTGAACCTACAAATTAACCAATTATGTGATGGGTACTCTAATAATTCGGATGTTCGCAAAACCTGAACATGATTTTCTTGTGCCAATTAGCAAATATTACCAAAAGGATATGTTTAAGACCATCGGGAATGATTATTGCCCAAAAGTAAGACTTGCATCCATTTTTCTTCGAATTGACTAGACATTCCGAAATTCATGCCTATAAAACTAAGTTTCCATTGTGCAATATTGGCACTACTGCAGGCTAACAAGTTTAAGGAAGCTGAAGAAGTTTTCATGACACTCTTGGATGAGGAAAAATCACCACTGAAGCCAGACCAGAAAATGTTCCACATGATGATCTATATGTATAAGAAAGCTGGGGGTTATGAAAAGGCTCGTAAACTATTTGCATTGATGGCTGAGCGAGGTGTTCAGCAATCTACAGTCACTTATAATAGTCTTATGTCATTTGAAACTAATTACAAGGAGGTTTCAAAGATCTATGACCAGGTAAAACTTCAAGTTTTATGTGATCTTTTCTTTTCCTTCATATTTTGGGATTGGCTTGAAGTATATATGGTCATTGACAGTCTTCACCAGATGATTAGATCTGGGGCTAAGACCTTACTGGAACTGACCTGACATGTTCTTGATTAGCTGCCATTTGCCACTCTAACCATAGAAAAATTATTAATAATCTTCAAAGACGGGATTTATAGAGTATGTCTTTTTTTTTCCCCCTCTCTCTCCTTGGTTCACCCACCCAGGTGAAAAGTTTAAATTGGTAATAGATAAAATTTTACATTACCTGAAGAAGTTGGCAATGAATGGATTCTGACATGTCTAAATAGACATTAGCTGGCAACATTGTACCATGCTTGTTACATGCGGTCCTTGCAAAAATATGTACGAGATCTTAAGGAGGTAGATAGAAAAGTATACTGACATATCTAAATATGCACAGGCTCACAACATTGTCCATGCATAGTAACTACTAGGTTATGCACTATCTATTCTCTACGCATGTGTGTGCGTGCGCTGACCCGCATACTCGCACACAGCATCGCTGACCCACATACTCTAGTTAGGAGAACTCTTATTACTTTCTGGTCGGCAAGTCTATATATTTCATCAATACCAAAATGACTAAAAGCTTGAGATAAAAATTTATCATACTGCTCATGTCAGACTGTATGTCCATTGCCAAGGGGTATGTGAGTACTTTACTTAATCTTCCCAAATATTTATTCTTACCCTCTCTTTCTACTTTTTTGGGTTTAATAACTTAGTAGATATTTATCTGATCTTTAATGATCACCCCCTTTCAGATGCAAAGAGCTGGTCTTCAACCTGATGTGGTGAGCTATGCCTTACTCATTAATGCTTATGGGAAAGCTAGAAGGGAGGAAGAAGCTCTAGCTGTTTTTGAAGAAATGCTGGACGCTGGTGTCAGGTATGCAGGAACTGAAATTATTGCTATTGTGATAGGGGGAACCCATGGAGTCAAGCAAGGCAACTGTACTTGAAGAAAACTAGATTGGTCAGAGGGGATTCTTCAAACACAAAAGCACACAGATGTTAAACCAAAAAAGTATTTCTTGGCAACAAAACCCTCAATTGGAGATGAGAAGCACATGATGTATAAAAAGTTTTAGCCAAAAAGAGTGCTGGCATGACAAACGGGATATCTGATGCAGAAAGAAAAATCTATACATTAAAACAAAAGAAGCTACCGCTCAAAATATAATCAAGCTTTCTAGCTGTATATGTTTGTTTTATTTTCTCTGAAACCTAGTCAAGTTAATCTCTAAAAGTTTTTGTGATTTAGTCATTTGTCTCCTAGATGCCCCCACACTACTTGTGCATTGGACAGAGAGTATCTAGTTGGTGGGAGGCCTACCAAAACGCATCTTATTGCTATTGTACTATGTACTTCACTCTTAACCAACCATGGCTCCATTACAAACTTCACCTAATATTCGCAGCCTTCTCTGAAGTCATCATGCCTTAGATGGGTAGTACAGTACTTTTGATTTCCTGGGTCTGTGATTTAAAGTTTGACCTCCTACCATACCACAAAAATCTAACTACTTATATATTCTTTTCATTAAATTTGCCTCCGTACTTTCGCCATTGGAAGCTCAAATATTGTTTCATTTTGTCTCTTTGTCAGACCAACCCACAAAGCTTATAACATTTTGCTTGATGCATTTGCAATTTCTGGAATGGTGGATCAGGCTCGGACTGTGTTCAAGTGCATGAGAAGGGACAGGTAAAATATCTTAAAATTCACAGCAAGTTGAGGCTTATTATTTTTATTTCATTTACTCAATAACCTTCAGTCATGGACTCTTTTAGGGAAAGATCCTCATGAACTACTAAGATCATTAAAACGAACTATTGTACCCATAAAATTTTGAACTAATTACCATCTAATCAGTAAGATTCTTCAACTTTTTTTCTCTTGTTCAATTGACTAACTTTTGCCATTAAGGAGGGTGGAGTTCAAAGTTAGACTTTTATCTTGTTCTTTGCAGTTGATTATTCCGATAATGGATCAAGTCCCAACACAGTGCAATCTTTCCTTTTATATTTTCTGCAGATGCTCTCCAGATATTTGCTCATATACAACTATGTTATCAGCTTATGTGAATGCATCTGACATGGAGGGTGCTGAAAAGTTCTTCAGGAGATTGAAACAAGATGGATTTGTACCCAATGTGATAACCTATGGAACATTGATTAAAGGGTATGCTAAGGTAAATAATCTTGAAAAAATGATGGAGATATATGACAAAATGCGAGTGAATGGTATCAAACCCAATCAAACAATCTTCACGACAATTATGGATGCATATGGGAAGAACAAGGATTTCGATAGCGCTGTTGTTTGGTATAAGGAAATGGAATCTTGTGGTTTCCCTCCTGACCAGAAGGCAAAGAATATTCTCTTGTCTTTAGCCAAAACTGCAGATGAGCGAAATGAAGCTAATGAACTTTTAGGAAATTTCAATCACCCGAACAATGAGCCAGGGATTAATGGATTATCTATGTCTGTTGATGAGGAAGATGATGACGATGACGATGACAATGATGAGGACGGTGATGATAATATCTACCGTGATGGTGATGGTGATGACAATGAAGATGATGCAGAAGAGACCATTGCTTGTTCTGGAAAGGAAGATGAACTGATATTTTTTAATGGTGATCATCAGCGAAGTCAAGAAGGGCTACATACTCTACAAACAGTTGACTTGTGAGTTCGGGTGTTTCATTTTCTGCAATACAGTTAGGATACTTCACGTCGAAAAGTTGGTTCAATTAGATTAGTCAGTCTTTTCATGTAAATGTGTACTCATTTAAGGGGAAAATTTCATGTAAAATCAATCAATTTTGAATTGTATGTGTAGATCATCATATGGATGAACCCATCAACTTTACTTTCTGAAGCTTTGATAAAGTTTTTCTTAACAATATCAGAATGTGAAATGGTTCTTAAACATGATTGGACTTCTTTATAGGTCGTTTTGTTCAATGCAGGATGTCCGGTGAAACCATGTTGATGACGAGAGCGCTCCTATTTAGTTTCTCAACTCCAATTTTCGGTTCATTTGAGATTCTGAAATTGGCTAGGAGCCTGCAACTGATGTAAGAACAATGGAAAGGGAAAAAATTGTTATTTGGCCCCCACTTTTATTGTACAAAGTTCACATTTATACGTAAAAGGAGGGGCTCTGATAACATACCATGTGGAGCTGATTAGCACAGTTATGTTACAGCCATCAAGTCTATTGTCTCCTCACTGGAAGACTTCTTTAAGCGGTCGGCGGCTTTTTCAACCTACAAATGCAGTAACAATTGTGATAAATTGCTGATAATTACGTAACATAATTCATAAAACCAAGATGTTACCTCAGCATTCCAATTTGTTCTGGCAGTGAGAATAATTAGAGTTATTGTTTGTAAGACAACCCCAGTAATCATTCCCCACCAAATTCCCTAAAAATTAGATCAATAAGCATCCAGTTTCATGATCAATGACCAATAATTTAAATCCAATTCACATAAAAAAAAAATGTAACAAGAAATGAAGGTCTTCAACTTACTACTACTCCTATGTTTGTTTTGAAGCAAAGTACATATGCAATTGGGAGACCAATTATATAGTAACAGGCTAAATTAACATAAGCAACTATAGCTTGCCATCCACTCCCAATAGCCACACCTGCAAATTAGACAAGGAAGAAAAAGCTTAAACCAATGGCAAGATGAGGCGCAATGCCATCATCATTTTATATTACATTACCTGAAAATATAGGTTGAATGCCATTGAGGAAAACAGAGATGGCAAGCAGAGGTGTCAAATCGGAGGCAGCTTGGACAACCTCAGAATCACTTGTGAAGAGTTTACTTAAATCAGCTCGGAAGATCAAAACAATTGCACTGAAGACTGCACTGATGAAGATGCTATTCGCATTCACTACAAATACTGAAAATTTTGCAACTCTTGGATGAGCTGCTCCTAGTTCATTACTCACCCGAACACTGCAATCAGATTGAAAAAAATAATAACATCACGCTTTTAGATGGAAACCAAACTACTGGAATATCTATATTTGCAGCATAACCAACCTGGCTGCTGCAGATAAGCCCAACTTAGCATTTATGTCCCAGTTGAGGTAATTCATGCTGAAATTAATGAAGCACCACTATGAAAGTATCAAAAGTTTGCTATCTCTAAAATGTAAGTTGAAGAAGAATAAGGGATGGATGAAGATACCAAATGGTGATGGCGTCTAGTGAGATTGTCGGATTAGGAAGGAGTCCTGATACAAGTGCCAGTCCTTGATTGTACCAAATCTCCAAAAAATCAATGAACAAATAAATTAATATGTAAGATCAATCATCAAGAAAATGGCACAGCAACTCCCATGACACTGCTTAAAACCTTATGGAATGGTATATGAGGTTTATATAAGAAAAATGTTTAAAAAATGGTGGTAGTAACTTGAGTCGACTATTGATTGAAAGTGCGGTAAAGTGCACTACCAACTGAATCAATGTCAGTAGCATCTGATGAGTTTGATAGTCGTGACAATGCACATCACAACACTGTAATTGCAAATCACAACACTGTAATTTGACGCCAATGAGAAGTTTCTGCTACCCTTTGGATGGCATTTGCACCATCAATGTTTCATTTTTGTTGACGAAATTAGTACCATTGTGTTGAAGAAGTGAACCGCAAATCTGAAGTTGTAGTTGGATACGACATGTCAGTTTAGATATTCTGAACTGGATGATATGTCGGTTTTGTGACACTGGTGAGGCGTATGACGAGCCTGGTGGATCAGCCGAATAAGTAAGTTGAGCACGTGATATTGCACATGCTTTACTTATCCTAAAACGACTGAAGAAGGCTGCGTTTTGAGTGAAGCTTTTACACGTGTGCTGAAACCAGTTTAAAAGGCTGTTAATGCTGTTAAGATCAGCGGAAAATTTCTGGGTTTTGTTAGCAACAAACCCAGGTCTGATGAGCTGGTTTCTGGGGGTGGTTGCTAGGGCAATTCAGGCGTGTACATAAGCTGTCCTTGCTTCATTATTGAGTCGATTAAGAGGGTGATAGCTTCTTAAATATCTTGTATCTTGTAAACACCGAATTAGTAAAGATTTTTTCCTCTCTTTCACAGTGGATGTAGGTCACTTAGTGGCTGAACCACTTAACTCATTGGTGTTGATTGTTCCTCTGTTTTTACTTTCCTTGATATTTTGTGGTTCTTGCTAAGGTTGTTCTACGTAGCATTGGTTGATCTTGATTTGTTCTTTGATTAAAGCTAAAGTCGAGTGGGTCTTGGGGGATTGAGATTGGTTTATTTGCAGGTCTTGATCCAACACATTGCATAGATCATGAGATGATGAGTCTGACAATACTAAATTTGTTACCATACAACCATTTTCACCATCATTGTTGTCGGAAGACTGCTGCCAGCGATTAGACAGTGCCACTGTTGAATTTTTTATAAATTTTTAAAATTAAAATATTTATTTTATAATTTTGTTGTAAGGGTATATTTCAGAATAAATGTTTTTATTGAAGATTTTTTCGTATTTTTTTTAACCCAAAAATCGAGTAAATGAGTTAAATGTTGGATATCCATTAGATGTTGGATATCCATCTAAAATTGTATTACCAAATAGAATTCGGTTTTATTGTCTTCAAATGATCAAAAAAGCTTCCAAAGCTACCCCAACAAGGCATTTAATAAAACGATAGGCCGCATGAACAACATTGTAAATCATGGCAAACACGACTGGACCTAGCATAGGCTCAGGAGGCCATTTGATTTTAAAATTTATTTGAACATATTATATTTCGTCTATTTAAAAATTTAAAGCTCCTTCTAGACTTACAAATATGTCGTATGTTTGACCTATTTCTTAGTTTGTTATATGTGTTATGAACTTGAAATGAATTGATTGATTTAATTGTCCATCTCATAGTTTTAAATTTCAAAATATTAAGTCAAAATTCACTAGTTTTAAGTTTCATAATTAGCCAATTGATAGTGTGTATGGGAAGTTTCTCTTTCTCTTTTGGGTTTTCTCCGAAAAAAAAAAGATAAAAGTTAACATAGAATCGTCCTGACTCAGTGAGTCACTCCTAAGTGGTATTTTTCTTTTATTTTCTTTGTTTGTTGGCCTCAAAGTTTATTAAGATGGATAGGAAGAATTGATTAAAAGGTTTAAAGCTATACGATTAAGTAAAGAAGAGGAAGGGAGAGTCTATTTTAAAAGCAAAATGAAAGAGAAGGGAGCAAAGATTGTGGCTGAATGTTTGATGGGGAAGATAATTCATAATAGGAAAGTTCATGTAAAAGGTTTGAGGATAGCAATAAAAGTAGTGTGGAGAACAATAGACTTATTACAGATAATATAATTATTAGCTATGAATGCCTCCATAAGATTAGGCACTGTAAAAGAAAAAATGGGCAAGTAGCTTTAAAATTAGACATCAGCAAGGCTTATGATAGGATTGAATGGGCTTTCCTAAAATAAACAATGTTAAAGCTTGGTTTTTCCAGCAGATGGGCAGCTTTGATTATGAATTGTGTAACTACTTCATCTTTTTCTATGATTATTAATGGAACCCCTAAGAGATTAATTCACCCTCAATGAGGCCTTCGACAAGGTTTCCATCTCTCCTCATACTTGTCCATTATGTGAGCAGAAGTATTTTCAAGCTTACTTATGCAGGCTAAAAAGACAGCAACTAATTCAAGGGCCAAAGTTTGGGAGAAACCTTACAACTTCACATCTTCTCTTCATTGATGATAGCTTCATTTTCACTAGTGCTTCTACTGAAGATTATAAGAACTTAAAAGCTATTTTTGACAGCTAATCCTCGACTTCAGAACAGATATTCAACTATAAAAAGTCTTTAATGTTCTTTAGTGGCAAAATCTTAGAGGGGCAAGTAGCAACAATCAAGAGTTTATTCCAAGTTAATGTGGTGTCCAAATATGCGAAATATTTAGGATTACCATTTATAATTAGAAGGAAGAGAACGGGTTTCTTTAATGATATAAAGCTGAGGGTGCTAAGTAAAATCTTAGCACAAGCCATTCCAGCTTACGCGATAAGTGTTTTCAAGCTTTCGAAGAGTTTGTGTGATGATATCCAGAAAGTCATAGTAAGATTCTGGTGGGGATCAAAAGAAGACAAAAATGGAATACATTAGGCTAGGTGGAAGAGACTGAACCATGCCAAAAGTAGAGGTGGCTTGGGATTCAAAGACTTTTCCATCTTCAACCATGCATTGGTGGCAAAGCAAAACTGGAGATTGCTGAAAAATCCAGAGTCCCTGGTAGCTAGAGTTTTGCAGGCTAGATATTATAAAGCCTTTGAGTTTCTAAAGGCAAAGCTTGGGCATAAGCCTTTTTTTATCTGGAGAAGTATTGTTTAGGGCAAGCGGGTCATTCAAAAAGAAATTAGATGAGAGTTGGTAATGGGGAGAAGATCCAAGTTTACAAAGACATTTGGATTCCAAGGCCAATAACATTCAAACCTTTCTACTCTAACCTTAGATATTGATGCTACAATTTTCGATTTAATCCACAGAGATAGCAGATGGAATGCTGAGATGGTGAAGCAACACTTCTTGGATGAGGATGCACCTCTGATTTTAAATATTCCACCGCCTAAAACTCCACAGGCAAACTCAATTTTGTGGCATTTTGATAAAAAAAGGTGTTTACTCTGTGAAAAGTAGCTGTCAAATAGCAATGAAGATCAAACATCATGATACTCCAGGATGCTCCAAGGATAATCCTCGTTACTGGTGTAGCTTGTGGACTATGGACCTCCTAACTAAAATCAAACACTTTATGTGGAGAGCAAGCAAAAATCTCCTTCTAACTGCTGATAATCTTTGGAAGAGGGAAATTGTGCAAAACACAATTTGTCAAGTGTGTAGAAAAGAAGTAGAAACCGTGTTCCATGTTTTTATTGAACTGTAAAGCAACTCAGAAGATATAGATATTAGTTCCCTTTACTGTTAAATTCCTAGAAGCTATAAACTTTGATATGCTTTCTGTAATTTAGGAGATCGCAAAAGGCTTAAGTAAAAGGGAGCTTGAGCAGATGGTCATCTATTACTGGGTAGCTTGGCATGCAAGAAATTGTTTTGTCTTTGAAGGGAATAAGCTAGATCTTCTGATCTTTTTTGCAAAAGCTGAAGCCGTTATAGAAGCTTATCAAAGAGTAAGCCTCACAGGACAAACACACATTAACAAAAAGGCTACTGGATTTAAGGAGAAATGGCATCCTCCTCCAAGAAATGTTAGTAAGATAAACGTGGATGCAACAATTAACAAGCAAAATCAGCAAGCAAGGCTGGGAGTGGTCATAAGAGATTCCAACAGCAAGATAATGGTAGCGGTTGTCAAAACATCAAAACAGTGGAAGGGTGTGGCTTATGCTGAGGCTGAAGCCATGGAATGAGGACTTGAGGTAGCAAAGGAAGCTGTTATGTCTTACCTGATAATGGAGACAGATTGCCAAGAAGTTGCTGATTTAGTTAACAAGAAGAAAGGGAGTAGAACTTAATTTTTTTGGATAATCTCCGAAATCCAAAAATAGAGCAAGTGGTTCCAAGAAGTCAAAGTTCAACATGTTCCAAGGGTGTGTAATGTCCAGGCTCACAATTTAGATAGATATGCTGTAATGAACAATGTTATTGATCTATGGCTGGACCTCATATCAGCAAACATAGCTGATGTTTTGTCTTATTAGTTGAATGAAAAGGATCCTTTATAAAAATTAAAAAAAAATATTAGCCAACTGATTTCAGTACCCTTTCAAAAATGAATTTCCATGGTCTCTTTCTCATGCTCAGATAAAAAAATAAAGAAACTATCAAGGTTTTCTTAAACAAGTTAAACATATTCAGTTGAGTTGGAGTTATTTGATCAATGAGATTTATTATTATTTGTCGTAAGTTTTCTATGTTTGCCTTCGATAATCATATTAATTTAAGTCATTACTTGAAAACAACAAAATTTCAATATGTTGATTAAGTTGACATCAAAATTATTATAGCATGTAACTTTTTTTAAAACTAATAATGACTCGAGGATAGTCATAAACGTGTTTAAAGTCGTTAATTCAATGAAGTTCAATAATTCGGTACTTATTATTTTTGGTTGAATTTTTTTTCAATTTGTACGATACCTATACTAGATAAAATTTTTGGGTGGGACCACTAGTGGCAAATGGTGTGAGTAAAGTAAAATGGATGAACAAAATTAAGCTAGAATCCAATAATTTCAATTTTGTTGTCTGGTCGTCCTCGAACTTGTAGTGTATTCATTTTGAGAGAGTGAGAATAGGTGATTGATAAATTAGGTAACGGTTATTGGTCAAATATGGATTAGGGTTTTAGAATAATGGTTCAATTTGGCAATTTTACCCATCTTTTCACGACAATTTACCAATAAAACATTCTCAATTCATTGGTGTTTTTACGTCTTTAACGTTACCTAACAAAACAGTTGACATGTTTGCACCATTATTAAATCCTTAAAAAAAATCATCAAATTTAAAATTATAAAATTATTTTATTTAATTCTCTATTTGCACTTTAGTCTAATTCCATTTTAAATGATTAAATTTATATTTAATTTTATACTGCATAATATAATTAACTAATAAAATAAAATTAGTAAATTGATAGATAAAATAGGAGGACTATATAGAAATAAAAGTTTGATGGGATACATGAAAGAAGTCAAATATTACATATTACAGCTTCAAGTGCACTTGGGCTAGAATAGCTTGTAAGATTAGAATGAATTAAGTATTAGGATTAAACTATATTCTATTGGGATTTGATTAGTTATTACATAGTATAGCATTGACTTATGTTTGATAAAATATCGGATTGAATTATTTTAAATTAAATTTAAATAAAATTATATTTGATATTGTGATTTTAAGTCCTTTGCTTCAATAATTCAAGACTTCAGACTTTTAGCGGAGGTAATATTGCCAATTGTCCATGCCTTTAGTAATATTGATATTGTACCGCAACAGGATCTTCAGAGAAGATGTTGTTTAATTTGATGTGCTACTGCCAAATTAACACATACATATTAGACTTAATTTGGGGTCCTCTGCTAATGATCTAATAATATGTGTCACAATAGAGGTGAATGACGCTGAATTAATAACAAGCAAGATTGTTTGTAGACAACAGGCTCATAAGCTCAAGAAACCGAAAGCTGTAGCCTGATTTTTGTTTTCTTGATCAGATGATTATTATATCACAGCCACCAAGTCTCCAATGTCTCTTCATTTGAAGATTTCCTCAAGCGGTCAGCTGCTTTTTCAACCTACAAAAGCATTACCAATTGTGATCATATGCTGCAGCGCAACAAGCATTTGATAAAATTACACAACTCACTGAAACAGCATGTTACCTCAGTGTTCCAATTTGTTCTGGCAGTGAGAATGATAAGAGTTGTTGTTTGCAAGAGAACTCCGATAATCATCCCCCACCAAATACCCTAAACAATGAGTCGGTGTAACGATGATTTGATGAATAATTTGCAATTTGAAAAGAGAGAAAGATGTTCAACATACTGCTACTCCTAAGATTGTTTTGAAGCCAAGGATACATCCAATGGGGAGACCAATGATATAGTAAGTTGCTAGGTTAACGTAAGCAACTACAGCTTGCCATCCGCTTCCAATGGCCACACCTGAAAAGAATTCACTTAAAACCAAGCTCAATACTGTTGAGTGATGCTTATCTAGTGATTTATTTTTGTTCAACGTTACCTGAAAGTATAGGTTGAATCCCATTTAAGAAAACGGAGATGGCCAGTAGCGGCGTCAAATTGGAAACTGCTTCTATAACCTCAGAATCACTTGTGAAGAGTTTGCTTAAACCAACCCGGAAGATTAAGACGATAGCACAGAAAACTATACTAATGAGAATGCCGGTTGCATTCACTACTATTACTGAAAATTTTGCAACCCTCGGATGAGCTGCTCCAAGTTCATTACTCACTCGAATGCTACAATCAGTTTGAAAAATATTAACATTACACTTTCAGAGAGAAACCAAACTACTGGAGTATCTAAATTTGCAGTGTTGAAACAAACCTGGCTGCTGTAGACAGCCCCAACATAAATTGCATATCCCAGTTCAGGTAATTCAGGCTGAAAATATATTACAACAGATTTTCTTATGTAGCATGTAAAATTAAAATGTTCTTTTAAGTGTAATGTGGAAAGAATGGATGTTAATAAATTTACCAAATGGAAATGGAGTCTAGTGAGATTGTAGGATTAGTGAGGAGTCCAGATATAAGCACCAGTCCTTGATTGTACCAAATCTCCAAACTAAATCAATAAAGATATAAATTAATTAATATATGAACCATATGAGATATGTAAGATCAAAGGAGGGAGAATATATACAAACCAAAGCATGACAGCTGAAGCAACAGTGAGCTTGAAATATGGCCAGATCCCTCTAAATGCTTTGATTGATAAGCCTGTCCAGGTGTCTTTGCAAGAGGGGCTTAGAACAATGTAAAGACCATTTATGATGACAAGAAGCCACCAAGAGAGACCGAGTGTAAGAGCTGCTCCAAGAAGGCCATAGTCCAAAACGAAAACAACAATCCATGTCAATAGAATGTGCAGCAGAAATACCCCAACAGACATGTATGCCAAAGGGTTTACTATGTTTTGTGCTTGAAGAAACCGCTGCATTGGGCAGCTTATTGCAAATGCATAAAGTTGAGGGATCAAACCGCGGGCAAAAACTTGGCCCTGCTCTGCTATGGTATCTGACTGGCCTATTGCTCGAAGGATTGGGCTCGAGTACCAATACAGAAATGTCAAGATCACAGCCGCTCCTAAGTGCAGGACTATTGCTCTTTGGCAAATGAGCCCCATTGCCGAATATTTCTTGGCTCCGTATGCTTGCCCACAGACGGTTTGCACAGCACTAGCCATGCCCAACTGTATAAATTTCAATCAGACATTACAAAATGCACAATACTTCTATCAACAGCAATGAACCAAGACAACCAAATCATGAACACATACCATTATCCCATAAGCGAGACCTTGAATTCCAACACTAGCAATGGACGCACCAGCCAGCTCCAAAGCACCCAAATGACCAGTGAACATCAACGTGACAAAGCTAAGCATGTAATTAAATATGGAAACAACTATAGACGCCCAGGAAAGAAGCCAAAGCAGCCTTGACTCCCACCCAAGAAGACGAGGCCACCACCGGAGTGCAACCGGCCTATGCTCTAGAAACTCCTCAATCACAGCGGAAGACAAGTCCGGTATCCTGGAATGTGAGTCCAGTCCAAGTAGCAACGGCCGGTACACGATCTCTTCCGAGTCCATGACTAATGTTAGTCACTAAGGTGTCACATTACTCTCAGTGACCTTAGCAAACAACAAGCTTATTAACTGCTATGTATATTTAGTTTTTTTTTAATACTGTTATATAAGACCGTTACTGATATTACATCAGATATTACAATTAATATTTACAAATAGATTATACAATACAATTGGGACTTTCGTCGTGGCATGTACTCCTCTGAAGCACAGTCCAAATTCTTTAAACCCTCCTTAATATTCGAGAGATGTCCACTTCACTCACATTTCGCGAGGAATAGACTGGCTCCACTCAATTATTTGATAATCGAGAAAGAACTGAAACTAACTCCCATAATGCTTTTATGGAGACTTGAACCACTGATCTCAATATTGTCAATGCAAGAATTCTCCCACTGGACCAAAGGCCTATTAGTACATACATTTAGTTAAATGGAGTAAAAGTTGATAATACATGTGAACTTGCGTGAGATTTTGGCAAGTTTTTCAAGTTTTCAAATGCCATTTTCTCAATTGAGAAGATGTGTAACGACCGGCTCTTCAACCTGCGATAGAAGAAGGGTAGCTGAAGCTAACGCACTCCGTTACTGTTGTCGCGTGTGTTACCTATAAGTTTGTTGAAGCAAGTTCTACTTAGGATAGGATAGCTGAGAATCACTTTTCGAATGTAGCGTCGGTTGTTATGTTCTTGGGATAACAAGAGCCTACGTTTCCTTTCAATTTTTATCAGTCAATGGACTGCTTAGGAGTGGCCCCGTGCACGTGCACCTAATCGGGAGCCCTTGACGGCTTGACCATCTGAGAGTGCCAAAAGAAAAATCATTGACTATCTTAGTTTCTCAATTTCTATTCAGATAATAAATGAGAAAAATAATCATCAAACTTCAGGCAACCACCATCAACATCAGCAGTAAGTCTACCTTCATATATAGATAACCAGACTATCTTTAAAATTGATAACTAATCCCTAAAAAGTTGGAGCGAGTTTAACATCGTAATACTCTTTAAGATCATCTCATAAATTACATTACAATTCAAAATAGCATACAAAGTGCTACTGGTGAGTGTCATCATCCGCATGGATGTGTTCTAAGTAGGATAATGGTACCCAGATAAGTCTCCTACAATAATATACAGAGATATGCCAAGGTCCAAAAGGAACTTAACAAAAAACTACATCTCAACAATTACAACATGGTAAATAAGAATAATAAAATCCTTGCTTAAGATACAGTCCGGTACAACAGTTAAAAAGACGTGGGATAAGCCAATTCTCATTTTGAATTTACAAATTTCAGAAGAGAATTTGGCTTCAGTAGTTGATAGACCCCATAGATGCAACGCCATTGCTGGAACTTCTCAGTTCCTGCCTGCTTACATAGTCATCAAAATTGTTGTTGGAGGAGAGCCTTTGGCCTGGGCCAGATGTCACAGGACTGAGACCTTTGCCCATTTGTTGCACTTCCAGCGGAGATAGTATCTTAATATACCCCACATTGTTTACAAACTCCCTGGAGAGAGGATAATTAAGGAAGAGGACTCGTAATTCAAACTAGATAATAATAGATCACAGTAAAACCAAAGAAGAATTGAAATCTTGTCATATGCAAACTCAACCTCCAAGTATACCATAATACATAAACATAGGAGATTCCTATGTTCACAACAGTTTCAAGACCTCAAAAGTGTGGATTATGCAACTAGCAAACTGAAAACACAAAATTTCACTCATAATAAAACATGCATCCAGATTCAAGAAAATAGAAGTATGTAATCTACCAACATCAGCATCTAATCCTCAAAAGTGGCATGAGTAGCACAAGAGCTTTTAGTTACAAATAAACTAATTGACAAAAAGGCCAATCAGTCCACTTACCAGAGTTTATTATTATTTCATCGCATAAAAGTGGCATGTTACCTTCATGTGACTGTAATGAGTTGGAATAGATGAGATTTAACTTTTACGAATTGCAGAAATTCTTTGTTCCTAAAATGGATATAAACCTCTTTAAGTCATTGAGCAGTTTTTCTCATCAGTTTAACACCAAATATCAAATATGAAAATTCCTATGAACTCTTTACATTGAAACATTGATATTTTGTTGTGCCAATTTCAGCACACCCTTATCAATACTGCGACATCTAATTTCATTCATTGCAATTCATCTTTAATTCTCATTTGTGTCAATTAGTTTGAAAAGGTGGCATCCTTTTCACATATCTTAACAAATCCTACCTTGATTTAAGTTATGCTGGTTGCATCTCCAAAATCTTGGGCCGCCATCAAACATGGAACATAACAAATTCCATTCATTTTTTACTCTCATGACGTCATATAAGAACATTCTTTAGCCAGTTACAAAAGAGGGAAAATGAAATAACCTATTCAGAGTTAAATTTATTTGCCAATTAGACTAACTAAAATGCATACTGAGGTTTGTGTAGCACAATGAAATGACCAAGGTCAGATCCACTATCACAGCAGATTCTATAATCCACTTATACCCCATGCTTATCAGGGGCAACCATTTTTTAAGCAACAATTAAGAAACAGTACGAGTAGGCTGCACAATTAAGAAACTAGATAAAAGAATACACTGGGAGAAAATTTTGACTTACTGCCAAGGGTCATCACCAAGGAGAAGAACATCATTCTCCCGGTCAACAAATACAAGCTGCCAGCCTGATCTCTGAGGGTCCTCTAGTTGGCCTTCGAGGCCAAACATGCGAGCGAGCTCACCACGCAGCTCATCATAGCTGCTGAATTTGGAAATATCCAGTGATCTCCCAAAGGACCCTGACTTATGAACCTGTCAAATTTAAAGTATATGAATCAATAATTACAAGATGAAAGGCCATAATACATAAGTCACACCCAAAAATCACAGCAGAAGACAAGTAGAAGTTAAAACAATCATTCATTTAGCAGTAATACATCAAATCATGACAGAACAAAACTTGTCTAAAAAGGAAAAAATCAAAACATATTGCTAGGTACTCAGCAGGTCTTAAACAACAAGGATTTAACAAGCTGGAGGTGGCGTCCTCCAAGCAATATGCATTCTAGAAGCAAGGGATCCTATTAACATTAAACACATCATAAGTCCAATACGCTGCCAATCATGGACTCAATTAGTAACGGCAGGCATAATCAAGATTTCTATGAAACAGCAGGCAGCAGAAGTAATAGAACAAAGTTCATGAGCATAATCCATTCAGGTTTTTCTGAAAACTGCGAAAATGTTTTTGCCATTGGACACACCATTTGTTAAAAAACAGAAAAATCCTAGAACTTCTGGTATGCTTGCAAAAGATAAGCCAATTTGTTTACCTTCACAAAGGTTCTGGTTGGTGGATTCACTTGGTCCACATTTTCAGAAGACTGCAAGAAACCCGATTCATCCACACAACTTGAGGTTGTCATGTCGGAATTCAGTGGAAAATCAGTTCCCACATTGTTTGTGAAATTAGAAGCAGCATATGGCAGAGATAAGGACTCATTTTCACTGCTAATATTTTTCAGGTTTGGCAGCCCATTCTGACCCATAAGAGATGAGTCAATGGAAACACCAAATAAAAGATTGTTTTGTGGATCACCTGAGCCATGGTAAGAGGAGTACTCCCTCCCAGGAAATGGAGGCAGTAAACTAGTAAGTTCAGAGACATTGGACTGTTGTGCTCCTAACTGTTCCACCTGGGGCAGTATGCACTGAGAAACTGCGGAAGGAACATGATTATCAACAGTCACTTGTTTGGTTAGCATCGCAGAAGAAGAAATGATAGGGTTGGATGCATTTGAGTTAAGCAAGTGGGATGCTCCAGCCTGAGATAATGATCCTAAGATAGTGTGCATACTAGAAACATCAGATGAGGCTATTGGGTTCCCAAGAGAATCAGAAAAGTTTGACTGCTGGCACTGCGAAGCAACAGTCTGAAGAGTTGGAGGCTGGGACTGGCTGGATGATGCAAGATGTGGAAGAGTAGAGATGACATTTGAGATCTGTGGCTGGACTGACAACTGGTGCAATTGCTGGGATTGTTGAACTTGCTGCTGTTGTTGCCTTTGCTCATTATAAGAGTGTTGACGCTGTAATTGCTGTTGCAGAAGCTGAGCCTGTGCAGAGGCATGATTTTCTTGGAAACTCTGTAACAAGGCATTTTGAGCTTGGGACTGCTGGAGCATCTGCCTTGGAATCATAGAAGCAGTCCCATTGGATACATTTTGAGATTGCTGAAACTGGAGAAGAGATTGAGATGCTAGTTTCGAAGAATCCACTGTTCTCATTTCCTGAAGTGCAGCAGCTGCCATGGCCTGGTATACATCTGGTTGTAGACCTGGAATAGAAGCATCCAGCCTCGGCTGCATCCAGGGAGTAACACCGTATCCCTGGAAGTTCAGAGATTGGATTCCCTGATCTCCAACACCTCCTTGAAGCCACATTAATGGAGAATTGATGCTCATATCACCATCTTTCATACCTTTGTAAAACAAATTAACAAAGTTTAGGAGAAGAGTTGCCAGAATGTGAATTTCATTTTCCAATTAAAGTAATAGAGATATTATGCATGTCACCAGCATGAAAAGCAAAAATCTAAACATACCATGGAAGGAGGGTAATCCAGATGGCCATGGTCGCTTAAGTCTCAGAGGGAAGGGGGATGAATACATAGGGAACGTAGTCAAAGGTTCAATCTCCCACAACGACACTCTTGGCTGCCTCTCCCCTGCAGTGGATTCATCCCAGCCAACCTGCATAAGTGGAAAAATAAATTTTGCATTACATGGAGTGGCAGATCTAGCATATAAGATATAACTCAATAACATCTATGACAGTAGAGTGAGAAAGTTGAATATTCAAACAAATATATGATCCATACACACCTTAACAGAGCGCCAATGTGAATTCGGCCAGCGAACAGGGTCCAGATCACTAATGCCTGTAATCGTACCCATGTATCTGCACATTAACATACACCAGTGGGCAAAATTATATACAATTTACAAGAATGGAAATAGGAAAAGACAACAATAAGCTATAACACATAAATTCAAACAACAAGAGCACATTTAACTACCATATAAGCATGCAAGTACTTGTACAATTTCAAACTAAAAGATAATTATTTTTCAGAACATGAAACTAAAAGATACTTGAGAAGAGGAAAAAGATAATAACAAAAAGGGGTAGGATGAAAGAAGAAGTGGAAGAGCAAGTCACACTGTACAACTCCAGCATCAGAGGAAGATTCAATCTGGTATTTTTAAGTTTTGCTTGAATGCATGTAGTCCCTTGAATCTTAATTTCGGGTCAGCCATCTCATCTCTTTTCTAATTATGATAATTATCCATGACCACTCATCCAACTCCTTGCAGGTTTAGCAGCATAACACAAATAATTTCTGTAATACTTTCAAGTCTAAAGAAGCATGGTTGGGAAAATTCAATAACTATCAAACTCTCATTAGGTTTGTCTGATTCACTTGTAATCCAACATGTCATGCATATGGATCCTCATCCTAAGGAATTTAAGGTATGACTTTTATTCCTTGCATTCTTTTTTCCCCATCTATGTAAACATTTTCAGTCCTGATTTACTCTAATTACAAATTAAAAACTCACACCAGTTACATCTGCTATATGTAAAAAGCCAATAAGAATATGACTTTAATTCTGTTTATTTGCTTCTTTAGGGAGATACCAGGATTCGAAAAACTAATTTTTCATTTTATATTTATTTCTTTCAACCATAAAATATAAGTAACTTATAAAAAGTGTGACCTACCGCCGGACACTTGACTCTTCTGTCTCAAAAAGCATCCTAAATCGCATGCCCACAGAAACTCGAGTATGGTAGACTGCTTTAACATACTTAGCCAAAGGAATGACAAATTCTGAAGGACTTGCCCTGCAATCAAGGTAATTTGAATAACTAGGATTGCCACTGAATGTGTTCAAACTGTCTCTGTGCTAAGAAACTTCACCTTGGATTATAAAATATAGTGAAACGGCTATTTGTGGCAGCAGCATGGGCAGCTGCAGCGAGAAGACCAATGTGCATGCTATCACTTGATAGAACCGATGAGGGCATGACAGTCTGTGGACGAGTCGCTCGTCGGATACCCAAGAGCAATTGATTTTTTTCATTCCTAACAGAAGAGAACATATAATGAAAAGACAATTATGAGAAATCATACTATGTAATCATTTTTGCTGATCAACGTCAGCATGCACCAAACAGAAGAACATTGCCCCATCCACTGCATCACACATGAAGTGCAAATGCAGGCATGAATCTACTTGGCATGTATGCAGACAAAAAGATTTTTTGGTATGACAGTAAGTGTAAGATTAAAGTTATAAACCAGAAAGCTTCTAATTTAAACTTCTATAAAATCTTTTTGCTGGTCATCCACAATAAAGATTTAATAATTAGGATCAATTCATCAGGTTGTCTCGAGCTCCCATCAGCAGGAGCGAGCATTTTGATTCCCATGCCAACTAACCATCCATATGGAAATATTCCAGCACAATATTGGAAACAAAAAGATCTGTAAGTGGTATAGGAAATATTCTAACCAGATAAACAGGACAGAATCACCGGCAACAAGTCTTTTGGCACTAACAAAAACACTCCATCCAGTTGTAAGAAGATGCCTCTTGGGCTGGCCTGCACGTGCAATCAGATACTAGTTTAATGTTGTAGGTCTTCCTTAAGAAATTGAATGTCAGTTTCTTCTAAAAATAGTTGGGAAAAGATTTTGCACTTCTCACAAAATCATCATTGTTGTCAACTAAGTCAGTAGTTACTTGTAAATCCTTTCACCACTTTTTATCTTGGAGCAGTCATATACACAGATATATAGGTATGTTAGACTCAATTTCGAAAATAAAAACACAATTCCTTCCTTTCAATCATGATGCAGAAAACAGACACAAGAAACAAAGGCATTCTTGCTCTAGAAGAAAAGCACATTCAATTCATAGCAACATGAATTCGTTGCATTAGAGATTGATCACAAAGTGTCGCTAAAGCGTGATGTGAGTTCATTGCAATAGAGATTTGGAAAATCAGTCCTCGTCAGTGAGCTAAAATCACTAAATATCTTGTCTTCTAACTTAATTATTTTAATACCTCTCATTTCCATTATAACGAGCTAACATTCACATTCAGATGAACAAACTCAAACCTAGTTGGCCTTCAATTAGATAGAGGTTCAGATGAACAACAATTTATCAGGAAAAATTTTACCTCGAAATATATGTCTGAATTTCCATTCATTATCATGAAGATCCCTCGCAATCAGTTCTTGAGCTGGAGGTGTTTGTGAGTAGTCCTGGAACAGAAATAGAAATAAAAAATTGAATGAAACAAATTATATTCACAACACATAAAACATCACTAGAATAAGAAACTGGTGAATCGTTAGATGTCACTGACAAGGGGTGGAAACACTTTTTCAGCTGCGCGGCGAGGAACAGAGAATCCCCCATGAGTGCTGGTATCACTTGCTGTCAATGTTTTACAAAAGTAGTTGGTTGGCTGTTTGTTGGGAGCACCCAATTCTGCTGGAAGTAGGTATACATCCTTTTGCTCTTGCTACAATAAAAATTTCACATCAGAGAGTTCGTTAAAATACCAAAAAATTCATAATTCAAATGAAGTACCGGACTCAGTGGTTGCAAGGTCATCTGAGCATATACTTCATCTGTCTCCACATCTGCCTGCAAATGTAAGATTAAGAACTTTTAACAACTAGCACATGAAAACGATGTGAAGCAAATGTAATACGAAAGGAAAGGACCAACACTTACATGCATGGTGAGATTGTGAAGCTGACAGATGAGTTGCGGAGGTAAGTTAGGATAATTAGGAATATGAGCATCTACTTCCTTGTTTGTTGAAGCAGCAACCTGCACAGACAATCAAAAACGATCAAGCCACTAACAGAACAAGGAAATTATATGTCCATGAGCGATGGGGCAATCCCAAGAGGTACTAGCACATTAGAGGTTTCAGCATACAAGAAACCATCTATGGACTCCATTATTTCATTCTATAACTGTACTTGTAATTGATAAGGCAACAAATGCATACCCCACTCGGCTACAGTATATAAAAGCTCAAGAAGCAAGCAACTTTTGAGGATACGGTACCACAAGCATTTCTTTAAACAATAGGGAAAAATGTAATGAGCATATAATAACAATTACACTTCAAAGCATCTGGTTACAGGTGAAAGAAAGCAGACAACTACAATAAAATAATCCTCTCTTAAACAAGCAAACCATTTGTAGAAGCAGGAAATAGCAAAATGACTAAAGCAATGCTGTAAGCGTGACGATACAATTTAAGGCATAAAACATTTCTTTAGAAACTGTAAGTGATGACCGGCAGCATCAAAGTAATATATCCTCAAACTACAATTATCAAACTTTCCACATGGTAATTCTATGCCCTAGGACGATTCATGTTTCAATCATTTACCATCATATAGACATAGTAATATACCGATAATTACCTGTTCGCTATGACCCTGGGGAAAGTAGACAACACGGCTTCCAACAGGAGGCAAAGATACAAGAGGACCAGCACATGCATGCCAAAGCTCAGAATTCAAACATTTCTTCTCCCCTGCAAAATTTTCCCAACACTTTGTGTTATCTAGCATCATAACCAAAGAAAAAAAAAGCACAAAATTTAAAACAATTTGATCAAGCTTATAAGGTATGCCCAGTAATACAGGATTACTATGTATGGAGTTCATAAAATGCTTAGAAATTCAACCACCCCAAGCTTAATTTGTCTGTTTCAACCAAGACCCTAACATGCACACATGCGTTGAAGCTGATAATAAAAAAGTAAGGATACAGTCTTCAAACTATATAAACAATAAAACCAGTCCCTCAAATCACAAGCAATGTCAGGTGCATAGATAAAATGTGAGCTAAATCACCTTTAAACATAACCATACCTTGCAAACGCACATCTAACCAAATACTCAGAACATGAGAAATTTACAACAACAAAGAAACCAAACCAAACCAAATGAGAAACGAAGCTCTAACCTTCCTGAGTCTGCTGATTAAACCCCGACGTAGCGAGTCTCATTCTTCAAACTCCAATAAAACCAAGTCTTTTAACCAACCAAAATCACCACGCCCCACCACAATTCCCACCCAAAAAAGCTAACCCTCTAATCACCGCACGCCTTCTCTATTTGACGACATTCACCAAAACCCACCCGCCCGCCCCCCCAAATACCCACAAAAATATATGTATACAAATTAAATTCTAATCATCCAAAACCAGTGCCACTACAAGCCACTACCCTCTTCAGCCTCATAAAGCCTCAGATCTTCCCTTACACCAAAACCCTCCACAAATTACCGCATTTTGCAACTCACTCGAAGCTAAACCCTAGCTCCAATAATCAGCTCAAATCCCCAAATTTTGAACTGAAACCCTAATTCCCCACCAGATCTCAAAATTTCAGCTAGGCAAAAGAAAAAGCTAAGAACTCTAGCTTGAAGAAGTTGAACCAACGTATAGACACAGTATCCAGTTGGAAGCTTGCTTGCTTGCTTACTGAGCAGAAAATGACTTTTATGGTTTTTTTTTAAACAAAAATTATTTTTATGAGGGAAGCTGAAAGCTGTAGAGAGAGAAAGACGGGTGAGTGTTGCTTTTGAAAGCGCTTTTATTTTTTATTTTTATTTTTATTTTTTCTTTTTTTTCCCCTTTTTCGGGTCTGGTTTCTACTTTCTACCAGCAGTAGCAGCACTACGACTTCAGGTCTTCAGGCTTCAGCGATCAATCATCAATTAAAAGACAGTGTTTGGATTATTTATTTAAGTGATTTTTTTAGAGATTTTTTTTATAATAAATAAATAAATCAATCAAGTGATGCGTCAGGTATGTACGTGGGGGCAAAACGCAGCGTGTGGATGTGGGTGGCTGCTGCTTTGCCTGCGTGGGATTGTAGAATCTAGTACTCTCTGGTGCACCGTAGATCTCCGAGTACAGATATTTTAGATCTTTGTGGGTCCTACGAATATAGCCTGAATCATGGTATGTTTCTTTTCTTTTCTTTTTTCAAAATATAAATAAATAAGCATATATAAAATTTAAAAAAAAAAAAAAAGTTTACTTCTCCTTCGTTGCCAATGGCTATGGATTTTTTGTGTCTGGACGGCAAATCTTGTTCATAAGATATTTTCTTTTCCTTTTCATGTCCTAATCTTGTTGACCGCTGACGTGTCCCATAAATTATTGGGGATGCATTTGGTGTGCCGTGGTGGAGTGTATAAGATTAAATAAATTCTATTCCACTTTAATGTATGGGATGTATCCTCTATTAGGATTAGATTAAATACACGTGGACAGTAACTACAGTTGGTAAACTATTATCTTTTTTAATTAATAAAAGATCATTTGCAGCACGATATTTAAATTTATGAATAAAAAAAGTGAATTTAATGACCATATTAAAGTTTATTTTATTTTATTTCATTTTATGCAGAGGTGAACAAAATCTAATTTAATTTTCAGTCCCTATTACTACGTCATATGTATACATATCATATGTGTCAAAATAATGAATTTAAAATATACTTTATCTAATGGAAGGTGCAAAACATGTCATGAGGTTTTGCTAGGTACTCTCTTCATCATGTGTTACACACTCTTTAATTTTTATAATTTTAAAACCTTATTTCTCGCTTTTTCTTTTTTTAATTTAGTGAAATATTACTAGTGATGGTGTAGTGATGTGACAGTGATCAACATTAATTTTTATCATTAGATTAGTATAAGATATACATTTAACTAAAGTAATATTGTATAATATATTTACAATTTTCTTGAGATATGTGATCCAAAATTCGTGATACAAAAATTTATTTTTCAAGTGAAAGATTGTTACACAGACAAATGTTTGTATCAATAAATTGAACAAAATAAAAGGAAATACAAAGAAATAGGTTAATTCGAGAAAACTTAAACCTCCAAAATAAATGTTAGTCATTTGAGAAATCAATAAACTCTTAAATACAACTTACAAGTTACAAAAATAATAATATTCATCACTTTCTTTATTGAATAAACATTAGGCTTTAAATGCAACTTGAGAGCTTTTATTTTTTAACTTAATCACTTAATTGGCTAAATTTCAATCAGTTAAGTGATTATAAGTCTCTTCCAATCATTGAGTAGTTAAGTTAATAAGTCATTTTTTTCTTTTTACTTAAAATAAAAAAATCCAAATGACATCAATAAAAGATATTCTCCAAAAATAATCCTACCTACTTAATTATTTTCATCCTTACCCAAATAAAACTTACTAATTAGCATCATTATTCATCTTCATAACTTGTGATAATTGATAATATAGTAGTAGATTATTATTATTTTTATCTTTTTATATTATTCAAATTAGTGGTACTTATACAATAAATTGAACAAGAGATCACTTGCGTACATCAACTAAAATATAGATATTATATAAAAACAACCAACTTATGAAATTACTCACCTCTCCAAACATGAAAGGGGTTCAATTCCAATTATTTGCAATATGAATAAACTTCCTAATTTAGTTGATAGATTTCTTCGAGCAAACAATGCTCATTTCTTTTCAATTAAATAATCTATAGCATTAATTTTAATTATAATGACGAAATTATGTTACTAAAAGCTAATGATCTTGATATGAGATTTGCCTTTTAATACTTGTAATTTTGTCTAAGGAAAATAGCACTCACATTTTCCTAAATAAATATATTCACAATAAAGATTTTAAAAATGTTATTTGAACCAAGTCAAACCCTAACAATTTAAAATGCACTCAACAAATTAAGGGGGGAAAAAGATTTCTCATTTATTATATTTTATATCGTGAATGACAACCACAATTAGAGCACTATTCTCCACCCCACACTCTCTTGAATCGATCACACTATAGCCATCGAAGCAACCACCACCAACAATCACCGCCACTACCACCACCCACAACCATCACATGATAGCAATAGCCACCCACAAAGTTGCAGCTAACAACTCCAACCACAATAGCACTACTCGTCACAACCATATTTTCCTAGAATCGTACAATAGATGATAGCACAACCACCCCCATCGCCACTACCCACAACCATCACGCAGTAGCCACAACCACTCACAAAACAACACCTTGAAATCAACCATCGCCACCGTTGTTGTTACCCAAGATTTCTTGACCCGCACATGTAAGTTTGTTTCCCTAACTTATTTTGCTTAAGTTAATCATTGCATTTCAAATTGTTTGTGAAATTTTATAATGAATTTTGTGTGTGTGTTTAGAATATCAAATCAAATTGTAAGCTATTTGCTTACTTTTATGATGGGTCTTACTTTTTTGTGTGCGTATAAATATGTTTCGAATATTAAGATGTAAGCTATATGTGAAAATTTTTAGATAGACATGTTTTTATATATAAATTTATTTAGGATATTAAATAAATCACAACAAATATTGTGATTTAAGCTGTTTATGAAATTTTATTACGGATTTCTTTCTATATATAAATTTTGTGTTGATCAAATGGTAACTGATATTAGAACAAGGTACTAATTTTACATTTGTATTGAGTTTTAGTTTTTCATAGAAATGTGTATGATTACTTAATTGGTGAGAATTTTATGTTTGGCAGTCTTGGTAGTCAATTAATCATAGTGTCTTCTGGTACAAGTGAAATTTGAAACTCATTACAAATATATAATAGATGTAGTAATTGGATGGAGATACTAACGTCATGTACGACAAAGAATCCAAATAACAAATTGTGGCTTTGTAATGGATGTAAGAACTTTCAATAGGCAAAAGACTTTAAACTTAGTAAAGAGAAAATTGACTTCTTAGGAGAAGAGATTAGGAAGTTAAGATTGGAGGTCAAATGTTTGTCCATTACATTTCAATTGTCTCCTAAAGAACTTGAACAAATGCAAGAATGTAAAAATAAAAAGGTGATTGTTTGAAGACGAACTACGAATGCGACATACCCTAGGATATGATTTTATTAAAGTACTTGTGATTGTTGAAATACAAGTTATGCAACCCAAGAGAGGGGGTGAATTGAGATTTTAATACAATACAATTTGCACAACAATTAATCTATTGCCTTAATCAAATCAAATCAATAAATTCAATCAAGCACAATATTAAAAAAGTAAGGGAAGAGAAAAACGAACACAAGGATTTTTACGTGGTTCGGCTATCCCCGCCTACGTCCACGCCTCCAAGCTCACCTGGCTTGAGGATTTCACTATCCAAGCCTCCCAAGGCTTCCAATGTTTACAATTGACTTCCAAGGTGTCAATGAACGTTTACAACAAGAGATTATATCTTCAATCTCTTCACCTCAAGTATTTCCCACACTTGTACACTCACAATTTGGTGAGAAATGAAATTCACAACAATAAAACTCTATTTAAGAGCGAATAACAAATTATAGCTCAATGATGATTCAACAAATGATGATTTACGAAATGGAAGCTCAATATATGTTATATGATCTTGTTTTTCCTTGTATTGATACTTAAAATGAAGTTTGAGTTGAGTTTTTATAGTAAAAGCCCGAAAACTAGCCGTTATAGGCAAATTCCAGCGCCCAAGCGGCTAGCCACTTGTTTATCCGGCTCGCCGCTCAGGAACAGTGATATTATCGTTATTTTTGAATTTTGCTACAGTAATACTGTTCACTTAAATTACACTTTGGCCCAAAACATCAGAAAACTTTACAAATAGGTCCAATTTCAGAACTTCCTAAGAATAGTTGTCTTTTCCAAACTTTTTGAAATTATGATATGGCCTCAAAGATTTTATTGTTTCGCACAAAGGTCCTTTTTCAACATAATACCCATATTTTTCAAAGTTCTCAAAACCTTTCACTTAAGTCCAAAATATTCATAAATTATAGTATGGCCCAAAACATTTCAAATGTTTGTAAAAACATCCAACTCCAAAATTTAATACTTAGTATTTAAGTCCAATTTACTCAAATCCAC
Source organism: Citrus x clementina (assembly GCF_000493195.1). Lineage (NCBI taxonomy): Eukaryota > Viridiplantae > Streptophyta > Magnoliopsida > Sapindales > Rutaceae > Citrus > Citrus x clementina. The sequence continues at coordinate 11,464,145 of NW_006262688.1, read as the reverse complement.
AAAATACTTTACTTTATAAAAATAAAACATTTTAGTTTATGAAAAGTATTTAATTAAATTAATCTCTTGAGCTTCTCAAATGTTAAATCATGCATCAATTAAATCATACCGGCTTTACAAGAATTTGTCGCAATAATTTATCCGTTGAGCTCTAAAATTTATTCTTGATTTCGCCGTTGTCCGTTTAGTGTCTTCAATCTTGATTTCACTTGATTCACTTACATAAATATTATCCTTCAAAAACTAGTGTAAATGTGAAATACAATATTTATTATTTTTACTTAAGACATATGTTTGTTATCATCAAAATTACATTATGTGTAGCCCTTTAGGCTAACAATTGTTGTACTATGTTTTCTATTCAAGTGTTATTTTTAAGTTGTTTGAATTTGTACTTATGTACTAAGAAAAGATTTGTAGATATATATAATACTATTTGAAATATAAGTAACTGATTTTTTTTTATTTTATTGATTTTGAAATTAGATTGAAAGTGTGGTTTTAATGCTGAAAGAATGTAGCAGCACGTAAATATATTTAGCAATCTTATTGAACATGTTAGGTTGTTTACCACCATTCAAGGGAGTTTAATTGTTTAAAAACCTATATGATTTAAGCTATTATAACTACTGAAAAATAGCAGTAAAAATACACTTATACATTAGACTACTATAACCATTACAAAATAACAGCGCATTATAAATGTAGTTTAGACTATTATTATTACTGAAAATAACAACAATATCTTGATTACAATTTAATATCATTTAGCCATAAACCCAAAAGATACAAATGACTAAACAATGACTTCATTATGATATGCCAGCATAAATATAAATTGCATTTATAGATGTGAATGAATTACATTCCACAACTGAATTATTAATTTGAATTCAAATGATAACAAAAACAAAATAATACATCAAAACATAAGTTAATTTTGTTTTTCATTTAGCTGGCTTCAATGGGCTTCTATCATGTGCTTAGTTCATTAGTTGTAATCTCCCTCTGATTGGCATCCTCATTATCTTGTTATGCTAATTATTAGAAATTTACATGATAAATTCCTTCATAAGTTTATTTAAGACTTAGCAAGGGAAAAAAGAGGCATGTTGTCAGAGTGGTTGTTGTGCTAGCTATTTTACAACAAAAGAAAAAAAAACTCAAATTATATTTGGATGAAAAGAAAAAAAACACTAACAGCAAGTATAAGTAAATAAATAGAAAATTGATCCCTACTTATTTGGCTAGTAGGGTGGGCAAATTTAGGTTCGAACCAACTTGATCGAGTTTCAGATTCATCAAGTCGGAAAAAAAAAATAATTCACACTTATATGAATTTGTAATCTAATTCAAACATAGTTTGGATTAGATACAAATTTCACTGTTGGAACTTGGTGTGGCTGCCAACTGGGCTTAAATCTAAGAAGATGGCGTTCGGTCGACTTCAAGGTGGCATGGTCAAAGTCAAGCAAATTGAAGCAGTGGCTACAGTGGAGCAAATTGAAGCAGTGGCTACAGTGGAGCAAACTGCACCGGGCCTCATCAACATGTCATGGTGGCTTGGTTTTGCACTTCAGTAGAATGTTGCATCAGTCGAGCGGTTGGATCTGTGTGTGCACGATGACTGCTAGATCTCTATATGTATGCACAATGATTATAGGCTAGGCTTGTCGTTGAATGTGTGTGCATATATTCAGGTTGAAATGTGGAGTATTCGTCCACATCCGATCTGAATCTAAATTTTTTAGATCGAATCAGGTTGGGTTATTTGCCCACCTTTAATTGTAAAAATTATATGAAAATGACATATGATATTAATCTCAAGTACATAGTGTGAGCATGCAGGTAACTAAACAAAACATGATTTGTAAGTTCCATGATAATTATAACTTGTGTTTAACTTGAATGAAAAACTTACATGATAGTAGTCCAATAAAAAGAACTTACTATAGCCATATTGCTCTCTTGTATTGGGATTGTAATAACCATATGAGAAGATAATGAATTGTGTACTTATGAGTCATTCAAAAGCAAAACACATTTAAAATATTTATTAAATTAATTTAAATTACTTCGATATAAAAGAATCACCTCTACAGTTGTACTTGATGAAACATTGTTCAACTATTCTTTTGGCTTTTCAAACTTAAATTGCTTCTTTTAACAAGGTCAATGACCTTTATGACGAGTTTCTTTTTTTATCGTGTATGATTTCAATACAACTTTCTGCCCCACCAATAACAATTATATCGTCACAATCACAATGAATATTTAGATATAGATCATTCATTACTTTCTTATAAAACTGACAAAATTTAAGATGATCCAAATACCTAACATGAACACGATACGAATAAATGGATTTAGGTCGTAAAATTTGACATGATTAGTAAATGGGTCGGGTCTGGGTCAACTTTATTTTTTTCCATGTCTGTTTAGAGTTCAATTTTTGACCCATTTATTCGACCAATGACACAATTATTAAAGAAGTAATCGCGTCTTATCAACCTAAACCCTTTAACATGACATCACTAAAATATTAAATTTTTGACATTTAAAAAAAAATTATCAGAATACCTTCGTAATTAAAACAAATAAAATAAGAAAACTTCAACTTAACTTAATGGACCAATAGATAAAATTTTCTTAATTGCTGCTAATTAAAAAAATAATTACTGCCCAAAGAACCTAAATTGCCACCAATTAAGAATTTAGAATAAGAACCCAAATTGCAAAAAAAAAAAAAAATGCTACAATCCATTTATAGATATACCCATTTCCTTTCTTTTATCCACATGCCATACCCACTTTCTTTTTCATTAGCAAACACTCAATTGAGTCTCAAATTTCAATTCTTACAGGTTGCAAGACTCTAATTGGCTGTTCTTGAGCTCTAGCATTCATGGTTAGGTTAGTTTGAAAGGCAATTTCTCAATTATTTAAATATTGTATATAGTCTGTAATGCATTTTATTTTCTATTGCCTTCTTCATGTGTGATTACAACTTTTGCTTTGATAGTAATTCTTTTTAAAAAATTTTTTGTTACTTATTGGTTATTGTATTCCTTTGTTAGTAACTTAATGTTACAATGATTATTGATATTAGTTTTTTTTGGTACAGTAATAACATGGGAAATAAATCCAAATAATGATAATTCAACTAATACTGAAGCCTTTTTACATAAACATCAAGTGAATTTGGGGGAAGTAGAGCAAGATAGTAACATTGATGTTCCAAAGAAACAACGCAAAAGGAGAAGAACATCTAAAGTATAGGGTATGTTCACTAAATTGCCATTAGATGCAAATCAAGATGGAAAGGAAAGGTTTACGTGTATTTATGGAAAAGTTTACATTAATGAAAGCACTTATAGAATTAATAACATGATTAAGCATATTAAAAAATGTCCTAAGTTAAAAAAACCACGTGACTCCCTTCAAATGATTTTAGACCATTCAAGTTCTATAGGGTCATGTTCTCTAGAATTTGATCAAGATGTCTTCCATGAGCTATTGTCTACAGCAATTGTGAAGCACGGCTTACATTGTCGATTTCTTAAATTTGATGCAATTAAAACTTGTTTTGAATTTCTAAATTCTAAACTACAAAATATTTTTAAAAATACAGCAAAAGCAGATATCCTAAAAGTTTATAATAGGGTAAGACTTAGGATTAAAGCTATGTTAGAGAATGTTATCGGTAAAATTTGTTTTACCTCTGATTTATGGGCTGCCTACACGACTGATGGATATATAAGTCTTACTGCACATTTTAGTGATAAAACTTGGGTTTCACAAAAATGATTGCTAAACTCACCTTGATGATATCTCCGCATATTGGACTATGTTTGTCTGAAAAGTTATTATCTTTATAGATAGAATGGGGCATTAAGAAAACCATTTTTTTTCTATAACATTGGATAATGCTTTAGCTAATAAGGCATGTGTTATTATGTTGAAATTTCAGTTGAAAATTAGGAAAACAACACTGTCTAATGGTGATTATTTACATATGTGTTGTTGTGTTCATATTATCAATTTAATTGTTCAAGATAGATTAAAAGCAATAAAGGTAGAACTTTATAAAATTCGTGAAAGTATGAAATATGTGAAAGCATCTTAAAGTAGAAAACAAAATTTTTTGGAGTGTGTTAATCAAATATCCTTGGATAAAAAAAAAAAAGGCTTGAGACAAGATGTTCCTACGGATGAAATTCCACTTATATTACGCTTGATTATGCACTTTATTACAAAAGTGTTTTTTTCTCACTTAGCTTTAAGTGATTCTAAATATAAGTACTGCCCTTCAGAAGATGAGTGAACAAATTATAGAGAACTAGTAATTTTTTGGTATTTTTTATGAAGTTACTTACATATTTTCTAAGTCAAAGTATCCCACTTCAAAGTATTTGCAGAGTATGTAACTTTGAGGAAGTACTTAGAAAATAAGGAAGATGATGCTTGAAAAATTCTTGAAGTATTGGTCTGACTTTTGTACAATATTGACAATAGCTATTATCTTAAATCCTCGTTACAAGTTACAATTTTTAAGTGGGCATGCAGAAAGGTTTATAGTGATCATTCAAATGAGTTAAAAAATAATAGAGAGAGGTTGTTTTCATTGTTCAATGAATATATTCTCATTTCGACTCAATCTACCAGTACATCATCTTCCATGCAAGGCTTTATTTCTCACTCAAATGAGAATGATGATAAAAAAGGCAAAGGAAAATTAGATTTATGTCTTGAGATTAGTTTGATTTATATATATATTTTTAGCTGCAAGTTATTCTTATTTACTTCATAGTTACATTTTATATTTGATGAATTTTAGTTACATTCAATGTTTAACGAATTTTAGTTACATTTCATGTTTGTTGAATTATTCTTTTTTTTCCCCTTGTAATATAGGAATTTGATAATTTTGAGAGCATGGAATCTAGTTGTAGCCAAAAGACTCAACTAGCTTTATTTGAGTGAATCACGAGCTGATAAAAGTAATCACTTAGATATTTTAAGCTTTTGAAAACACAATCAAATTCGCTATCTTGAACTCACTTCTATAGCTCCTGATGTTTTAACTATTCCAATATCAATTGTTACATCTGAATTAGCTTTTAATGTAGATGGTTGAGTTCTTGATTAATTTTGGAGTTCACTTAAGCTTGAAACCTGGAATCAATAGTTTGCAATAGAGATTAGAGTTTTGGACAAGAAGATATCTATTTTGTAAAATTCTATAGAGATTCATTACTCTAATGGTTTAAATGTGTAATATTTTAGTAGATATGTGTATTTTATAATATATATAAAGAAAACACAAAGGATGGTTTTATTGCTAGAAGAGAGAATGCAAGATTTCACCTAAGTATCCTTACAACTCTATATTACAAAGACTTTAATGCTCAATGATCCAACACACTATTAGAGAGTCCCTTTTATAAGCACCAAGGAATCTCCTTTTACTATTTACATCATTGCATCCTTATCCTAAAAGAATTTACTTTATGACTCATCACACTTTACATTACATTACATCACACAGTACATACTTATCCTTAGGGAATCTCTCATGTGCACTCGTGATACATGCATATCTTTATTACAAATATCTATATATTATTATCAATATTACTTCCACTGCGAGGTCAATTTTGCTTCCGCTATAGTCCAGAGTTACCACTCGTTGGCGTGCTCCTTCCTGACCTGTGGGCCAAGATCTCCATTTTGTCTGCCAGATCTTGCCAATTCATTTCTTCATCAGCATCTGGCTGCGAGCCAGGCTCTGGTTGTGGCCATTGGTCATTGTTTAGCCAGTCTGCTATTTCTTCTAATTCCCTTCTCCATCTATCCATATCTGGTGGTTCCTACGGGTTGACTCCTTCTAACATTTCATAGTGTATAAGGTAGTCATTATACCTGTCATGCATTTATGCTTCTCCATTTTCATTATTATGGAGTCTTAAGTTTATGATCTATTCTTTGAAGTAGAGATCTGGTGTACTTTAAACTTGTGGTGAAATAAGGCTGTGAGTTATGTACATGGGGATTGTTCCATATACCTCTGCCAGTGCTCTCCTTACAGTCAAGCATCATGTCCACATGGAGTCTATATCTTCATGGGAGTGGTCATGTTCTACCACATGGACCATAGGCGATTCGTATCTTCCTCAGATGTTTGTTAGTTTGACAATTACGATTGTACTATGCGCGAAATGGTATCCATTGATAAGTTTTAGGGTTAGGATGTTTTCAAAGATTAGGGCAAACATCCTATTAAACCATCTCTTATTTCCGTATCTTCTGCTGGTATGGATGATGTTTGGCTTGAACAGTAGGGCGACTGGGTATATGTTTAGCTAGTACCAAAAACACATAGTAGGCTTGAGAGGTTATGTCACAGATAACATAATGTCCCCAGTTGGTGTTCTCGTCTATCACGTAGTGGAATGTGCATCCTACCTTGAAGATAGTCTCATGCATCTGGTCCACTTCTGGGAACGGCTCAAACGGTCTTTGGCATAGCCGGTTCTGAGCAGGCCTAATTCTTGTTTGCTCAAGAGCTGCCAGACTCTCCATGTTAGGGCTTGGTCATATGAGTCTCTCGTATGATCTATGGCCTTTTTGAAAATTATTTTGCTTATTTCAATAGGAAGCCATAAAATAAACATTGACAGATCTTTCAAAAAATAAGTCTTTTCTTTATGTCATCTGGATATTCCTTCTTGCCAAGGTTTAGGCGAGCTCCTTTTCATCATTGTGATAGGTCTAGAGAGGAAGGCAGCAACAATGTTTGATTCTCTCTTGATGTGTCTGACTTCGAACTTGAATCTTGAAAGGGATTCTGACCACCTAGCAATTTGTGGATCTGGGATTTCGCCTTCTTTTCTCCTTAGAAGTCCCTGTAGGTACTCGTAATCTGTTTAGACTATAAAATAAGTAAGAAAAAGAAAGAGCTGGAATTTTTTTATTCCTTTTACTACTACTAGTACTTCTTTCTTGGAGGATGGATAATGGCTTTGAGCGTCATTGAATTGCCCAGACCACAAACTCTCATGTTTCCCTCAGATTCTTCTATTAACAGTGCTCCCCAATAATTTTCACTTGCGTCGGTTTACAAGATGAGTTGTCCATTTTCAGGTATCATTAATGACGGAAGTGACTGGCACTTTTGCTTTAGCTCATTTACTGCTTTCGTCACTTCTTCAGACCATTGTGGGGCACCCTTTTCAGATGCTTGGATATCTGATTCGTCATTACTGAAAGATTCTGAATGTGATCTGCTGCATAATTAATTATTCCGAGAAACTACGGGATCTGCTTTCTATTAGACAGTTGGTCAAGGAACTGAGATATTTTCTCAACAATGTGTGGTTGATGAATGATGTATTCCTGTTTGATATGCAGTCCCAAAAAATCTACTGCTTCGAGGCCTATCTTCATCTTAGATTCTGACAGGGCTAACCTATGCCTGTATGTTAATTCTTTAAATTTATATATATGTTCAGCATGCTTTTCATCATTATTACTGAATAAAAGAGCATTATCGATATAGATAACGCAGAATCTTGAAATAGATTTGTATACCTCATCAATTGTATTTTGAAATTCTAACGGTGCATTCTTTAATCCAAAAGGCATTATGTTCCACTCATAATGTCCGTGGGTACTATTAAAGTTGTCTTATGTCTGTCTTTTTCCTTTATTCCAATTTGCCAAAAGTCAGACTTCATGTCAAACTTTGAGAATACTTTTGCTCTTGCCATTCGCTTCAAAAGGTGTGTCCGGCGAGGAATGAGGTACCTTATGTCTTGCAAGCAATTACTTAGTTTTCTGTAGTTTATCACCAATCTCTTTTTTCCACGTATCTGTTCTGAATGTTTGTTGACATAAATACAGGGCTGGCCTAATGAGACTTAGAGGGTCTGATCAGCTTAAGGTCTATTAAGGCATCTATCTTTGTTTTGCACAATTCTTCATCATGAGGCATTCCCGTATGCGAGGCTGTCTAATGTGGCATGGTCCATCTATGTTTGTTAAAGACACAAAGTATTGTTCTCGTGCCCAAAACTTGTTTGGCACCTTTGCACAGTACTCAAGTAGTTCCTTTATTTAGGCCTCAAATTTATGAATGGGGTTTCTGCGTATCTTTTTTTTATTATTACCCTTTCAAAAAATGGATTGATTTTCGACCCAAAGAACTTGGAAGAGATGGGGTTTACCATCCATAGGATTATGGATGGTGTAAAAAAATCCTTCTAGAAAAAATGAAAATGGGGCAATGAGACTTAGAATAGTATCATGTCTTCTCCAGAGTAGTCGAAAGCAATGTTTGGGATTATGACTCTCAGGGAGTTTAAGGTGGTATTTACATGGTCGTATATGTATGGGTCCAGCGGGTCCAGCTTAAAGGACTGAACTGCTCTCTCTTTGTTGTCATCTTCTTGTGTTTCGTAATGGAAGGTTATTGAGGGTGAGCTATCTATGGGGACTCTGATGGCTGAGGAGGAAGGATCATAAATTGGTTGGGATTCTGATCTGGGATTGTTTGGATTTTCCATAGCTAAAGTGTTTCAAAGAATTTTCTTTAAGGTGATACGCCCTAAACACACGGCTCCCCTGTCCTTTTCAAACGGGCGCCACACCTAAGGGAATTCTCTCTGAGAGGCTTTAGTTTCTGGAGAATTTTGGCAACCAGGTCAATACCCAACAACTTCCTGATGTGGAGGATCCGAATTACTTCAGCAACCACAGAGTATAATATTGTTGCATACCCAAGGGTTTTCTTTTGGGAAATATGGCTTTGATACCAAAATACAAATAAAGAAAACACAAAGGATGATTTTATTGCTAGAAGAGAGAATACAAGATCTCACCCAAGTATTCTTACAACTTTATATTACAAAGACTCTAAGACTCGATGATCCAACACAATATCAGAGAGTCCCTTTTATAGGCACCAAAGGAATCTCCTTTTACTATTTACATCATTGCATCCTTATCCCAAAGGAATCTACTTTATGACTCATTACACTTTACATTACATCACACAGTACATACTTATCCTTAGAGAATCTCTCTTGTGCACTCGTGATACATGCATATCTTTATATATATATATATGATGTAATTTGTGTCAATTGAGTGTGTAATATTTGATGTAATTATTGTTCAGTATATAGGTCTTAAACGAGTTTGGGTAACTCATTTATTTTCCATATCAGGTTTAGTTTCAATATTTTAAGATAATTATTAAATGGGTCGTCTTTGAATTTGCCTAAATTTGACACGATACGAAACTGATACGACATGAATAAGATCCTAGCCAAAACAATTTTATAACTTTCTACATTTGTTGAAGTTATATCAGCAACATAATAAAAAGTAACACACAATTCTTTATATTGTTGATGTTCAATCATCGAACTCCTCATATCATAACTGACTTTCACTCTACTATGGAATCTCCGCCCATTTTTCCTCCATCTTCATATGATATACTTTTTAAGAAGTAATTTTATATGGTTACATGACAACACTGCAATGTAATGTTTGCAGAGAATCACTTTACATTCAAACATGGAAAGCATACAATGAATTTCACCTCTGTTTTTTTTTAAACTAACTTTAGAAGTTTTTTCTTTACTTTTTCCATTATTTTCAATGATTTCATATTCTGATCCCAAGAGTTGAAAATCTCACAATACATCTTATTATTAGCTTTTGCTGAAATTCTTGAAACTTATAAATGGTACATACTTCTTCCATTTGCTTCTCTATCGCAAAACTAATAAAACATGGCATCCATTGGTTGAAACACTTATCATCTACTTGCCATTTTTTTTTCAATTTTACTTTCCATTACTTTCTTATATTTCTCCACAAATTACTTCAAAATTGTTTTTTAGATAATCTACCCATCAAATAAAACATTCATACTCTTACTACGTTGAGCATTTGACATTCCAACTTAAAAAGTAGCTTTAACAAAAAATGAAACCTAATGATGTCTTTCCTCATATAAACCACTTAATCACTGATTATCATCTAGATCATATTGATTTTAACATGTCATGCCAAGCTTTTTCAATTCAACAAGAGTCTATGAATGATAAACAACATAATGCAATGAAACTCTAATGTTATGATATTTTGCGTCCCTAACTTTTCATGCACTTTTTTAGTATATATGCCACAAATACTATTGATGCCTAGTTTTTAGAAAAACAATCTCAATTGCATTTTTCATTGCTTTGGCTTGGTCTATGATCATTCCAAGGGAGAAAATTCATACATATATGATAGTCATGTGTCAAATAACTATTTAAATGCCTCAGTATTCTCATGTGAAGTCAACCCACATCCTAACAAAATAAAATGATCGTGATGATTAATTCTCACAAAAGGAGCAAAGGGCATGTCATTCTTATTTCTGAAGTATGTGATGTCAAATGTAACAACATCTTCAAGTCTTTACAGGCTGCCCTACTCTTTGGATCTACCCAAAATATTTTTTTTTAACTGATCCTCCTTATCCAAATCAATACTAAAGAAAAACCCTATCATTTTCTACTTTCATTTTCTTAAAATATCTTTGAATTGTAGCAGCATCCCTTTCTCTAATCCTTAATTACCTTACATTGTCAACATAATGACACGACTCAAAAGTGTTATTACTCTCAAGTATACAATGTTAACATATAACATATATGTTTCTATAATATTGATTTTGATGATAACAAACAAGATTAAGAATGATTAATATTTTAAGCCCAAATTATTTAATATTCTTTTTAAATAAATCATTATTTTTTACATTATAAAGGTTTTATATTTAATGGAAAAATGATTTTATGAAATTGATTGTTTTATTCCTTTTAAATAAATCATTATTTTCACATTATAAATGTTTCATATTTAATGGAAAAATGATTTTATGAAATTGGTTGTTTTTCAAAGTTTATGATTTAATTGAAAGAATTTTAAAAACTTTGAAATAAACAAGTATTGCTTGAAATTTTGGTAAAGGACTTATTTGAAAAGTGTCATAGCATTTTGGGCTATATCATAATTTCAGAAAGTTTTGAGATTAATAAAGCATTACTTAGAAATTCTGAAATTGGACCTATTTGCAAAGTTTTATAACGTTTTGGGCTATAGTACAGTTTTATAAAGTTTTGGGGTCAAACTGTAATTTTGGAAAATAGTGCACTGTGCAGGTTACTATAGCAATCACTGTAGCAAACGGCTAACCGTTTATTTAAAAAAAGGCTAACCGATAATTTCCAGAAAGCATGTTCTTTAAAGTATTGTTAAAATGATGATTCTGGAAATTAACGGTGAACCGTTTACTGAAAACGGTTAACCGATTATTTCCAGTTTGCTAACCTTGAACCGTTTAGTAAGAACGGTTAAACCAAATTTGTTTTGCAGGTCTCTGGAAATTAACGGCGAAAGGGTAAGCCTAAACGGCTAACCGTTTATTTGAAAATTAGCCCAACGGTAACTTTGACCGGCCTAAACGGTTAACCGTTAATTGTTAACGGCGAACCGTTTTCGAGCAGAAAGTCTATAACGGCTAGTTTTTCAGCTCCAACTATAAATAAGCTCAATCCAATTCAAACAAGTAGAATTCCAACGATCATCATTGAGCAAAATATTGAGAATACAACTTTCATTGAGCTTTAAATCTTTGTATTCATCTCATTCATTCACACATTGAGCTATCACTTGTGATCAAACATATTGTGTGAGAGAGATTCATTTGTAATCTTTTTTGTAAAATCAAGTTAAAAGATTGTAAGTGTTGGGATACACTTGGGTTAAGAGATTGGGGATAATCTCTTGTTGTAAAGGTCCATTGACACCTTGGAAGTCAATTGTAAGCGTTTGAAGCCTTGGGAGGCTAGCTTAGTGAAATCCTCAAGCCCGGTGTGCTTGGAGGCGTGGACGTAGGCGGGGATTGCCGAACCACGTAAAAATCCTTGTGTTTGTTTTCTCTTCCCTTACTCTTTTAATATTGTTCATGATTGAATTTATTGTTTTCAATTTGATTAAGGCAATAGATTAAATTGTTGTGTGGTTTGCCTAGGATAATTTTTAAAATCCCAATTCACCCCCCTCTTGGGTTGCCTAGTTAGTATTTCATACAAGTATCTAGTTATAATATAACTCGATGAGTCCGAGGTCAAACCACAGGAAATTTAAAATCTAGTAGTCAATTTGTTAAATAAAGAAAATTAATTGCGGGAAAAGAAATTGTTAGGAATCAATTTTAAAATATGCTAAATTTACGGGATCTCCTCTTGAATTTCAAATTACAGTTATAACAACTCTCTCATATTTGTATTTTGTATTTATTTTACCAATTAATTATTATGTCATTTAATTCTTAACTAACTTAAGGTGTGATAAATATGGGACCAAGTTCCTAATGTGCCACAACTATATTGAAGTATTGATATTATGTCAAAATATTATATAAATATGAAGTTATCTAGATCTATAAATTAACATGACATAAAAGAAATTGGTAAGGAAGAAAAATACAACAAATAAAACATTAAAACTCACTTAAGAGAATAATTAATTTAATAATTTGAATACTTAAGCTTCACCATTCACCTCAGTTTAGAAAATTAGCCACTCATATTAAGAAACAAAACACTTATTTTATTTAACATACTTCTAAAATAAATTATAAGGATATTGATTATATCAAAAAATAAGGAAAGAAAGAAAGAAGGAGTTCCTCAACTTTACTCTGTTCTCTCCTCCGCTCCCTTTATGCCTGCATCTCCTTGCCTATAATGCATCCTCTTTTTTATTTATTTTATTTTATTTTTATAATATATATGTACGTTGAGAAGTGCGATGGTTAGGTGGCAAAATGGGCACTTGACCATCAGAAGCATCTTTCACCTTTTCTTTTCTTTTTCTTTTTTAAAATATATTTTTTATTAATTACATTTCCTTAATAATGCTAGGGGTGGGCATTTGGATCGGGTTAACCCGAATCGAACCGAACCGAACCGAACCTGAAATTTATTTTGGGTTTGGTTCGGTTCGGTTCGGTTCGGGTTGTACCTTATAACCTGTTTTGGTTCAAAATGCAAACCCGATGGGATTGTATTTCGATTCGAGTTCAACCGAACCGAATAGCCAACTCGGTCGGTTTAACTAACAAATAAAAAAAATTAAAAACACTTTTGTAACCCTAACTATCACAACTTACACACATTTCTCATTCTCCTCTTCTTCTTCTTCTTCTTTTTTTCTTTTCCTCATTTTCTTCCGTCACTGCTAAATATCATCTTCTTTTCTTCTTCTTCTTCTTTAGTTCTTTTTCTCTTTTTCTTCTTCTTCTTCTTTCCTTCGCTGCTGCAAAAAATCTTCTTATTCTTTTTTTCCTCCTCCACTACCAAATATTTATTCTTCTTTTTCTGATTTCCCATTAATTAATTTTTAATAATTTATTTTTTTATTCTCAGTTAATTTCTTAATTTTATTTTGTCAAGTGTTATTAATTATTTTGTTAATTGTTAAATATAAATTTGTTTATATAATTTAGTTAATTTGCTGAGATTATGAGAAATGTAAAATTAGGGTTTGTAATTTAAGTCAACCCAAATTTATAATCCGAACCGAACCAAATTAAATTAAATTCGGTTTGGTTCGGTTCGGATTTATAATTTGAACTTGGTTGGGTTGAATTCTCTAAACTGAAACCCGAACAACCCGAACCAAAATCCGATTTGCCCACCCCTAAATAATGCATTCCAAATTACTCTAGTAATTTTCTTTATTCTCGCTTCCAGTTCCAACTCTTATTTATTCTTAAAATATATGTACAACATAAAATTAAAATAAAATTAAAATATTACAAATTAATTTAACATAAAAAAATATTTTTGGGGAGTGTTAAGATAATATAAGAATAATGAGCGCATTTATTGACACAATAAGTGAAAAACTGATAATTATTTCCTTATTAAATGTACATTTTTTAGTGTCAAGCACATAATTTCTAGCATCTCTTTCTAAGAATGAGAAATTTTAAAGTTATCAGCCTTAACAACAATATATTTTGAAATTTTAAAGCAATTTAATTCCTATTTCTTCATTTATTTCAAGAATTTTAAGCCATTTTAATTCATACTTCTTCATTAATTTCAAGCTGCTTTTTTATATAAGGACTAATGGTGCAGTTGCATCAATAATACATACTCTTGCTTGGACTCACGATATGGTTGTGTTCAAGGAGCAGAATTCTAATTGCCTATTTTTCATTAAGAACATTATGATGTCCTCCGATTTTAGAATTGTATTCAATTTTTTAGTTAGGTTGAAGCCGCAAAACACTACTGCATTAGCTTTTTGACTTAATGTTTCACCCACAAGTAAATATCACATATTTTATATCCTCATCTTTCTTCTTTTTACAAGATCTCTGCATCACTGAAAATCTCCTTTATTGACTATAGGCTTTGTAGTATTCAAACCTTTCATCAAGATTATTAAAACATATCCCATCTTTAGGCTCAGCAACTTTTTTTTCTTTCACATTTTCATCATTATCAAATTTGGTCTCCTCTAACTCGTCAATATTTTACTCAAAATTAGCCTATTATAATTCCTCCGACTCATGTAGTTCTTTAACTTCATCCATTTGTTCCAGATTGTCCATTACTATAATAAATTTGTTTTTTAAAGAAAAATTCATTCGTATTCAATATAACTACTACAAAGTAACGTATACAAAATATTATTAATTAATTATCCTAAAATAATATATGCAAAATCCCGAAAATCATTAAATGTGCGGTAGGTTGAAATTGCAAAATCATTTGTATCCAAAAGCTGAGTTACAAACCCAATCAAGTCTGCATAAATTACAGAATCATTAGTAAATGCTTTTGTAATCCCAATTAGTCTATAATAAATCCAATCATAAAATTCTAGAAAATATTTCGAATCTAAACTTCAACTTACAGTAGCAGCAGTGGCCAGAATAGCTAGGACCAGACTCTTAAATCGTTGTGGCTTGGCTATGGCTGCTCGTGGCGGTATAGTGGGGGTGCGTGGCTTGGCTTTGGTTGCTCACGGTCTTTGCGCTTGAATTGTGCTAAGATAAGGGAAATAGGTTTTTGTTTTCTTGTTTTTATTTAATTTTGTAAGATCTAAACTAAACCTTGTTGTGTTGTATTTTTACTTAATTAAAATGGTGCGTTTGGTAATGGTCGGAGTTTGACTCGAGGTAAGCATTAGCACTCTAAGAAATTTAACTATTTAAAATCAAGAATTTATTAGGATTAATCTCAATTAATTAGATTAAGACATGATCCATATTTATCCCATGATCTTTTATGAGTGATATTGTTTACTCCACCTGATTAATTATGAGAAGAGAGTATGAGTTCTAATGAACAGATGACTCAAAACCACTATATGGATCGAGCAACGTCACGAATTGCAATATGAGACTTTCTCTGAATCATTTTTCTTTTCTCTGTCTTTTTTAATTTGACTTCAAACTTTATAATTGCAATCTCATGGATGATTGTTTCTTTTTATCCAAATAAAGTATAGATGTCTTTATAGTGCTCTTGATGACATTGTTTATTCGTAGTGCTTTAGTCAAACTCTCTCCTTAATGGTCTGTGACTGAAAAAAAAAAAGTTATCATCAAGTTTTGGATATTAATTCGAGAAAAATAAATGTGAAATATATATATATATATATAGTAGTTTTCCAATTAGGGATTCCTGACTTTAATAAAGTCAGGGATTAGTTAAAAGATAAAAAAGTTTAAATTTTATTACACTACATGATAAATTTATAAGAGAGTTTAGATCAGTAAAAAATCTTAATCTATATATTTAACCTTTCGAATACTATGATTTAGTTTAACTACTCTATATATATATATATATATATATATATATTTATTTATTTATTTATATAATTTTAAATAACACAAAACGTAAAATTATTATAAGTATAAGAGAGTTTAAATCAGTAAAAAATCTTAATCTATATATTTAACCTTTCGAATACTATGATTTAGTTTAAAATTAAAATCTTAAGGCCTGCGAACCAACATTAACAAAGTGTTCCATTATGAATATAGTTAGTTGTGACTTGTGATTACAATGTTTGACAAAAGATACGAGGTGGTCTTTATTGAGTTTATTCTGATCACATACGTGTGTTGCTTAAAATAAATATTTTGTCTTGGGCCCTCGGCGATGGCTGAAAGCTTCAAGAAGCCCATGAAGTGTTGACTCATTTTCTTTCTTTCATGGATTCGTTCATGTCGCATTTGTACTGTTCGCTCACGGTCACAGGCCCTTCCCAATTAAAGGAAATCTAATCCTTCACAAGGAGCACAGAATCATGTTCATATGTCACCGTTCAGAGGCAAAGGATAACAGACCTAGCAAAATAATTATGAAAAACTTTCTTAGAAAATGGTCATACTAGGGATGGCAAAATCTCCGGATCCGGGTATTGTAATGACCGGATCCTACCCGGATGCAACCAGTCCGGGTCCAGGTTCGGACCTGGTTTTAATTCGAGTACCTGAATTTTATATTTTTTAATATTATATGTGTATATATGTATTTTTTTTGTAATTTTATAAGTTTTAAATTTATTTCAATAAAATTTGATATGAAAATATAAACTTTAAGTGTTTAAAACTTTATATATATATAATAAATGAGTCAAATAAATATAAATATTTAAAATAATATATATTTTATAATATTTTTTTAATAAAATCCGGGTTCCAGGTTTATCAAGTGATGCCCAAGACCAACCCGGCTTCATACCCGGATCGGGTAATACCCGGCCCACAACGCTCGGGTACGGTTCGGGTTCGGACCGATCGGGTATTTTTGCCACCTCTATGTCATACAGACTCACAAATCTATTTTATGTACAAAGATTTTTTTTTTCTTTTTAACAAATTTTTGAGTATATGTGACTATTCGACATATAAAATGAGATTTGTGTGTATGTGAAATAGTTTGTGAAAATAAAAGAGTTTTTACAACTATCTTTATCAAATCACGAATGTGTGTGTGTATATATATATATATATATATATATATATATATTCCCGAGTTTATTTTAAACCCTACACATATACTATAAGAAATTAAATAATTTACTAAATTGTAAAAAGTGAATCATTTAAAATTTTTTACATCATAACATACATGAATAATGGATAATTTTGAGAGCCTCATAGACCACTTCAATAAGAAAGAGTTTGTGTTCCACGTGCATTAGTAGTAGCAGTTGATTTCCTTGAGCTTGGTTTGCATAACATAAGTAGAGGTTGATTTTTAATTTTTTTTTTTAAACATTGGTAGTAAATTGATGAGTTATTATTTTTAGGTTACAGTAGTACAATAGTTTTCAGATTACAAATATTAATAAATTTATAATAAAGAATTAAAAAATGATATACGACAAAATTATTCAAATACATTTAGGATTTAAAATTACTTATATATTTTAGTGACAAAAAAATATTAATATAATGTTTATTAATTTTTCTAATTTAAAACCCGTAGACCGTTATTTATTTATTTATTTTTTAAATTTAAAACACTTGGATAATGCATTATTAGTTTCAAAACATTTTTTTTAATTTCCCCGCTGTGTGTTGCGTACCGTTCCGGTTGTCAAAACAGATTAGGCAAAACGCAGCGTTTCTTTACGCTGAAACTTCGGAGGCGCGCCGCGCTGAAAGAAGAAGGAGAGACCACCCCGATTACAAGTTCGAGTTGATGATGGAAGCATTAGGTGGCGGCGGGTTCCTTGGTTGGAACTTTTCACACGGAAAACCGAAACCGTTTAAATCTCAAAGTAGGAAATCGAAACCCTCCGATTCCGCGGAGGCCACTGGAGGAACTGGTTACCGGTTCCCCTTGAAGCAAGCGGCGACCGCGGGTTCACTCGCTTTTACCGGCGACACGATCGCTCAGCTCATCCAGCGGTGGCGAAAACAAAAGGCTTCCGAACAACAACACTCGCTCTCCCGCTCCGAGCAATCCGATGAGGTCGGTCTTACATTTGTTTCAGATAATTAAGAATAGTTACTTTGATGCACGGCTGATGTAAATGCATTTTTATTCTTGGTTGGAAAATGCTCTTAGACTTCTGTTTGGAAAATTACTTGATAAATGATTCTGCACAAAACGGTTTTGAGTTAGATAGGCTCTTTTTAAGTTAGTTCTCATGAATGGTAATGCCTTGAATTATATAAATAAATTCTGTCTAGAAAGTTGATATCATCTGCAACAATTACTATTCTGTTCGCAAATCTGCTTGTTCTTGAGACTGAAACTAAATTGGTCAATCTAGTGTAGTCCAGAAAATGGTAATCTGTACCGTGTCAATTTATTGTACTGAGAAGATAGGTCATTCAGAAATGTTTATACTATGACATAATGAGCATAATTTTATGCAATTTCCTTATAAAAATTAACGTATAATGATGTAAAGTGTTGCTGTATAACTTGTAAAACCGTCCATATTTGTAGCGTATCTTCTCCTGTATTTTCTGTTGCAGATATCTTGATGGTTACTCCTAAGATTTGTTTGTAAGTAGTTTTTGAAGCAGTTTGACTTTGATTTTGACCAAACTCTTCAACAATTCTTAGGATGTCTTCTGGACCGCCCTTCTGGATCATGACTGGCTTCGCGCTGTGCGGATGACTTCTTATGGGTTTCTTTTATATGGCCCTGGTTCTTATGTTTGGTATCAGTATCTTGATCATTGTATGCCAAAGCAAACAGCAGGGAATTTGATGATGAAGGTACAATGTCTTTTGGTTTTATATGGCATTTCGTTGCCACAATCAATTAGGTATTTTAGAAGACCAGTTATTCCCATAAATGCCTTGTAACATCTGGTCTTTGCAGGTTTTACTAAATCAAATTGTATTGGGTCCGTGTGTGATTGCTGTTTGTTTTGCCTGGAACAATTTATGGCAAGGAACAGTTTCCGAGCTTCCAAATAAGTACCAGAAAGATGCTCTTCCTACATTACTTTATGGTAACAACCTCTTGGAAGCAGTTTTTTTTCTTTATTTTTTTGGATTGATACATGGCTCAAATTTTGGGTTCTACATATTAACTTTGATTTCCTTGCAGGATTTAGGTTCTGGATCCCAGTCAGCATATTGAATTTCTGGTACATTTTTTCTTCTTTTGTTAATTGTTGTTCGCTTTTGGTACTTTGGTAACAAGGAACTAAACCAATGCCTCCAGGTGGAAACATTATACTTTGGTAGACAAAAGAACCATCTTTTGCTGCTCTCTAAAGTAGTCTTATGGAAATCAAGGGAAAAAAAACTCATGTCAGATCATGACCCACCAACTTCTATAGTTTCTCATTTTGTATCTCATGGTATAAACTAGCATGTCTGCCGTATCTGGCATATGTTTTGTATTCACAACTCCTATAAACTTTCACAGAGATATATGTAACTTCGAAAGTGATCTGAGTTTACTAATTTTAACTTCAAAAACAATGACTGCCTTCTTGGCTACTTATGCAAATTTCTCGTACTGATTACTTGCCACTCTGGTTGATAGTGTATAATTTGCTTATACAGTAACTATGTATGTTAACAGGGTGATCCCTCTTCAAGCTCGTGTAGCTTTCATGTCAATGGGATCAATATTTTGGAATTTTTATTTATCATCAACTATGAGCAAGTAGTTCATCTGTGAGGCTTTTGTCATTGATGTGATGCCAACATTTGGAGTGTGACCATGAGGTATCTTTCTTATATGAATTTTATTCATTAGTAGCATGCTCTATTGTTTTTTCTTTTCTTTTTCTGCTAAAACTTTTTTTCCCTTTTTCTTCTCTTTTGCGAAATCATTTACAGACCCGAAGCAGGTAGTGACATCAAGCAAGAGACAATTGGAGATCGAGGCATGATTGATCATTTTTTTCCCCTTTTTCTTACTTTCTATTGACGTGACCTGGCTAGTAACTTACTTGTCCTACTGATATGTCTAAAGAAGATTTAGCTTCTGGTTGTCCAAGGTTATTTACCATGAGGCCTACAACTGAAGAAGCAATTGCTGATCTGTTGTTTACTTCACCAAGGAGCACCAGTGAAACAATGACTTCTGGTGATTGTTTTGAACATTTTCCATAAATTTTATTATGCGTAGTCAACAAATTTCGAATATCAAATGTTGGTACCTTCTGTTTTCTATCTTTTCAATATCGAAGCGAGGTGGCTGTTGGAAATGATTTTACCCTCCATCAAGTCAGCAATATACATAATTTGATGTCCTTTCTGTTAGGTTTCAACATGAAAATAGCTTGATTTTGTTTTTATAGGAATTTCAAATGGGATTTTGTATTTTCCTTTTATCAAAACGGCTAGCTGCCCTTGTTGCCTTGACATGCAAATCCTCGCCCACAAATTAGCCGTTGTCAAATGTTTGACAACATAAGAAGTGTATGATTCCGCTTAAATAAGAAAAATGAAAATTATAAGGAATTATTGATCCCCCAAACATAGCTTCCTGAAATCGAAAATGATTCTCAATGTTTCTTTTAAATGCACGCAGAGAGGAAAATGAAGAGAGAGCTGATTCCGGCAGCAGATAGCCAGAATGAGAAGTAAAGCCAGAATCCTCGAATCAATCTTAAAACACCCAACAACATCAACATTCATTCGGTCAAAAACAACCTCAGCGCAGTACGTAGCATCAAGATTCCGAGACCCAACATTCGAAAAGCTGATGGACAAGTACAAGAACTACATCAAAGTAATCTCCGTTCAAGACCTCATTCTCGCTAACCGCAACAGCCCACCATCAGTTTCCCTCGAATTCCTCTCACGACTCTCCCAGAAGCTCCACCTCAACCGCGGCGCCACCGCGTTTTTACGCAAGTACCCTCACATTTTCCACATTTTCTACGACCCCGTTAAGTCCCAGCCCTTCTGTAAACTAACTGAAACCGCCGTTGAAATTTCCCGCCAAGAGGCGGAAGCTATCAATGCCTGCTTGTCGCTCGTCGTTGAGCGGTTGGTTAGGCTTTTGTCAATGTCCACGTCCAAGTCTTTGCCGCTTCGTGCAGTATTTAAGGTTTGGAGGGAGCTTGGGCTTCCCGATGATTTTGAGGACTCTGTGATTGCCCGAAATCTGAAAATATTTAGGCTTTGTGCTGGCAATGAGCCGAATACTCACGTCTTGAAACTGTTTGATGGGATGTCTAAGAGGGATTTTACGGCTGCAGTTGATAATTGGAGGGTTACTGAGTGTTGTAAAGAGGATTGCAAAGTTGAAAGGATGGAATTACGTTATGGTTTTAAACAAGGGTTTCCGTCCGGGATGAGGTTGGGTAAAGATTTTAAGGGTAGAGTGAAGGAATGGCAGAGGTTGCCTTATGTGGGGCCGTATGAGGAGATGGGAGAGAGTAAGAAGACTAAGGCTGGGGTGAAGAGATTGGAGAAGCGGGCTGTTGCTATTGTGCATGAATTTCTGAGTTTGACGGTTGAGAAGATGGTGGAAGTAGAGAAGATTAGTCATTTTAGGAAATGGTTTGGTATTGATTTTAATATAAGGGATTTGTTCTTGGATCACCCGGGGATTTTTTATTTGTCTACCAAGGGGAAGAGACATACTGTCTTTTTGAGGGAAGCATATGAGAGGGGGCAGTTGATTGAGCCAAATCCGGTGTATGATGTTAGAAGAAAGCTTCTTGATCTCGTATTTTTGGGTCGTCATGGTTCGGTTACTGGTGGTTCAAAGTCAGGAGAAGTTAGTACGCGAGGGGACTCTCAGTCCGAAGATGAGAACAATGAATGAAGTAACGATTTTTCATTCCCTGGGCATACAAACATCTGGTTTGGTTTACTTGTCTGCCACCGTCCTGTAGGTTCACGTGGTAAACTCCCGTCAATGGTGAAGAGCTGCATGGGGTGAATATCATCTGGGTGATTGCATTCAACAGATTCAGAGAGGTGATCGCAGAATTCTTAAATCTCGCTCCCAAACGCACTATCACAGAACTTCTCAATTTCTTGAATAATGTCCTAATCTGCCTCCAACTTATTGAATATATTTGGTATTCAGCTTAAATTTTATTTTCCTACGAGGATTGGTTTGAAAATTTGTATTCTGAATTAGAATTTTTTTTCAGTAAGAGAATTATGTTCATTGATTACTCTTTTTTAATTTTTTTAATTATTATTACCTATATTGGTCAGCTTTTCATGCTAAACTGTGGGGCAATGGGGAGAGAGATTACATCGTCTTCTTTTTTCTTCCTTTTTCCAGAGAAAAGGAATTCTATCTCATGAGAGCATATGCTAGAGACTAAAGTATTCCCCGTTCTTTTTAATTATGGGGTCAGAAAAGTACTGAAGTGCTATTTACGTTCTGACTTTTTGACACTGAACAACAGAACCACATCTTGTGTGGTCATTTGCACGCTGGATGCACATTCACAAAACTCCAGACAAATATGCACCCAGATTGTTAGAATTCGATTCCTTTCTTGATGACCGTTGCTTCATTTCTCCCCTTTTAATTTGATTCCACAGATCAGACTCTATGAATGGGGAAAGAATCGACTTTATATTAGAACAGAAAACAAGAAAAGTACACAAGGAGACAATTAAGCAACTCATGGAATAAGTTCAATAGGTGCACGTCATTCTAGTGGACAGGGGAATAAAAAAAAGGAAAGCTACATAACGCCCCTATCTAAAGCTACCAATATTAATTGAAAAACCTTGGAATTTCTGGATATCAACCAGATATAGAGACCATGAGTGGTGGCAGCAACAATTTCACTCCAACAAGAAGATATCAGCAGGTTGGACATGATTATGGTGCCGATTCTCCTAATAGTAGCGACTGGAACAGCAGGCAAGCCCCATTTCATCGATTTGGATCTGCGTCCTTCCGTGCTAGTCCAGTAAGTATGCTTTTGCCTGCATAATGTGGATCAAAAGTAGGTGTTTGTGACTTTATTCCCTTGATATGTTGATTCTCGTCGGTTTGTTAGGATGCCAACAGAGGTGCGCCAAGGCAGTCATTTGAAGAGGGAGGGATGGCGGTATCGGCTGTACCAGTACCATTCAGTTTAGCTGGGTAAGCATGTTTACTTATTCTGTTAAAATGGTTCCTAGAAACAATCTTTAGATGACGATTGTTCCATGGTCCATCAGAACTTTTGGTTTGAGTTGCAACTTTGCATTCTTTTCATATTCAACTCACGGATAATAATAATCTACCAGTTCTACGGAAATGGCTATAAAAAAGAAAACAGATCAAATGATCAATTTATGAAGAGTAATGATACAGCCACAAACTCTTGTACAAACTTATTTTGTACAAACTGATGTGGCATGATAAGATTGGTTGAATTAAATATCACTTAGCCCACATGATTTGCTTTTATTAATTTATATTTTCATTCAACCAATCTTATCATGCCACGTCAGTTTGTACAAAATAAATTTGTACAAGAGTTTGTGGCTGTATCATTACTCATTTATGAATTCAATAAAGATTTAGCTTTGCATAAAATTTCTAATATGTGTGATTAATTCTTACACTATGCTTATATGGGTCTTTTTTTTAATCACATATTAATTCCAATCAAGGTTATAATTGTACTTTTGTTTGGGTCAAAACGGTCAATCGTCAGATTTACGGTTTTTTCCCCTCCTTTAAATGGTTTCTCAGCCTTCTCATTAATTCTGTGATGGAGTAGTAAATTATGTATTTAAATGAGATAGGATAAATTTTAGAAGTTCTTTCCTTTCGATTTTAATCTTGGGATAGCCAATGGACTCATAGGTCATTGGCAACTCATGCGCCCAATAATTTTGGGAGCATGAGTTTGAGTTCTCTTTTTATAAGGGTTTATTTGACTCCCCGTTTTGGGGTAAAATAATTTTTTTTTTATTATTAAGTGAGGGTCGTTGTTTGGTATGTGCCATACTAGAATCATAAAGGAGATTCCTAATTGTTATAATGTTATCTAATTGTAAATATCAGTATTTCAAAAAAAAAATCTAATCATGGGATTTTCTGATTTTATTTTATTTCTTTTTTTTTTATAGTGTTCTAGGTCAATCTCAGTCTTCAGTGCGAATACCAATCCTTGGCAATCTCATGGCTAGGGAAGTCCGCCCCCGTCCCAGGCAAATCATTCAGGGATCGCCTCCAAGGTTCCTTGTGAATCGGCCAAATATACTTCCTGCTCAAGAAGACGAGCAAAATGCAGTTTTAAGCAAGCTAAAGAAAGAAGTATACAATCCCGCTCCGATGAATTTGGCAAAGCGATTGAGTTTGTATTACAGAGACCAAGCAACAAATGTTTACAAGGAGATGCAAAAGCAGAAAGAAGAAGATGCTATGAGGTGTGCTGTTTGCCTAGAAGATTTCGAGCCTAAAGAGAAAGTGATGCTCACTCCATGCAACCATATGTTCCACGAGGATTGCATCGTGCCATGGGTGAAAAGCAATGCTCAGTGCCCTGTGTGTAGGTTTTCACTCGGTGAGAACAAGAGAGAAAGTCGTGCTTCTGATAATAACATTGCCAATGCAGCCGTAAGCGACGAAGTGTTTGCGATGGAGCTTGTGTCAGTCATAAGAGCTATGGAGGAGTCTTTGTTATGGAACAATGCAGCCCGCTGATTGTAATGTAATCGATGCTAATCTTTGTTTGTCGTCAGAGCCATAAAATATAAACATTATTATAGTGTTGTAATGGTGATTCTTCTTCACTTTCACTTCTAAATGTTGAGTTTGTAACAGATCAGGTTTGATCATATCAGACAGGTGAATGGATTAATTTACACATATAATTTTGTTACCGCATACGGTGGTTATAAAGTAAGCGCTTTTGGGTTATTTATTTTGACATTTTGACTACTGTTGTGCCGTAAAGCCATGAATTGCTTGTTAAAGGCTCTATCTCAAAGCCATCAAAGCCATGTACCATTACGCCATTAGTGATTTGGAAGAAAGTGACTTATGTTGTGTTTATTTTCTGGAGTGGGAGTGAGGAGTGTGGATTCCTCCTACTCTAGTATTTACTTCAATAAATTAGCTCCGGATTAGGAATCTCACTCCCTGGGCCCTATTTATTTTTGGAGTGGGGAGTGGGGAGTGAGAGTGGGACTACCATGGGGAGAGTCCACTCCCACCTCTCCATTTTCTACCTTTTTTAATTTAATTTAATGTTTAATAAAATAAATAATATTATATTTATTTGAATTCCCACTCCCACCTCTCCCTTTTCTACCCTTTTTAATTTAATTTAATTTAACTTAATTTAATATTTAATAAAATAAATAATATTATATTTATTTGAATAATATTATTATATTTATTTTAAAAATAATAGTACTATATTTATTTAATATTAATAATTAATAATAATAAATATTTTATTCTAAGAAAATATTAATTTTGTACTAAATAATATTATATTATTATTTTATATAATAATAAATTTAATATAATTATATTAAATAAAATAAAATAATGTTTCATTTTATATTTACCCTCTTTTTATTAAATTTACTATAATTATATTTAATAAATATTTAAATAATATTATATTTATTTAAATAATATTATTATATTTAACTAAATAATAATTTGGTTTGATTCTAAGTCTAAATTACTTAAAAATAATAATATTATATTAATAAAGAATTAATAATATTACTATATACCATCTTTATTTGAAAATATAATATTATTATATTTATTTTAAAATATTAGTATTATATTTATTTAATATTAATAATTAATACTAATAAATAGTTTATTCTAAGAAAATATTAATTTCATACTATGTTAATAGTAAAAATAGTTCATTTATATTGCCCTTATCAATAATTTTTAATTTATATAATTAAAATTAAAATTAATAAAAAATTGTGATGTTCATAATTAAGAATATTAATAATTATTATAAATTTACAAATATAATAAAATAAATGTTTATTCATTAAATATATTTTTTATTAACTTTGTAATTAAAAACTATAATTCTCTAAATAAGGATAAAATTGTAATTTGAAACTATTTATTCCCAATCCAAGACAAAGTAAACACATAAATTGAATTCTGATCTCCATTCCATGCTTCCATTTTAGTGTAAGTAAACAACATACTCTCATTCCCACTCCACACTCTCAATCCTAGGATTCCCACTCCTCAGGATTCCACTCCAATCCAAAAAGTAAACGCTACCTTATTATATAAAATTGGATTCTCATAAGTCATGTAACTCATAAAGTGTAATCATTTTTTTCATGAGTCATGTAATTCATAAATTGGATTCACATGATCTCACTGCATATAGCATTTTCTGCTGTGAGATTATGATGAAATAATTTTAACTATTTTTAAATTAAAAACAATTTTAATTGAACTATGCTTCTTGCAACGAAATGCATGTTTCCATTTTTCTTGAGACTAGCTTATAATTATCTTCTTAGATGATGGTCATAATTTATTGATATATTTTGCCGAGTAAAAGCTCATTTAGTCCCTGTATTTTAAGATTAGTGTTCATTTAGTCCTTGTATTTTTTAAAATATCTTAAAACATCCATGCCGTTAAAGTATTGATACTCCTACCGTTACTTTTCATTTCTTTTAATTTACTTTTACAATATTACCCTTCTATAATAATTTTTTTGGACATTAATAAAAAGAAAATAATTAAATTACTAATTTAACCCTAAAAATAAAAAAATTATATTAATTTTTTTGCAAGCACCGTTTGCACACTTGGTAGTTTGCATACAATTTTTGACAATTTAAAATTAATGTAAATTTTTATTTTTATTTTTTAGGGTTAAATTGGTAATTTAATTATTTTATTTTTATTAATGTCCATATAAAAAAATTATTATTAAAGGGTAATATTGTAAAAATAAGTCAAAATAAATAAAAAGTAACGGTAAGGGTATCAATACTTTAACGGAAGGATGTTTCGAGATATTTTTAAAAATATAGGGACTAAATGGATACTAATCTTAAAATACATGGACTAAATGGACTTTTACACATATTTTGCCTCTAATTTTATATTTCTTTTTCTTTTTCTTTTTTTTGAGAAACTAATCTTATATTTGTTAGTTTAGTTAATCAAATTATTTGGTTGATTAGGGTAATAAATCAAAAATTAGAGAGCAAACATCCTTAAAGGAATCGAATTTACAGAGAAGATTATTTATTTTGTTGTTATTAGTTAAGGCGGAATTAGAATTAAATTTATGGGCCAATTTGTAAGAAAAGCACATGCGGAGCAATAGCAAAATAAATGGATTTTGATAATTTAATTTGGAATCAAACTAAAATAATTGAGAGAAATACTTTAATATGGAAACAAAAAAGATAAATCCTACTCAAATTAAAAACAAAAATTAAAACAGGGGAAAATTTCGGATTAGAACAAAAGAAAAGCAACAAAGGCAAAGGCAATAATCTTTGTCCGTTTGCACAGAAAACAATTAAGGAAACTTTATGTATATAATTATAATTAAATAAAGACTTGCCTATGGTTGTCTGAAGAAAACGAGGAAAATCAATCAATAGAAAGAGACTTGGCTATGCTTGTTGAAACGCAGTATTGCAGAATTTCTCCTACACTATAGCTTCTTCTTTTAATTAGCCTGTAGCTAGCTCTTTATTTTTTGTCAGTCCAGGATTCTCTGCTTTGTTAAGTTCTTCTCCTGTTACCGTATTCATAAAATGAATATGCCTGCTGTTGGAGTTGATATGGGTAATGGCAAAGGGCACCCTGGATAGCTTACCCCATTCGTCGCGATAACAAGCATTGTTGCTGCCATATCTTGGGCGGCCTCATCTTTGGTCACCACATTGGGATTTCTGGTAATTATATTTATAATTTGATAAGAATTGGAAGAAAAACACAAGAAAGCTAAACTAGCTTCCCACTTTCAGGGGAAATTCCTCTTTATTGAAATCGAAATATTGAGATAATATTTCCACATCCCTCTACTTCAAGCAGATACATATAGATAATAAAAAGCTGCTATGGATCCAGCCTTATTACTGTTGGAGAAAAATACAGTTTTTTAAATTTTTATAAAACCTTTTAAGGACCGCTCTCATAGAATATATAGGAATTTGTAATCTATAAATCGTACCTTAAAAATTCGATTTGGCTTTTTCCGCTGAAATGATTTAGGCTCCCAGATCACGATCCGTCACCACCACTCCTGTTAGATCACGATCCGTCACCACCATACTTGTTAGAACACGAATTGGCAATCCAATGATCTTCTAGGTTATGACTCAGATTTGATCTGCACTTGACGTGTGGGCGCCTTTATCACTACCAAAGCAACTAGCACGAGAAAATTTTTCTCTCAACAATAGAGAGAAAAATATTTTTCTCTGATCTGTATAAAGTGGCTGCTCTCTTTTTTCTTTAAAGAAAATAAGCATTTTATATCTCCCTTTAGTAAAAACCCTAGGCTCTAAATAATCAAAATCAAAACTCACTTTACTTGCTTTTTCTATAAGGGACCCACCTTATAAAATAACATAAGGCCCCTTACACACAAGCTAATTAAATGGAGCATCCCACTAAATGATATATTTAGGATTTTAACCCAAATAACTAGTTATCTTGCTTATTAATCCAATAGTGGTGCAGTCAATTAAATGAGCTAACCCGTGGATCATTTGGGAATATACAATAGTGGCTACAACAATTAGGTCTGTAATTAAAATAACCTAATTATTTAATTCTAAATCTACTCCACTAAAAGATTGGAATTGACCTCCATAATTGTATGCTCGAATAATAATTCATCCCAAGCTACATTGATTTTTTTACTGTACAATCCTTTGTACCACATCATTAATTAAATCAATATCTCAACTGTCCAATCAATTTAATTACATCTTGTTCCTTGATACTTACTAGTTTTCTCTAATGATCATTTTTAACATACTAAATATGTTGACACACTCTGGCCAGAGAATTCTATGATCAAGTGCCGAAAACTCATCAAGAGATGTGTTGTACAAATTTTATATTGTTAATCCATAACTCAAATACTCATAATTGTTCCCACCAAGATACCGGGTAATCTTGACCACAAGTATGTGTCGTGCCCATTGGTAACTCAAATGGAATAACAATTACAATCATGAAATCATAATTAACTCAAGATTAAGATTACAGTAAAATCAATGCCTATGAGATTTAATAAGTCTGACAGTTATTACAAAGTTAATTAAATCTCATATGTGATCTTGTTCAATGTAGTCGTACTACATCAATAAATTCATACATGATTAAGACAAATCATTCAATGAATTTATTATAGTCTATACCTAAATAAAGTATCCAACTTTATTTATCAACTGCGAACCAAATTTATTTAATCATAAGATAACTTGTATTTATGTCTTCTGTGAATTCACATGGTGATCACATAAATACATATAATATGATTAAATGGACTTTAATAAAAATATTAATGCAATTAAGATATTTGAATAAAATACCTCATTTATTTTATTAATCAAAAAAATTATTTATTACAATTAAATAAACACATAT
Organism: Citrus x clementina; assembly: GCF_000493195.1. Taxonomy (NCBI): domain Eukaryota; kingdom Viridiplantae; phylum Streptophyta; class Magnoliopsida; order Sapindales; family Rutaceae; genus Citrus; species Citrus x clementina. The sequence goes on along the minus strand of NW_006262688.1, from coordinate 11,434,523 downwards.
GCTTTTAAAGAGCATATTTTCCCAACAATTACACACTCTTACACAAAACAAAATCTAAACTATTTCCCTAACAAACCTATCTCAACAGCTCATCCTTATCATGTCACTTTCTCTAATGAATTTTATCCCAACAACTCATCCTTATTTTGCCACTTTATTCAGTCATATCACTCCATCCCGCTTAAACTAGAATTATCCTCGAGGCAAAAAATCTGCATACTTTTGTCTAAGATCATAAATTGTTTCCCACATAGCATCTTCTAGACTAACATTTGATCACCGAACCAAGACTTAAGTGACAACCTTATTATTCTTTTTAACCATGCGACAGTCCAATACTGCAACAAGCTCGCTACGAAAGCATCCATCAGCATCCACTAGAGGAAGATGTGGAACCAACGATGACCGGCTACCTAACTTATTTTTTAGATACAAAACGTGAAATACTTGGTGAATTGCTAAACCTATTGGCAACTGTAATTTGTAGGCCACCTGTCTGAGACAGGCTTGAACTGGAAAATGTCCATTGTATTTTGGAGCTAACTTTCTATTGTCCCTCAAATCAATAGAAGGTTGACGAAATGGTTGCAAGCCGAGGAAGACCAAATCATCAACTTTGAACTCTCGATCAGTGTGTTTAGCATCAGCAATCTGCTTTATTCGATGTTGGGATTGAATTAAATTTTCTCTTAATAACAGTGTCATATTGTCAAGATCTTGCAAACTATTATCTAGTGAATTTACATTTGAATCTCCTGGGTTATACATTACATATGAAGGTGGAGCTCTTCCATTGCTTTAAATGGTGTGAGTGATGAATATAATTTATATACATATTTTACCCTTAATTATTTAATTGCTAGTTGTTTTTATTTGTTATTTTTAATTAACTGAACTATTTTGTTGAATAGGGAATCAATTGGAGATTGTGGATAAAAAAGGTATGAAGAAGTTTAAATTTAGAAGGAATAAAGATTAAATTGGAAGACAAAAAATACAGCCAAGAATTGATAGAATCGAGTGGAAGAAATCAAAATAATTAATCCAATTGAGAAATGTTGAATAATTAAAAGATTTAATTTTTCCAATTGGCAACTGGAGTGCACGTGTATGGCATTGCAATGTATGGAAAGCAATTTGAAGGGGCCCGCACTTGGCTTTTAAAAGTTGGAATTAATGGCTTATGGTGGCATGAATAATTTGGAGGATTTGTTTTATAATTGGAAAAGGATTCCTTTAGAATTGTTGAAGGATTCGGTGGTCAGCAACAATATAAAAGCTGAATTTCGGCTTTTGAAAAGAAAAGCCGCCAGAAAGAAACGCAGATGCGATTCGGTAGGGAAGAGCAGCAATAGTTCGGCTTCTCCATGGCTATTTTTATTTGTTTTGTTGCTCTTAATTCAAGTATGTCTAGCTAATTTTCTTATACTGAGGTTAAGGATGAAACCATATTCAATAAAATAATTATCTTTTTATTTATTTAATTCCCTATATATGTTATTTGATGATTATGATTTTTATTTCACATGATTAATTAGATGTTATTAAAATCTTTTCATCAATTCTGTCATGCATTATTGATTGTTAGGATTAATATTCGATTAAATCTATGCTTGGATCTATAAAGTTTATACATGATTATCTTTGATTCTATGTCTTTCATTAAATTGTTTACACAGAGTACTTAGGAAAATTTTGACTCTTTGTTATTCAATATGTTTACATGAGATACTTAGATATCATACTATTAAGCAGAAAAAGAACCTACACAAGATTAATTTTATTTGGGCTTAATTGTTATATCCATGAGATGACATAAATTGATTTCGAGTTGTCACTCTAAAATTGGGGATTAATTAATAATTAGATAATTATTAGTTGAATAGTGATGGATTCTGAAACCTTGATAATTTTTGTCTTATTGAATTCTCCTTTATTTTAATTGCTTTCTTAGTTTAATTGATTTAATTTTCTTAGAAACTCAATTTGGTCAACTAGGTTAGAATTAATATTAATTTTAGATTTAAATTAGACTTTTCAATTTATAACAATTCATGTGGGATCGACCTCGTTACCATTATTCTATATCTAGATTCGTGCGCTTGCGAGTATATTAAAATTTTCACAACAGTAAGCTTTATAGAAGTATGAAAATTTGTATTGAACCAATACTCAGCCATAGGTAACCAACAAACCCATTCCTTTGGCTTGTCACATGTCATGCATCTTAAACACTGCTCCAAACAACGATTGACCACTTCAATTTAGCCATCTATTTGCGAGTGGTATGCAAAACTCATAAGAAGTTTGGTGCCATCGATGTTAAAAAGCCCCTGCCAAAAAAATTGCAAGTGAAAATAGGATCACAATCACTTGGAGCCTATGCAGCTTGAAAACATTGTCTATAAAGACTTGAGCTACTTCTAAAGCAGTGTAAGGATGCTTTAGTGGAATGAAGTGAGAGTACTTGCTGAGTCGATCAACTACTACAAATATTACGTCCTTACTATGTGAAATGGGAAGTCTTTTTATAAAATCTATGGAAATATCGGTCCATGGACACTCTGGTATAAGTAATGGCTGAAGTAGGCTAGGCATAACCATTGTTTCGTTCTTGTTTCTTTTACAAGTATCACGTTCAGTAACATACTTGTAGACATCTTAGCGGAGACCCTTCCAACAGAAACTTCGTCTGATTTTGTGCAATGTCTTTTGAACTCCTTAATGACCTCCACAAGGACCATTATGTTCCTCAAATAAGATTTGAGATCTAAGGGGAGAGTTCGGCCCAACCCACAATCGCCCTTTATAAAGGATTAAATTTTGATCTATAGTGAAATTAGGTACTGCTTTTGGGTCAGCTTGCAAACGTCTAATTAGCTCTATGGCTTGCTGATCAACTTGACATTCATGCTTCAATTGTTCCAACCAGTCAGGGACTTAGAAAGTTATAGCTAATGCCAAAACTTGATCTTTAAATTTTCGAGATAAATCATCTGCCATTTTATTTTCTTGGCTACTTCAATAAATAATCTCAAAATATATTCTAGCAATTTGGTTACACATTTTTGTTGTAGAGGTGTAGTAATTCTTTGCTCAAGCAAATATTTCGAACCAAAGTGATCAGACTTTACCTTGAAATGTTGTCCCACCAGGTAAGGTCTCCATTTGGTAATTGCAAACACTACTTCCAACAATTCCATTTCATAAGTCGAGAGGCCTAGATTTTTGTCAGAAAAAGCCTCACTGATAAAGGAAATATGATTTGATTCTTGCATCAGTACTACCGCAATATTGCTTCTAGATGCATCACATTCCACCACAAAAACCTTAGACATGGCTAAAACTAGTATTGTTGTAATAGCACGCCTTAATTGTTCAAATGATTCTGTTGCTGCAGATGTCCACACAAAATTGTCTTTTTTTAGCAAGTCAGTAAAAGGCTTACTTATCTTGTCGTAGTCTCTGAAAAACCTCTTATATGATCTTGTTAACCTCAAAAATCCTCTTAATGACTTCAAACTTGTAAGTTGAGGCCAAGCTTGCATACCGGAAACATTTTCCAGGTCTATAGTAACCCTTTCATGAGAAATTATGCGCCCTAAATACTGTAGTTGTTGGTGTCCAAATATACATTTTGGACTGCTTGACAAAAAACTATTGGTGTTATAATAATGAAAGAGCTATCTAAAGGTGACTCCTATGGCTTTTCCAATCATTGTTGTTCACCAAAATATCGTTAAAAAAACACAATTATAAGCTTGCGAAGGTAGGGGCGAAATGCCTCATTCATAACACTCTAAAATGTTGATGGTACATTTATTAGCGCAAATGGAATTACTAGAAACTCATAGTGGAATTATAAGTGTCACTAAAGTGCAAGCATATTTAGTGGTATCTAAACCGTAAGTCCAATTTGGAGGAGTATCAGGCACCATTGAGTTCATCTAATAATTCATCAATCAACGAAATTGAAAATTTATCTTTAATTGTTTTCGTATTGAGGGCTTCGTAATCAACACACATGCGCCACGTACCATATTTTTTTTCATTAAGAGCACTTGTGAAAAGAAAGGACTCACTTTTGATGAATGATACATGTTTCAGGCATTTCTCGAACATTCTTCTCAATTTCATGCTTTTGAAAATAGGGATATCTAAAAGGCTGAACATTTATTGTTGAACAACCTGGCTTCAATGGAATTATCATGGTCTTATGCTCTTAGTGGTGATAAACTTTAGGTTCTGAAAAAGTAAATTCAAATTAGCTTAGTAATTTCACCAAGTCAGCTTCAAGGCATACCTCAGAGTTAACAGTTCCTAATGCTGAATTTGGATAAATGGAACATAATTGTGCCAGGGCCCTATCATTAGATTGTTGTAATAGATGCTTTACTTGGCTTGTCTCCACTAATTTATTAGGTCCAGCTATTGCCCCCTTTAGCACGTGTCTCTTTCCTTTTATTGTAAATTCCATTTTTATATTTTTAAAATCTCATACGATTGATCCTAACTCAACCAACCATTCCACACCAACCGCTAAGTCACACCCACCTAGAGGCAACATTCTCATATCAACGTCAAATGTGGTACTGCATAACCCACTGCATTTTTTTTTTAATGGTTGAACTTGTTATTGTGCACCATCTGCAATAGTCACTGTAAAAGAAATTGGTTTGTTCCACCAGGCAACCCATTCATTTTGCAACCATTGGGTCAAGAAAATTGTGTGTACTATCTGAGTCAATAAGTATTATCACTGGTTCTCAACTAATGTACTCTCTAACACGCATTGTTTGATAAGAATTTGAACCAGCCAAGGCATGTAAGGATATTATGGGTTCACTTGGTTCTTCTATGGATGGTTCTGATTCTAATTCTTTTTGTACTACTTCAAATTTGTCTTTTTCTTTAAAAGAATCCTTTCCCTTAATGATAAACAACTGTAACTTTTTACAACGATGGCCAGGAAAATACTTTTCATCACACGTGTACCACAATTCTTTTGCCCTTCACTCATCCATTTCTGCTTGTGAAATCCACTGTACAACTGGTCTCTTTTCTTTAAGGTTGGTCTTCGGCTTAAGGAATTAGTCTGACAAGTTAGTCATTTTTATGGTAGCATTTGAGTTAGAAAGCTTCACACGACTAACTATTGCATTCATAGTCCTTCTTACATACACGTCAAACTCATGGCTTGAACTAAAGTTGTAGTCTCAAATAGCAATACCTCATTCCGCAACTCCTCACATAATCCACTTGTAAAGCAACTCAAATAAAACTCTTCAGATAAGACATGTGTTTTGACCACCAAGGCCTCAAATTGCTCTTGATATTGTTGTACTGTGCCCGACTGTCTTAGCTTTGTGAGTTGGCTGATTGGATCATCATATCTTCCGGGACTAAAACGCAATATAAGATCTTTAATAAATCCCTTCCAAGTAATCTTGGGCTTGGAAGTTTCATACTCTTGGAACCAATCCAAAGCTCTTCCCTCTATGTAAATAGAAGCCACATATATTCCATCATCTTCCTCTATGGCATAAAAATGATAGAATCTTTTACATTTGTAAATCCACCCACTTGGATCATCATTGTCGAACCGTGGAAAATCCAATTTAGCATATTTTGTTGAAATGTATTCTCGGTGTCCTTCAGTTCGTTTTATGGAACGTTTTGTGGAATTAGCAGAAGATTCACTTATGTTGTCCCCTATTATGAACAAGGCAAGCTTTTCATACTTGGCAATCACAGTACTCATCATCTGCTTCAGTTCCTTGATGTCAATAGTTGTTATCTCAACTCTTACAAATCAGCGGTGTGTCTATCTAAATTTTTCTTTAACTGTCGAATAGCTCCATCTATGCGCTTAGCCTTTTGTCCTCTAGTCTCATCAGCCATAATCGCCTTCACTCAAGGTAGGATGAACCACTTTGATACTAATAATAAGAATTGGAACATAAACACAAGAAAGTTAAACTAGCTTCCCACTTCTAGGGGGAATTCCTCTAAAATAGAGGCGTATGCTTAAAATAAAATAGAAATTGGTTTGATTGCACCCTGTATATTAAGGGAAGCAGGTTATACTTTAAAAAAAAAGTATTCATTTTTCCTTTCTTTTCAACTCAGTTATATCTAATCTATTTTATACATTTTTTGGCTCGGCTAGGGAGGATAGTCGAGCCATTCCCTTTTATGAGATAAAAAAAGCCAGGCAAACCCAATAAAGAAAAAAAAAGATTCACCGAGCACAAAGAGAGAGAGAGAGGGATTCCCTTTACTTCTAGCAAATATATATAAATAATAAAAAGTTGTTGTAGAGCCAACCTTATTACACATCTTACACAAAATAAAGTCTAAACTATTTCCCTAACAAACTTATCTCAACAGCTCATCCTTATCTTGCCACTTTCTCTATTGAATTTTGTCCCCAAAACTCATCCTTATCTTGCCACTTTTATCATAATTATACATAAGTACTAATTTATTTTCCTTTTTGTTTGATTATTGTTTATGAATTAATGCTGGTGGTGTGAATTCAATGCCTTCGTTTTTTATAAGGCTTTTTCCTATCTGCCTACGGGAAGCAACAATATTAGCTTATTGGGTATAGTAACTTATCTTATATATAAACACAATTAACTTCCTTTTACTAGCCAATATAGGATAAAAAAAAATAGTCGGTTTCACTAATCAGTCTGCCACTCTACCTCTCTGAGATGGCTCCCACTAAATATGGATGAGCCTTGAACCATGATCCTTGCCCTTGTCATTACCATCGGTTCAATTTTCCTCCCGGACACACTAAATTCAATGATTGAACTTGGCCAGCACGATGAAGGCAGTGAGAAACTTAGAAAGTTCACGGTGTTAATGATGATGTTGATGAAGAATTTAATGATCATGATCTTGTTGCAGCTAGTGAAGCACCTTTACACTCCAATTTTGTTCCATGCATTTGGTTTCGGTAACAAGGCTTCCCTTGTGTCTGCTGCAATAATCGATATTGTTAATGTTGTTGCAACATTGGGGAAGAAGATCATCTCTTTTCCTTGGAGGTGGTGCTCTAATGTTAATATGCCAGGCTTTTGTTGCTGCTTGCATTGGTTATAAATTTGGAGTTGATGGGAATCTTAGTATGCCTTTCTGGTAGTAATTTCCATCTGCATATACGTTGCCAGATTTGCCTGGTCTTGGGGTCCTCTTGGATGGTTGATACTTGGTGCCTGGTGATATTTTCCCACTCGAAATCTGAGCAGCAACACCAAGTGTGAATGTTTATGTGGACATGGCATCTGCATTCTTAGTTGCACAAGTGTTCTTAAACATGCTATATTGACAATCTTTCTAACATATTTAGGACAAAATCTAGCCAAATATACCAAACATGAAAACATTGATAAATTAGTTTGTTAACATTAGAAAACTTTTCACCTAAGGCTGTGATTATAGTGAAACAAGGATTTATTTCCTTGAAAAGACGAAAGGTACTTTTTATTTCAGCCATTTAACGAGAGGTAAGGACCTATTTATTATTTAATATAAATACTTATAAATATGTCACAAATAATAAAATGTCAAACTATAGGGGTACAGATGTTATTAACCGGAACCAACTTTTCGGTTTGGAGAACTAACGACAGCTGCTAATTTTCCCGCTCATTCTTGTCTTGGCTCCCACCCTATAAAACCCTCGATCATAACCCATTCTCACGCTCTCCTGAATCCCAAACACAGAAAGAAAATAAAAGAAAAAAAAAATAATCATCGATTGAAAGAAGAAATGATGGGTAGGTGGGTTTATGTTGTTCTTGTAATCTCTTTGATTCTGTCATTGAGAAACCCAAAGAGATTCGATACACAAACAATAACAGATGATGAGTTAACTCATCCAAGTTTATCCATTTTCCTTCAAAGATCCCATTTCAATATAAGTCAAGGTCATGAACTTCGTCTTGAGTATGATTACTATAGAGACAAATGTCCTGATGCTGAAAAGATAGTGAGGTCAAAAATGGCCCAACTTTACTCGCAGGATAAACAAGTTCCCGCAAATTTGTTGCGCCTATTCTTCCACGACTGCTTCATCATGGTATATCATTTTAATCTTTTGGTCACAATTCTTGGGTTTCTGTAGCTTTCTCTCCAATGGCTTCTGTTCTTTTGCACTAAGTTGCTTTGCCGCTTCTTTTTCCGTATTCTTGTAAGGATTTTCTTCTCTTTGATCCTTTCTAATGATCTTCCTTTTCTAATCTTTTGCCTTTAGTAGTTCTTTATGAGTATTAATTTCATCCCACTTGATCTTTTCTGGGTTTTTTCGTTTCCATGACTGCTCCATCATGGTGTATTCTTATCTTTTTCGATTCTTGGATTGATGTCAATTTATTTCCAATGGGTTCTGTTCTATTGATCATATTTTTGCTTTTCTCCCTTTTTTTTTTTTTTTTTAATTCTTGTTGGCTTTTGTTCTGGGTTCTTGAAAGGGTTCTGTTCCCTTTGGTCTGCTGTAATGTGCTTCTTTTTCCTTTTTCAATTTCTATAAATGAGCATTAAGTTTTCGATTCGAAATATTTTCCTAATTTCAGGTGGGTTTGTTCTTTTCTTATTGCTGAAATGGTTGATTACCATAATATTCTTTATAGTTTTTATTTGGTTGGGTTTCATCTTTTCTCAATTTCATGATGTTAGGCCTGAACAGACGTATTCATTGGTAAATTTTGCCTTCCATTTTGATTTTTTTAGTCCTGAACTTTTGTTAGCTCATGATTTTGCTGTTAATTGTTTGTGTCGTTCTGGTGTTTCTTTGAACCAGGGCTGTGATGCTTCGGTGTTCTTAGATGATAGCAACGGCAATGAGAGCCATCCAATAGAGAGGCAGGCGATTCCCAGCCAAACTCTCAAGGGCTTTGACAAAATTAATCTGATCAAGGAAGAGCTTGAAGAGGCTTGTCCAGGGATGGTTTCGTGTGCCGACGCACTAGCTCTTGCCACCAGAGATGGCATCCTTTTGGTAAGCTTTAATTCTCAGCTATTACTTTGTGTCTGTTCCCCATCTCTCCCCCCCACCCCCCTTCCGCTTTTTTCCTCCTCTAATTGGGGGGGGGGGGGGGAAGGGGGTGGGGGGGAATACAACCTGAAGATGCCTAAAAACATGTTGTTTGAATACTCCGTGGTTATGAACCCCGAACAGTGAAAGAGATTTTATAGCTTGCTTTTGGGTAGAATTTTTCTGTATACTTGGAAAGTTCTGGCAGTGACCTTTCCATTTCTTTGTGGAAGGATAATTAGTAATTCAAGAAGATGAATGCTCTCACGACATACTTTATATGTCTCTTTTATGTCTTTGCTAAGGGTTTGGGACAACTCTGAAAACTGAAATCAGTAACTTAAATATTATTAAGGTATCTCAACTTTGGTATGGTCTTATTAGACAATTTAGAAAATTTTTAAGAATTCAATTATTGGTATCTGGTTCAACTAGGCGCTAGCTGCTGTGATTGTTATGCTGCAGCTGCTGCTTTTAAATTTGCTGTTTACTATAATTGAAATGAAAAAACATTTGGTTCAACTTACACTTGTCGAATCCAAAAGGGGAAAACCTTTAAACTATTTTGAAGTACCGATTCTTCTTTATGTTGAACGATATTAATGGATTCTGTTGGACTAAATACCGTAGAAAATTTAAGCATATGCTAGACTTGATGTGGATCTGATGGGGCAATATCAGGACTCATAGGTTGATATGGCTATCAAGTGCTATAGGATCAGCATAACTTTTCCAGTGTGACTCTTACTTATTGCTGAACTTTTAACAGAAGTAGGCTTCAAAACTGAAAAATATCATTATTACATAATATATGAAAACTCTTTGGAGATATCTATTGTGTTATTTTTCTTCAACTTCACTGGGTACTATCCTTTTAATTACTTGCAAATCACTTGATGTCCTATGATTCTGTTATTTGCAGGTTTCTTTCTTAAAATTCTTGTAATTTATTCTTCTCTCTCTCAATCTGTCTCACCCTTTTTCTTCAGCTGATTACAGCTCATATGATTCCATCGGCATGGTTTCTGACCTTAGAATCAAATTCATCTCTGCCAAATGATTGAATAGTCGGTTAATTCTTTTGTTTTGAAAATTTTGAAAAAAGACTATATACATTTTCTTTCTTTTTACCTGTTAGTAAGGTTTCCCTCAGTTTTTCTTGGTTATGTTGTCCTTTTTAAGTTTCATATTTCTCTTGATACCTATTTATGCTATTGGGTTAGCATATGCTTATTTTTCATTGTTATTTAAGCACTCCAATGTTTGTGCAATGAAAGAACAGGCTGGTGGCCCATACTATCCAGTATTTACGGGCAGAAGAGACAGCATTAAATCGTACTTTCAGGAAGCTACTGCTGAGATACCAGGACCTGATGATGATCTTAACAAGATTCTTCACCTGTTCTCGCTCAGAGGTTTCAGTCCAAGAGAAACAGTCAGTCTAATAGGTACTCTTTCTATGCTTCTTCCTCCATCTCTTGTGTATCATAAAGTAAATTAATGCTAAAACATTCGAATTAGAATCATAATTTGAATTTGATATTTTTTGTTATCTGAAGGGGCTCATAACATTGGAAAAATCAGTTGTCAATTCATTAGAAACCGCCTCTATGACTTTTTGGGGACAGGTCAGCCAGATCCTACCATGTCTGATGATTTTTTAGTTGAAATGAGGGTTCTTTGTGGGGATGGCAACCAAACTAGTCTTCATGGCTCTCCTGCTCCTGCTTCTGCGCCTGCTCCAATGAGATCTAGTGGAATGCGTGAGTCAACTCTAGGAATGAATTACTATCAGAGATTATCAACTTCCATCTCATCTGGGGCAGGTTTTGACGCACATTACTATCAGAATTTGCTGAGAGGGAGAGGACTTCTCCATGCTGATCAGCAATTGATGGCTGAGGAGAAGACTGCAAAGCTGGTCTGGGCATATGCATCAGACTGTGGAACAGCCTACAGAACAGACTTTGCCAGGGTTATGTTGAAGATGTCAAACCTTGGTGTCTTGTCCGGATCCCAAGGTCAGGTCCGATCAAACTGCTCCTTGTCACTTAACAGCTCTTAAACCATCAAAGCCTTGCCCCTGCATGGCTGCGTACTCTGAGGCTTTTTTGCTTTTTGATTAGCTGAATTCACTACTGACAGGGAAGTTCATATCCGGGTAACCATCTAATGACTGTGCTGTATATTGCTACTTGTATCATGCTTTACAGAGGAACAATTGCCATCAACTTTCAAAGAATTCGGATTTTCTGGTAGTAGTGACTTGAGAGTGTTACAAATACATAAATAAGCCGATATGTCATAAACACATAACCAACCTTGGAAGAGGCCAAGTTGAATGGTCTGTCTTGAGCAATCACTTTGTCTTCATCTTTGTTTGCCCCTTTTTCACTGTTTTGCATTCCTGTTATTTATTTTTATTCATCGCTAAGGGTAGATATGAATTTTTCTTTTTTTCTTTTTTAAATATAAGCACGAGATATATATAATGCAGTTTATAAAAGCCTACCTCAATTCAAAAATTAGTGTAAGAGTTGAGGATTATCTAAGTTTTATATACTTTACATAGGTTTAATACCCAGTTGATTTAGGATATTTTTCCTAATACTATTAGGATGCATGCTGGCAAGTAGCTCTCATTTTGGCCAATAAATGTCCACCTAGGCATTTATGGTTTTGTAAATCTATTTACCTCTCTTAGAGAAACTAAAAAGAGATTGACACGGGCAAATATATTCTAAATTGATTAGAAACATTTTTAAGTAATCTAACAAAATTAGATTTTACAATTCTTTTGGTTTTGGGCACGAATCAGGTTTCCTTCCATTATTTGACTACCAGTATTTTGTGCCTGCTTATTCTCAAAATATCGAGGTACTTGTCAGGGTATTTCTGTAATCAGACCTTACCAGAAACAAAAAATAAGCATGCCAATTTTCTGGTAGCCCTTATTGGATGGAATGGATTGAATCCAATTCAAGTACGACAGTTCCCAGAGAAAAATTGGCACCGGCAACAAGGCCATGAGCGTGCTATATTGACAGCCTCTCTATTCTTTTACCTGAAACTTGGGTTGGGTCACAATCAATAGTTCAAAGATCATCGCACGTGCGGCACGTATGCCATACAATCCCGTGTCAAAATTCACTCACGTCACGCAAAAAAGATCTTAGAAGCAAAAACAAAACAAGCGAAACAAAGAAAAATCAGAACATGTAAATTCATATGATTCATTAGAAGAGCGCCACGTATTTGGTTACAAAACCACATCCACTCCCTCTAAAAACTTCACACAAGTTCCTTCACTGGCCTTCAAATTCTGTTCCAAACAATTCTTTCTTTCAAGGTACCCGCTTCTGCTATATTTACCCTTTTGTTTTAGTCATCAAATTAGTTCTTTTGATTGACACTATTATTTATTTGATTCTCTTGATTCATCACAAGTAAGAATTTCATTGATTTGACATATGATTATAAATTTTATGCATTAGTAAGTGGTTCTGCTACAATCGTGAACGTGACCCAGATGGGTAATTTAAAAACTGCTTCATGTGAAGTTTCAAGTCTCTCATGCTTCTTATAATCGCTGTCATTCCTTTCCATTCCTTGTTTTAGCAGAAGAAGTTGAATTAAATGAATCAGCTGTAGTTTTATTCTATTGTTGATTTCTTGGGGGATGTGTTTTGATTTCTGAATGTGATGTTTGTCTTAAATTTTATTTTTTTTTGGATTTTCCGTATTTTAGTTCCTGCTAATGGGCTTGCTTTGTTTCTGCAGATGGCAGCTTCATCAGCTTGCCTTGTAGGGAATATTTTGATAACACAAAAAACTAAAACAAATTTGAGCAAGGACTTCCATGGTAGGCATCTTCTGTTTAACTCGAGTTTTCGATCATTGGAAAAGAAGCCAAAAGTAGCCGTTGTAAAGGCATCTTTGAGCGAGAAGCAGCATGAAGGAAGAAGAGGGTTTCTTAAGAAGCTGCTTGGAAATGTTGGAGTTGGTACTGCTTTGTTGGGGAGTGGGAAAGCCTATGCCGATGAACAGGGGGTTTCTTCCTCGAGGATGTCTTACTCTAGGTTCTTGGAGTATCTTGATAAGGACAGGGTGAAGAAGGTTGATTTGTTTGAGAATGGTACCATAGCTATTGTGGAGGCTATTTCCCCTGAGTTGGGTAACCGGGTGCAACGAGTTCGCGTTCAACTTCCAGGTCTAAGTCAGGAGCTTCTCCAGAAATTCAGGGAGAAGAACATTGATTTTGCTGCCCATAATGCTCAAGAGGACTCAGGATCATTGTTGTTTAACTTGATTGGGAATCTGGCTTTCCCACTTATCTTAATTGGAGGGCTGTTCCTTCTCTCAAGGCGTTCATCTGGTGGAATGGGCGGTCCTGGTGGGCCTGGTTTCCCCCTTGCCTTTGGTCAGTCCAAAGCTAAATTCCAGATGGAACCAAATACTGGTGTGACATTTGATGATGTTGCCGGAGTTGATGAGGCAAAACAAGATTTCATGGAAGTGGTGGAGTTCCTTAAGAAGCCTGAGAGATTTACTGCTATTGGAGCTCGTATTCCAAAGGGTGTTCTTCTCGTTGGTCCTCCAGGAACTGGGAAGACTCTTCTTGCCAAGGCAATTGCTGGTGAAGCCGGTGTTCCATTTTTCTCCATATCAGGTTCTGAGTTTGTTGAGATGTTTGTTGGTGTTGGTGCATCTAGAGTCCGAGATCTTTTCAAGAAGGCCAAAGAGAATGCTCCTTGCATTGTATTTGTGGATGAAATTGATGCCGTTGGAAGACAAAGAGGAACTGGAATTGGAGGAGGGAATGATGAAAGAGAGCAGACCCTTAACCAGCTTTTGACAGAAATGGATGGTTTTGAGGGTAATACTGGTATCATTGTGATTGCTGCAACTAACAGGGCGGACATTCTTGATTCTGCCTTATTGAGGCCTGGACGTTTTGATAGACAGGTAAAACATGTCAGCTTATCCTTAATGCTCTGGTTTCTTAAAACACATTCTCAATATAAAGATCCATTGTAGGTTACTGTTGATGTTCCTGACATTCGAGGAAGAACAGAGATATTAAAGGTTCACGGTAGCAACAAGAAGTTTGATGCAGATGTGTCTCTTGATGTGATAGCCATGAGAACACCTGGGTTCAGTGGTGCTGACCTTGCAAACCTCTTAAATGAGGCTGCTATATTGGCTGGACGACGTGGGAAAGCTGCTATTTCATCTAAAGAGATTGATGATTCGATTGATAGGATTGTGGCTGGAATGGAAGGAACTGTCATGACAGATGGGAAGAGTAAAAGTCTTGTTGCATACCATGAAGTTGGCCACGCAATATGCGGGTAAGTAGGATTATTTTTATTTATTTGTCTTTTATGAAATTTATCAGATGAATTATAATAAGGCCTTTGATTAATCTTCAGTTTAAGCCGATCCATAGTTTTAGCCTGCGGAAGTTTTATGCTATTATGTTAGATATAATGGTATATAATTGATGGAAATCATCTCAATGAACTTACCATTTGGCACAACTAAGGTGCCTTGATTGTGTTATTTATGTGATAGTGGTTAGTTAAATTGGTGGTCAATGAATTTTTTGAATCTCTAAGGAAGAGTCTAAAAATTATATTTTCTACTAAACCTGACTATAGTTAATAGTATGAAACTTGTATAAATATGAGATAAAGTTTTCCAATTAAAATATGATTTTGGTTACTGCTTGGTGGAAGTTTTGGATGGTAGACTAGCAAATCCTTTACTTTGATAAGAAGTTTTGGATGGTTGGTTACAGAACCTTTGCTTTGATGAAGGTAGCATCTAGCCTGAATTCCTGGTCAAACATACAAAAAACTGCCAGTTAGGCTGAAAAGCATTGTCATGATACCAATGGGAGTACATGTTCATGTTTAAAAGTTTGCGCTTGCATCATACATACAATGCAGTAAGTTGAAGCTAGACTATGTACTACTTTTAGAGTCGTCTTATAAGAATCTGGGTAGATTTGCTAATGCAGCATTCTTGTTTTGACAAGCACTCTTTGTAAGCACAGTAAAGTTTGCTACAGGAATGTAAGCAGGACTTTACGAGCAATCCATCAATCTCCTCGTACCCTTCTCCATTCCTCTGTTTTCATCTATAATCGATTTTTTTTCTTCCGTCTGTTCTTCTTTTCCTGAGGTTCATCTTTTAGGCTTTGTTAGATGTCTGTTTTGCTACTATCTAGTTGTTTTAAGAACTTATGGAATTGTTTTACTTTCTTTTGGTTCCAGAACTTTGACTCCAGGACACGATCCCGTTCAAAAAGTCACCCTTGTTCCACGTGGTCAGGCAAGAGGTCTTACCTGGTTCATCCCTTCAGATGACCCCACCTTGATATCGAAGCAGCAGCTCTTTGCAAGAATTGTTGGTGGACTCGGTGGTAGAGCTGCTGAGGAAGTGATTTTTGGAGAGCCTGAAGTGACAACAGGAGCAGCTGGTGATTTGCAGCAGATCACTGGTTTGGCCAAACAGGTAATTTAATAATCCTATTTTTGCCTTCTCCTTCAATTATTCCTCCAACAATTTTCAATAAAATTTAGGCACATTATTTTTTTTTTCTTTTTGCAGATGGTAACCACATTTGGAATGTCTGAAATTGGCCCATGGTCGCTCATGGACGGATCACAGAGTGGTGATGTCATCATGAGAATGATGGCAAGGAACTCAATGTCTGAGAAGCTTGCTGAAGACATTGATGCTGCAGTCAAGAGACTATCAGACCGTGCCTATGAGATTGCGTTGAGCCAAATAAGGAACAACCGTGAAGCCATTGACAAGATCGTGGAAGTTCTTCTTGAGAAGGAAACAATGTCAGGGGATGAATTCCGGGCAATCCTCTCAGAGTTTGTCGAAATCCCAGCTGAAAATAGGGTCCCTCCAGCTGTTCCAGCACCATTATCTGTATCTGTTTGAGTGGCATTAATATTATCCATACTTGAAATTTCAGCCACTCTTTGAACGCATACACTTGAATGTATAATACTCTGTATTCTTGATCAAATGTAAGTAGGATTGTACACTAACTCAAAAAGTCATGATTGAGTAAATTTCTAAAGTTTTGCTCCTGATTTTTGAAGCATAAAATCTCAGCGTTATCCACAGGTGCAGACTAATTATCGTTATAAGTTTCGGAATCATACGAAATCAGCTCAACTTAAAAACAGTATCAGTCATGTCTTGCCTTCGTTTTTTCTCCAAGACTGCCACGGAAGTAGTCGCAAATTTCATTGACTCAACAGAAGAATTTATCAACTTATGCTCAAAAGGACACATAAAGGAAGCCTTCAACAGATTCAAATCTGAAATATGGTCAGACCCAACTCTCTTCTCTCATCTAATCCAATGGTGCACGCTCAAAAAATCACTTTCATGTTCAAAACAGCTTCACTCTTTGATCGTCACATCTGGGTGTTCCTCAAACAGTTTCATTTGCAATCACTTGCTCAACATGTACTCAAAAATTGGGCAATTACAAACAGCTGTTACTCTGTTTGGTCTCATGCCGAGGAGAAATATCATGTCTTGTAACATTATGATCAATGCGTATGTGCAGAGCGGTGATTTGGAGCGTGCACGGAAAGTGTTTGATGGGATGACTAAGAGAAATATTGCAACCTGGAATGCGATGGTCGCGGGATTGGTTCAGTTTGAGTTTAATGAGGAGGGTTTAAGTTTACTAAGTGAAATGCATCAAGTTGGTTTTTTGCCTGATGAGTTTACTTTAGGTAGTGTTTTGAGGGGGTGTGCTGGTTTGAGAGGGTTAGATGCTGGGAGGCAAATTCATTGTTACGTGAACGAAAGGGTGGGTTTGAGCTGGATTTTGGTTGTTGGGAGTTCATTGGGCTCATATGTATATGAAAAGTGGAAGCTTGGGTAGAAGGAGAGAAGGGTGATTAGATTGAATGCCCTATCCCGCAATGTGATTGGTTGGAACACACTCATTGCCGGAAAAGCTCAAAATGGGCTTGCTGAGGATGTTTTGGATCAATATAATTTGATGAGAATGGTAGGATTTAGGCCTGACAAGATTACCTTTGTGAGCGTGATTAGTTCATGTTCAGAATTGGCAACATTAGGTCAAGGTCAGCAGATTCATGCTGAAGTGGTAAAAGCTGGGGCTAGTTTGGATGTTGGGGTGATTAGTTCGTTAATAAGCATGTATTCAAGGTGCGGTTGTTTGGATGATTCAATGAAAGCCTTTCTGGAATGTGAATATTCGGATGTTGTTTTGTGGAGCTCGATGATTGCTGCTTATGGATTTCATGGAAAAGGAGAAGAAGCTATTAATTTGTTTGAGCAGATGGAGCAGAAAGAATTCGAGGCAAATGATGTTACTTTTGTGAGCTTGCTGTATGCTTGCAGTCATTGTGGTCTGAAGGAAAAAGGGATGGAATTCTTTGATTTGATGGTAAAGAAGTATGGTCTGAAGCCTAGATTAGAACATTATACATGTGTGGTTGACCTACTTGGCCGTTGTGGTTGTTTAGATGAAGCAGAGGCTCTGATAAGAAACATGCCTGTCAAAGCCGATACTATTATATGGAAAACTTTGTTATCTGCATGTAAAATCCATAAGAGTACTGATATGGCTGGAAGAATCGCTGAAGAAGTTCTTAAGCTTAATCCTCAGGATGCGGCTCCTTATGTGTTGCTTTCTAACATTCATGCTTCTGCTAAGAGGTGGCAGGGTGTTTCTGAGTTGAGGGAAGCCATGAGGGAGAGGAATGTGAAGAAGGAACCAGGTGTAAGCTGGTTAGAAATAAAGAATCAAGTTCATCAGTTTACCATGGGTGACAAATCTCATCCAAGTTCGATGGAGATTGATTTGTATTTGGAAGAACTAGCATCAGAGATGAAGCTACGGGGCTATGTCCCTGATACGGGCGCTGATATGCATGACATGGACAATGAGGAAAAGGAATATAATTTGAAACACCATAGCGAAAAGCTTGCAATTGCGCTTGCTCTGATGAACACACCCGCGGGTGTACCAATAAGGGTGATGAAGAACTTGCGCGTCTGCAGTGATTGCCATGTTGCCATTAAGTACATTTCGGAAATTAAAAACAGAGAAATTATTGTTCGAGATTCCAGTAGATTTCATCATTTCAGAAACGGGAAATGTTCTTGTGGAGATTACTGGTGAGAAGATGACTCATTGCTCTCATAGTTGTAAGCTCTACCGACAAAGATTGGTTTTGTAAACTTTATATCAAAAAGGAAATAAAAGAATATTCATACTTCTTTGATTACCAATTTCAAGCTGAATTAGGAAAAGTCCTTTTCTTTTCATTTTTATGTTTTTTCCATATCCAGAAAATTGATTAAGAAATGTTCTGAATTATTAAATTTAGTCAACTATAAGAATCGGGTTTAGACCAGTTCTATTAAACCGCAGTCTGGATGTTTCAACTCATTTAGAGCGGTTTAAGCATTTTTTTAAATAATAGTTTGACTCAAATAATAATTAATTTAGACTATGCCCAAAAGCAGTGAAGACAATAAGGCTGTAGGTTGTCTTCAATCTTAAATGTGACCTGTTAGGCCAAGCACATGTAAGAAAGTCTGATATGACTTTCAGTTGCTTTCTATTTTTTACTTTTTTATATTTGCTCTTGTGGAAGTCATAAAGGCTTCGTCAAAGACGTGTTGGACAATAAGTATAACTGGCAATCACTGCTCTTCCAAGAAAGAGTAGCCCTAGAGAGACAGAAGCACGAGAGAATTTTGCTCTCTCTATCTTTTTTTTATATTATTTTTCTTGTGTTTTTCTACACTAAATATTTTTATCTAGGAAAGAGTAGTGCTAAAGAGAAAGAAATAATCATGAAATGATACAAATTTTATATTTAGAGAAAAACGAGAGAATTTTGCTCTCTCTCTCTCTCTCTACCCCTATCTTCATTGTTTCTCTCGTCTTTCTCTTGGATTTTTCTACACCAACCATTTTCCTCTAAGAAAGAGTAGTGCTAGGGAGAAAGAAATAATCATGAAATGATACAAATTTTATATTTACTAAGTCTTCCATTAAATTAAATGTAACTTAAAAGATTGTCTAATTAGTATTCTCTGATTGTATGAATTCTTAAGATGATATGCATATATTATGTACATTATTTAATGTGTGATTTTGTTCGTGTGAGATATTAATACGCGAACACGTCGTTTGCGTATTAAATTTAGTATTTAAGCACCATCATTCACTAATTATTGTGTGTTCATCGCACGCACACGCGGAAGATGCGTCGATGCATACTATTAGGAGACAATTGTGTTAGATTGACTCAAATGTTTTACCGCCACAAACTTTGTGTTACACTTCATAATATATGTTAAATCGAGTAACGTTACACCTTTGCAAGTTTTGTGTTATGCTTCACAAAATTGTCATTCTAATTCCATGTGATATTTCTCAACATTTTTATCACATGTCGTACAACGAAAAAAAAATAAAATTCATAGCAAAGTTGGAGCCGAAAGAAGATAGTGATACATGAATATACTTTACCATGAATCATCAAATAGAGACGAATGCCGTTTATGTAGCTTGCTTGACTTAAAAAGTCTTCGTGACCCTTTTTTCTCTTCATCTGCCTTCTCCCTCACCTAATTCCAAACACACAGATCATGGCTAGCTGCAGCCTCCGCTGCTTGTTTCCCATTCTCTCCGTTCTTATTAGCTTACACATCATCCCAACTTCAGCTGCAACAACGGGAAATTGGAAATCCTCAGCAGAAAAGATATCACTAAGTCCACCAAATCCCTCCATCACTCCAAACGGAACATTAACACCAGAAGGAAATGCACCACCACCTGTAACGGGCATAGCACCAACAGAAGAGAACATGCCAAAATCACCCAAAAAAAGAGGAACAAAATTGGTGGCGGTCATCACTCCAACAAACGAAACATCAACACCAAAAGGAACTGCACCCTACATCACTCCAACAAACGGAACATCAACACCAGAAGGAACTGCACCCTACATCACTCCAACAAACGGAACATCAACACCAGAAGGAACTGCACCCTACATCACTCCAACAAACGGAACATCAACACCAGAAGGAAACGCACCACCACCTGTAACGGGCATAGCACCAACAGAAGAAAACATGCCAAAATCACTGAAAAAAGAGGAACAAAATTGGTGGCGGTAATAGCAGGATCAACTAGTGGTGGGCTTCTGATTATCTGTATTGTAATTGTGTTGTATATTGTGAAAGTTCGGAAGAACGTAGAGGATGAGGAACACTTGGAAGATGACATGAAACAAGTTCCTGGATTACCTGTGAGGTTTTCATATGAAGATCTACAAATTGCGACAGAAGATTTTAAAGAGAGACTTGGAGGAGGGGGGTTTGGAACTGTGTTCAAGGGAGTATTAAAAGACGGCAGTAAAATTGCTGTAAAGCGTCTGGATAGAATGGAGCAGGGGATGAGGGAGTTCGTAGCAGAAGTTGAGACCATCGGTAGCTTGCATCATTTCAATCTTGTGAGATTGATTGGCTTTTGCGTAGAGAAATCCTGCAGGCTTCTTGTTTATGAGTACATGAGCAATGGCTCCTTGGAAAAATGGATTTTTGTTAGAGATCCGAGACCTTGTCTTGACTGCCAAACTAGGAAGAAAATAACACTTGATGTAGCCAAAGGATTGACTTATCTTCATGAAGATTGCCGGAGAAGAGTGGCACATCTTGATATAAAGCCACAAAATATTCTCTTGGATGAAAATTTCAATGCCAAGGTTTCTGATTTTGGGTTGGCTCAGCTAATCGAGAGAGACGAGAGCCTAGTGCAGGCAACAATGAGAGGAACTCCAGGATACATTGCTCCGGAATGGAGGAAATCAAAAATCAGTGTCAAAGTTGACATATATAGCTTTGGAATTGTACTTCTTGAAGTGGTCAGTGCTCGGAGAAACTTAGATCGTTCGCGATCAGAATCTAGCTGCCATCTCCTCAGACTGCTGCAGGAGAAGGCCAAGGAGGACAGACTGTTTGACATCGTGGAAAGTTTCGGCGAAGAGGTGGAAAATCATAGGGATGAAATGATAAGAATGATTAAGATTGGAGCCTGGTGTTTGCAGAATGATCCCGAAAAAAGGCCGTCAATGTCAACCGTGGTGAAGGTGTTGGAAGGAGTAATGGAAGTAGATGCAAACATCAATTACAAATTTGCACAAGCAATGCCATATGTTTCCATTGTCAATAGTGTTCATGTCTCCTCCAGGCCAACAGAATCTGTTCTTTCTAATCCTAGATGAACATTCATTTTCAGCCACATTCATCATTGGGATTTGAGTGCAGGCCAAATTCATTAATGAGTATGAGATCCACTGTTTTGTGTTCATGAGATTTGATTTTTAAGCTTGTTTTGAGTTCTGTTAATTGTACATTGTGCCATTTTTCTCCTTTGGCATTTCAGTGTAGTATGCCTGATATGCTTCATTTTTTTTCCCCCTCACTATCTGTTAGAATTGTAATGGAGAAAAAGAACCTGTATTTTATATTTGTCACTTGAGCTAAGGATTCAAGCTTACTCATCACTTCAGCTGTGCAATAAATATTACATTTAGCTTTGATATTGCAAGCAGAAGCAGAGAAACAAGGAAAGGAAAAACTGGTAGTAGCAATAGGCAATTAAATTTATAGGAACAAACTTGGACAGAAGAGAAAGAGTCAAAAAGGAACTAAAATGAATCCAGAAGAAAGAAAATATGCAAAACAGTTTCATGTTTGTAGGAGGAATAAACATTAATACTTTGCTGCCAAAACAAGACACTCTGCGCAATTAACATCCTTTACTTGTTGACAAATTATTTCTAATCTCTATGTAAATGTCATTAATAAACGGATGTGCATATGCGAGGGTGAAATTGACTTTGCATTCAGATTTCTCAAAAATTATAATACAAAATTTAGGGGATCTTGATAACTATTTTCTCAAATTTTAGGAAGTATAACTATTCTTTTCCTTAAAATTCGAAGAGAAAAAAAAAATTATTTTTCAACCCCAAATATTCATCTACTAATTTTTTTAGGGCATTATAAGTGCCTGTTTAATATGACTTATCTAATGACCACAACCAAGTGCTTATTTAATCTCATAACTCTTATCATAATTTTTATTGTTATTTGGTTTTTTTTTAGAGCTTTTAGAGCTTAAATAAATTATTTTTTCTCTACTAGTAAAAGCCCAAATTTTGGGTTTTTGGGAATAGAGGTTGAAAAGTTTTTTTTTAAATGTTAAAATATTCAAAATATTTTTTTTATTTATTTGATAATATTATTTTATTTTTTCATAAGATAACTTAAAAAAATTGCCTATTAAAATAATTTCATAAATTTTTAATAAAAACTCTTATTGACTATGAAACAATTAAAATTTTTTAGATGAAAGCTTCATTTGTAAAAGCTCTATTACCAAAAACTCTGCTTAAATAAACTCTATTTGAAAAACTGTACCAAATAGAGTCTAAATCATTGATTCTCCGTTAAAAAAAGAAACAAAAAGAAAATAATTTTTATGTAATGTCCTTTTAATTTATTGAAAGATAAAATTGTAATTTAAAAGTCAGTTAACTGTGGAAATAAGACTGTAACAAGATATTTATCAAGCAAATAAATGAACAATTAGGATAAAAGAAAGAGAGATTTTACTTTACCACTACATGGATACAAAAGTATATTACCAGAGTGAAGGAGGAAAAAAAATCCATATCAAAATTAATTATAAAGATTTGCAGAGATGTGTTGAAAAAGAAAGTGGATCAATATACAAGTGGTGGGAGTTACTTTTCGGTATTATTTAGAAGGCTCTTGCTAGATTCTTGATCTTGCCAACCCAAATCCAAATCACTTCTTGGCCAAACAGGTAATTTAATAATCCTGTTTTTGCCTTCTCCGTCAATTATTCCTCCAACAATTTTCAATAAAATTTAGGCATTTTTTTTTTTTCTTTTTTTCAGCAGATGGTAACCACATTTGGAATGTCTGAAATTGGCCCATGGTCCCTCGTGCACGGATCACAGAGTGGTGATGTCATCATGAGAATGATGGCAAGGAACTCAATGTCTGAGAAGCTTGCTGAAGACATCGATGCCGCAGTCAAGAGACTATCAGACCGTGCTTATGAGATTGCGTTGAGCCAAATAAGGAACAACCGTGAAGCCATTGACAAGATCGTGGAAGTTGTTCTTGAGAAGGAAACGATGTCAGGGGATGACTTCCGGGCAATCCTCTCAGAGTTTGTCGAAATCCCAGCTGAAAATAGGGTTGCTCCAGCTGTTCCAGCACCATTATCTGTATCTGCTTGAGTGGCATTAATATTGTCCATACTTGAAATTTCAGCCACTCTGAACGCACACACTTGAATGTATAATACTTTGTATTCTTGATCAAATGTAAGCAGGATTGTACACTAAGTCATGATCGAGTAAAGTTTTGCACCTGATTTTTGAAGCATAAAATCTCAGCACTATCCACAGGTGCAGACTTTTTATCGTTATAAGTTTCGGAATCATACGAAATCAGCTCAACTTAAAAACAGTATCAGTCATGTCTTGCCCTCGTTTTTTCTCCAAGACTGCCACAGAAGTAGTTGCTCATTTCGTTGACTCAACAGAAGAATTTATCAACTTATGCTCAAAAGGACACATAAAAGAAGCCGTCAACAGATTTAAATCTGAAATATGGTCAGACCCAACTCTCTTCTCTCATCTAATCCAATCATGCACGCTCAAAAAATCGCTTTCATGTTCAAAACAGCTTCACTCTTTGATCGTCACATCTGGGTGTTCCTCAAACAATTTCATTTGCAATCACTTGCTCAACATGTACTCAAAAATTGGGCAATTACAAACAGCTGTTTCCCTGTTTGGTCTCCTGCCGAGGAGAAATATCATGTCTTGTAACATTATAATTAGGGGTGGGCACGGGTCGGGGGTTGGGTCGGGTTGAGCATCAACCCGACCCAACCCGCATGTAGAAAGGGTTAAAAATTTTCAACCTTTGACCCAACCCGCATGTAGAACAGGTTGAAATTTTTCAACCCAACTAAACCCATTATATATCTCAACCCAACCCGCAGTTTTGCGGGTTGGGTTGATTGGGTTAGACTTTAAAAAAAAATTATTTTTATAGTATAATTAAATAGTGAACAAAAATAAATTAATTAATTAAAAAAACTAAAAAATGCAAATATTAAAATCTTTAGAACAAATCTAACATTTCAAAGTTTTTATATTTATATTTTTAAATTTTTATATGAAATATCAAAATTTATATAATAATTTTTATATACATACAGGTTGACCGGTTGGGTTAGGTTGATTGGATTGGATTTTTGAAAAAATCTATTGTTATAGTCTAATTAAATAGTGAACAAAAATAAATAAATAAATTAGATAAACAAAAAAATGTAAATATTAAAATCCTTAAAACAAATCCAACATTTCAAAGTTCTTATATTTATATTTTTTTAATTTTTATATAAAATATCAAAATTCATATAATAATTTATATATATATATATATATATATATACGGGTTGACGGGTTGGGTTGGGTTAAAAATTTTTAACCCAACCCAATTCGCAAAAAATCACACGAGTTGGGTCGGGTTCACGGGTTGGGCGAGTTGATGCCCACCCCTAATTATGATCAATGCGAATGTGCAGAGCGGTGATTTGGAGAGTGCACGAAAAGTGTTTGATGGGATGACTAAGAGAAATATTGCAACCTGGAATGCGATGGTTGCGAGATTGGTTCAGTTTGAGTTTAATGAGGAGGGTTTAAGATTACTAAGTGAAATGCATCAAGTTGGTTTTTTGCCTGATGAATTTACTTTAGGTAGTGTTTTGAGGGGGTGTGCTGGTTTGAGAGGGTTACATGCTGGGAGGCAAATTCATTGTTACGTGGTGAAAGGTGGGTTTGAGCAGGATTTGGTTGTTGGGAGTTCATTGGCTCATATGTATATGAAAAGTGGAACCTTGGTAGAAGGAGAGAAGGTGATTAGATTGATGCATGTCTGCAATGTGATAGCTTGGAACACACTCATTGCAGGAAAAGCTCAAAATGGGCTTGCTGAGGATGTCTTGGATCAATATAATTTGATGAGAATGGTAGGGTTTAGGCCTGACAAGATTACATTTGTGAGTGTGATTAGTTCATGTTCGGAATTGGCAACAATAGGTCAAGGTCAGCAGATTCATGCGGAAGTGGCTAAAGCTGGGGCTAGTTTGGATGTTGGGGTGATTAGCTCGTTAATTAGCTTGTATTCGAGATGTGGGTGTTTGGATGATTCAGTGAAAGCCTTTCTGGAATGTGAATACTCAGATGTCGTTTTGTGGAGTTCAATGATTGCTGCGTATGGATTTCATGGAAAGGGAGAGGAAGCTATCAACTTGTTTGAGTAGATGGAGCAGAAAGAATTTGAGGCAAATGATGTTACTTTTGTGAGCTTGCTGTATGCTTGCAGTCATTGTGGTCTGAAGGAAAAAGGGATGGAATTATTTGATTTGATGGTAAAGAAGTATGGTCTGAAGCCTAGATTAGAACATTATACATGTGTGGTTGACCTACTTGGCCGTTGTGGTTGTTTAGATAAAGCAGAGGCTCTGATAAGAAACATGCCTGTCAAAGCCGATACTATCATATGGAAAACTTTGTTATCTGCATGTAAAACCCATAAGAGGACTGATATGGCTGGAAGAATCGCTGAAGAAATTCCTAGGCTTAATCCTCGGGATGCGGCTCCTTATTGCTTTCTAACATTCATGCTTCTGCTAAGAGGTGGCAGGGTGTTTCTGAGTTGAGGGAAGCCATGAGGGAGAGGAATGTGAAGAAGGAACCAGGTGTAAGCTGGTTAGAAATAAAGAATCAAGTTCATCAGTTCACTATGGGTGACAAATCTCATCCAAGTTCGATGGAGATTTATTTGTATTTGGAAGAACTAACATCAGAGATGAAGCTACGGGGCTATGTCCCTAATACGGGCGCTGATATTGTTAAGATAAAAGAGTTGTTTGGTTGCAGAGAAAATGAGAGGGAAAACAGAGTGAATATATTGTATTGATCTTAAGCTCGAAATGAGCAGAATTACAAGTATTTATACATGAGTGTATATAGAATCTTCTACACTCTGCACATGAGCAATGTGTTTGTTTAAAGCTAACGATCATAACAAATTCAGCTGACTGGACTGCCACATCAGCACTACTAACAATATCACTTAACTAACTAAACAGAAAGTTAAGCTAACTGTATTTAACCAATTCAAATATCTTAACATCCCCTTTCAAGCTCAAGGTCTAGAAAGAACATTGAGCTTGGATCGCAGATAATTGAATTGATCATAAGCCAAGGGTTTTGTAAGTATATCAGCAACTTGTTCATGGCTGGGAACATGGCTGACCTGAAGTTCCTTTTTGGCTATATGTTCTCTAATGAAGTGAAGATCAAGTTCAATATGTTTAGTCCTGGAATGATACTTTGGATTACTAGCTAATGCTTCAGCACTTTTGTTATCGCAGTGGATAACTGGAGTTTGCTGTAATGACACTTTTAATTCTTTAAGTAAGTAAGTAATCCATAGCACCTCTGCTGCAGCTAGAGCTAAAGCTCTAACTCAGACTCAGCAGTACTCCTGGAAACTGTGTTGCTTCTTTGAAGACCATTAAAATCAAGTTATTTCCCAAGTAAACACAATATCCTCCTACTGATCTTCTATCATCCAAATCTGAACCCCAATCTGCATCTGAGAAAGCTGTGAGATTAAGAGATCCAGAACTATAGAACTGCAGGCCATAGTTTGCTGTATTCTGCAAATATCTCAGCACTCTTTTACAAGCCTGCCAGTGAAAGACTGATGGACAAGCAAGAAATTGACTAAGCTTGTTTACTGTAAATGCAATCTCAGGCCTTGTTAAAGTAACATATTGCAGAGAACCAACCAAGCTTCTGTAAAGTGAGGGATTTTCAAACATGGCTCCTTTGTCCTTAATCAGCTTCTCTGTTGAGCTCATAGGAGTTTGACATCCTTTGCAATCTAACATCTGAGCTTTCTTCAATAAGTCTCTTATATACTTAGTTTGTGATAAATGCAATCCTTCAACTGATGGGGTAACTTCAAGACCAAGAAAGTAATTAAACTCTCCAAGATCCTTTAATGCAAATTATGTCCCCAACTTATTTATAACTCCTTCTACAAACTTAGAATTAGAGCCAGTTATTAAGATATCATCCACATAGATAAGTATAACTACAATGTCTTCTCCCACATGATGAATAAACAATGAGGTGTCAGACTTAGAAGCAATGAACCCCCACTGCAGTAGAGATGATTTCAATCTATCATACCAGGCCCTTGGTGCTTGCTTGAGTTCATAAAGTGCCTTGGTAAGCTGACATACATGTGATGGATATTGAGGATGAACAAAGCCCTCAGGTTGATGCATGAAGACATTTTCAGTAAGTATGCCATGGAGAAACGCATTATTAACATCTAGCTGTCTCACTGTCCAGTTATGCATAACAGCAAGGTTAAGAATAACTCTGATTGTGCATTGCTTAACAACTGGACTAAAGATTTCAAAGAAGTCTACACCTTGTGTTTGATGGAACCCCTTTGCAACTAGTCTTACTTTATACTTGGATATGCTGCCATCTGGATTATATTTGACTCTGAAAACCCATTTGTTGCCAACAATCTTTCCTGCTGACTCCTTGGAAACTAGAACCCAGGTTTCATTTTTCTGCAATGCTTCATATTCATCTTGCATAGCTTGCTTCCACTTGGGATCTGCTAAAGCAGCTTTTACAGAATATGGCTCAAGCTCTTGGACTGCTGCTAGATATGTTTTGGGTTTAAACACTCCAGCTTTTGATCTAGTGACCATGGAATGGGTGTTTTGGATAGCAGGTGTTGATAAAGGTTGTGTTTGTAGTTGATTAGCAAATAATGGTTGGGAGTCTAAGCTTTGTGATGAAGTGTTTGAAGATTGTTGCACAGATTGTGTGTCAGACTGACCTGAATCAGGAGCTGCACCTGGAGTTGGAGAGCTGAGAGAGGATTGTATGCTGCTTATATCTTCAATGACTGCTGGAAGAGAGAAATTTGTAGAAAGAAATTGACTCAACTGTATTTTGTGATTTGGCTTATAGGAAGGAAAAAGTGCTGAGTATGGAAACTCAGATTCATTAAATGTCACATGTCTAGCAATATAAATCTTCCCAGAGGAGTCAAGACACTTATACCCCTTATGTATGGGACTGTAACCAATCATGACACTTTTGTGTATGAAAGTTGAATTTGTGCTTACTGTAAGGCCTGAGAAAAGGGTAGCATGAGCAGCCAAAAGTTCTAAGAAAGTGATCATCAGGTTTTCTGCCATAGAGTTTGGTAAAGGGTGACTGATTATTTAACATGGGTGTTGGCATTCGATTTATAAGAAAAGAAGCAGTATGAAAGGATTCTCACCAAAAAGATAAGGGTATTTTGGCTTGAGCAAGTAAGGTCAGCCCTGTTTCTACAATGTGTCTATGCTTCCTCTCTACCACACCATTTTGATGATGTGTGTGAGGACAGCTATGCCTAAAAACTACCCCTTCTTCTTCAAGAAACTGTTGAAAATTCCTATATTCTCCCCCCCTCAATCTAATTGTAAAGCTTTGACAGGACACCCAATTTATTTTTCAACTAAGTTTTTGAAGAATTTAAAGGTGTCTAGAGCTTCGGATTTTAGAGTTAAAGGGAATATCCAACAATATCTGCTGTAGTCATCCATAAAACTTATATAATATCTATAACCATTTGAGGAAGGTAATGGTGCTGGACCCCAAAGATCAGTATGAATAAGTTCTAGGGGAGCTTTAGTGTTGATGCCTGTTGAGTAAAATGGAAGCTGATGCATTTTGCCATATTGACATGCATCACAGAAATCAGGCATAGTAACATTACAGTTAAGTGACAGAGAAGACAAAATACATTTTAATACATGCTTGCTAGGATGACCAAAACGTTGATGAAACAAGTTTGCTGACATTATTGACTTGACAGTGTTTGTATGACACTGAGGAATACAAGCTTTATTCTCAGCTGAATCAGAATGATTACAAGTTGAGTTATTGAAAATAGAAAGCATAGAACTAGGACCATAGGTCAGATTACAAGAGTTTGAGACAAAGTCATTTTTTGATAACAGTTGATACAATCCTCCTCTAGCAATCCCTTGAGCCAGATGCACTTCCCTCTTCTTGTCCTTAATAAAACACATATTTGCAACAAATTCAATGATTAAATTGGTATTCTCAAGTAATTTGGAAATGCTAATCAGATTTTTGGTGAGCTGAGGAACATATAAGATATCATGCAAATGTAAAGATGAGCCACATGATGTAGACAAACAGATATATCCAATATGTGAGATGTATAACCCTTGACCATTACCAACATGTAGTAACTGATTACCTGAATACTCTTTTCCAAGATTCAGATTTTGCAAATTGTTGGTGAGATGGTGGGTTGCCCCACTGTCAATATACCAGCCTTGATATGCCATTTCTCCTTCAGAAGTTGTAAGAAAAGCTACTCTTGGTACTTGAGACTGAGCTGAATTGTAGCCAAAGGTTGGATAAAAGGGAGCAAAATCTCGATTAAATCTGTTTCTACACTCAGCTGCAGTATGCCTTGGTTTAAAACAGATTTGACAAGTGACAGTGGCAATATTTGGATCAAGGAAATTCTTGCCATTATTAAAACCTCCACCACTCCTGGCAAGGTTACCATTGCCATTGCCACCAACATAACCTCCATTTCCAGCATAACCTCTTCCTTGATAGTTTCCAGATTGAAATGTTCCTCTTCCTTGATAGTTTCCAGATTGCATACCATTACCACTCCAATTATTATTCCAATTACCTCTCCCTTGACCTTGTGTATAACCTCTACCATAGCCACCTCTGCCTCCATTATTGTTCCCAACATTTTTGTTCCAATTATTATTGAACTGATTACCAGATTTATTATTAGATCCAGTTTGAGCAATGTTAGCACCATAGTTCAATTTAGCCTCCTTGTTAGCACTTGACTGATGTGCTTCCAGCCTAGCTTCATGTATTAAAAGCATGGAATATGCTTCATTGATAGACATTTTAGCAAGGTTTGCTTCAATGTATACAACTACAGGGTAGTATGGTTGACCTAATCCAGAGATCAGGTGAGTAATGAAATCTAAAGAGCTGATAGGATTTCCAGCAATAGCTAATTCATCAGTTATCGATTTTAGCTTCCCAAAGAAATCAGTCATAGACATTGATCCTTTTTTCAGATTGTTAAGCATTATCTTTAGGTGAACCTTTTTAGCAAATGTTTCAGATCCAAACTGCTGCTCAAGACTTATCCACAGATCAAGAGAGGTTTCAGAATTTACCACAAGGCTGAGAATCTCGAGATTAATAGATGACATCAACCAGCTCAGCAGCATTTGATCCTTCCTCTTCCAAGCTGTGAAGGCTGGATTAATCTGAGTTTCAGTTGAGTCTTCAGAATCTTGAGGAAGAAGTTGATCTGGACAGCGCTTTGAACTATCAAGAAGATCTTCAAGTCCATTAGCACGAACTGAAGAAAGGATCTGAGACTTCCAGATTGTATAATTCGATCGATCGAGTTTAATTGGTGATGTGAATGTAAATGAAGAAATGGAGGTTACTGCGTTTTGATTAGAATGAGCTAAGGCCATTTTTCAGCTTACAGACTTGGCTCTGATACCATGTTAAGATAAAAGAGTTGTTTGGTTGCAGAGAAAATGAGAGGGAAAACAAAGTGAATATATTGTATTGATCTTAAGCTCGAAATGAGCAGAATTACAAGTATTTATACATGAGTGTATATAGAATCTTCTACACTCTGCAAATGAGCAATGTGTTTGTTTAAAGCTAACGATCATAACAAATTCAGCTGACTGGACTGCCACATCAGCACTACTAACAATATCACTTAACTAACTAAACATAAAGTTAAGCTAACTGTATTTAACCAATTCAAATATCTTAACAGATATGCATGACATGGACAATGAGGAAAAGGAATATAATTTGAAACACCATAGCGAAAAGCTTGCAATTGCTTTTGCTCTGATGAACACACCCGCGGGTGTACCAATAAGGGTGATGAAGAACTTGCGCGTCTGCAGTGATTGTCATGTTGCCATTAAGTACATTTCGGAAATTAAAAACAGAGAAATTGTTGTTCGAGATGCCAGTAGATTTTATCATTTCAGAAATGGGAAATGTTCTTGTGGAGATTACTGGTAAGAAGATGACTCATTGCCCTCATAGTCGTAAGCTCTACTGACAAAGATTGGTTTTGTAAACTTTATATCAAAAAGGAAATAAAAGAACATTCATACTTCTTTGATTACCAATTTCAAGCTGAATTAGGAAAAGTCCTTTTCTTTTCTTTGTGATGTTTTTCCATATCCAGAAAATTGATTAAGAAATTTACAAACATATTTAATTTGTTCTGAATTATTAAATTTAGTCAACTATAAGAATCGGGTTTAAACCAGTTCTATTAAACCGCAGTTTGGATATTTCAACCCATTTAGAGCGGTCTAAGCATTTTTTTTAAATAATAGTTTGACTCAAATAATAATTAATTTAGATTATGCCCAAAAGCTGTAGGTTGTCTTCAATCTTAAATGTTAATTGACCTGTTAGGCCAAGCATATGCATGAAAGTCTGGTATCACTTTCAGTTGCTTTCTATTTTTTACTTTTTTATATTTGCTCTTGTAGAAGTCATAAAGGCTTGGTCAAAGACGTGTTGGACAATAAGTATAGCCGGCAATCACTGCTCTTCCAAGAAATAATCATGGAATCATACAAATTTGATATTGAGTAGGTCTTCCGTGAGTTGCACTTTATAATCACGGAACGTAAGGTCAATATGTGAGACCCATTCCACTTGCCTCACTTATTTATTATTTATTTTTGTGTTATTTTTAATGATTGTAAGTTATATTGACTGTAGCTTAAAGATTGTTCATTTATTTTTTAATGTGTGATGTTGCTCATGTGAGATATTAATACACCAACTTATTGTTTACACATTAAATTTAGTATTTAAGCACCATTCGCTAGTTATTCTGTGTTCATCGCACACATACAAAAGATGCATCAATACGCACTATTAGGAGACAATTTGTGTTAGATCGACTCAAATGTTTTGCCGCCACAAATTTTGTGTTACACTTCATAATAAATGTTAAATCGAGTAACGTTACACCCAAAAAAGAAAAAAAGAAAAAAGAAATTCATAGCAAAGTTGGAGCCGGAAGAAAGAAGATTCCGATACATGAATACACTTTTCCACGAATCATCAAATAGAGACAAATGCCGTTTATGTAGCTTGCTTGACTTAAAAGTCTTCGTGACCCTTTTTTCTCTTCTTCTGCCGTCTCCCTCACCCAATTGCAAACACACAGAGCATGGCTAGCTGCAGCCTCCGCTGCTTGTTTCCCATTCTTTCCCTTCTTATTAGCGTACACATCGTCCCAACTTCAGCTGCAACAACGGGAAATTGTTCCGTAAGGGCCAGCAATATTTACTGTTTGGATTCGGGCCTTCCCTCTACACGGTACAACAACAATTCTGTCATCATGAATGGATGGCAGATGAGACATGAGAGTATTCCTCTTATTACAGGACGCCGGTGATTTTGATTTTTATTGTGGGTTTTACTGCAATGGGACCTGCAATTCTTATGTTTTTTCAATTGTTGCCGTTAGAGGGAATGATCCCAGAGTGGTCTGGTCAGCTAACAAAGACCGCCCGGTAAAAGCAAACGCGATGGTGCAGCTAAAGACGGACGGTTTGGTGCTGAGAGATTCGGATGGCACCCAGATATGGGCGAGCAACCACTCAGGTAACTCCGTTAACTGGATGAACCTTGACCCCGATGGAAATATTGCTCTCTTTAACAATGAAAGCAAAATAATTTGGAAATCCTCCGCTGAAAAGATATCATTCAGTCCACCACCACGTCCCCCTATCACTCCAAACCCAACATTAGCACCAGAAGGAAATGCACCACCACCTGTCACGGGCATAGCACCAACAGAAGAGAACAGGCCAAAATCACCCAAAAAAGGGGGAACAAAATTGGTGGCGGTAGTAGCAGGATCAACCGCTGGTGGGCTTCTGATTATCTGTATTGTAATTGCATTGTATATTGTGAAAGTTCGGAAGAACGTAGAGGAGGAGGAACATTTGGAAGATGACATGAACAAGTTCCTGGATTACCTGTGAGGTTTTCATATGAAGATCTACAAATTGCGACAGAAGATTTTAAAGAGAGACTTGGAGGAGGGGGGTTTGGAACTGTGTTCAAGGGAGTATTAAAAGACGGCAGTAAAATTGCTGTAAAGCGTCTGGATAGAATGGAGCAGGGGATGAGGGAGTTCGTAGCAGAAGTTGAGACCATCGGTAGCTTGCATCATTTCAATCTTGTGAGATTGATTGGCTTTTGCGTAGAGAAATCCTGCAGGCTTCTTGTTTATGAGTACATGAGCAATGGCTCCTTGGAAAAATGGATTTTTGTCAGAGATCCGAGACCTTGTCTTGACTGGCAAACTAGGAAGAAAATAATACTTGATGTAGCCAAAGGATTGACTTATCTTCATGAAGATTGCCGGAGAAGAGTGGCACGTCTTGATATAAAGCCACAAAATATTCTCTTGGATGAAAATTTCAATGCCAAGGTTTCTGATTTTGGGTTGGCTCAGCTAATCGAGAGAGACGAGAGCCTAGTGCAGGCAACAATGAGAGGAACTCCAGGATACATTGCTCCGGAATGGAGGAAATCAAAAATCAGTGTCAAAGTTGACATATATAGCTTTGGAATTGTACTTCTTGAAGTGGTCAGTGCTCGGAGAAACTTAGATCTTTCGCGATCAGAATCTAGCTGCCATCTCCTCAGACTGCTGCAGGAGAAGGCCAAGGAGGACAGACTGTTTGACATCGTGGAAAGTTTCGGCGAAGAGGTGGAAAATCATAGGGATGAAATGATAAGAATGATTAAGATTGGAGCCTGGTGTTTGCAGAATGATCCCGGAAAAAGGCCGTCAATGTCAACCGTGGTGAAGGTGTTGGAAGGAGTAATGGAAGTAGATGCAAACATCAATTACAAATTTGCACAAGCAGTGCCATATGTTTCCATTGTCAATAGTGTTCATGTCTCCTCCAGGCCAACAGAATCTGTTCTTTCTAATCCTAGATGAACATTCATTTTCAGGCACGTTCATCATTGAGATTTGAGTGCAGTCCAAATTCATTAATGAGTATGAGATCCACTGTTTTGTATTCATGAGATTTGATTTTTAAGCTTGTTTTGAGTTCTGTTAATTGTACATTGTGTCATTTATCTCCTTTGGCATTTCATTGTAGTATGCCTGATATGCTTCTTTTTTTTTATTTTTTTTCCTTCACTATCTGTTAGAATTGTAATGGAGAAAAAGAACCAGTATTTTATATTTGTCACTTGAGCCAAGGATTCAAGCTTACTCATCACTTCAGCTGTGCAATAAATATTACATTTAGCTTTGATATTGCAAGCAAAAGCAGAGGAACAAGGAAAAGAAAAACTGGTAGTAGCGTTAGTCATTTAAATTTATAGGAACAAACTTGGACAGAAGAGAAAGAGTCAAAAAGGAACTAAAATGAATCCAGAAGTAAGAAAACATGCAAAACAGTTTCATGTTTGTAGGAGGAATAAACATTAATACTTTGCTGCCAAAACAAGACACTTTGCACAATTAACATCCTTGTTGACAAATTATTTTTAATCTCTATGTAAATGTCATTAATAAACGGACGTACATGTGCAGGGGTAAAATTGACTTTGCATTCAAATTTCTCAAAATTTGAGAAAAAGTATAGTTACACCCATAAAATTTAGGAAAATAATCATATAAACTTTTAAATTTTCAACAAAGCACACCAAAATTTTCTTTTGACGGAAGTATCTTTTCAATATAGTAACTACAATAATTGACTTTAAAAAAGTTTTAAAAAATATATAATATAATAATTTAATTTGTCGATAGATTAATAATATTAAAATAATTTTATAAATATAAATTATTATATTTTTTTATAATACATTTGTATTCATTACAAATATTTTAAATAAATCCTTGGATAAATAGATTTGACAATTAATAAAATATATCTCACGTTCTAATAATATTACAATTATTTTATGTAATATTTAAGATAATTTAAACATTTTATATTTATTTTAATATAATATTTTCATTTATTATAAAAATATAATGTTTCTATTTATTATAAAATTTACTTTCAGATAAGTAATAGATTTTAAAATCTTGAAATTATTTATGCACATATTATTATATTAATTTTTTATTACATTTCTTTTTATTATAAGATATTGGAGTTAATTTTGGGTTAATAGGCCAAATATTATTATAATAAAAAAAGGATCTTGGTGTACCTTACTAAACATTTAGAGGGAACTAGATAATTATTTTCTCAAATTTTAGAAAGTGTAGCCATTCTTTTCCTTAAAATTTGAAGAGAAGAAAAAAAGTTATTTTTTTAACCCCAAATATTCATCTACTAATTTTTTTTAGGGCATTATAAATCTTTGATTCCCCGTAAAAAAACAGAAACAAAAAGAAAGCAATTTCTATGTAATGTTTTTTTTAAAATTTATATAAGGGTTATTATCAGAAACCTCCCCTGAGATTTAGCGTATTCTCAGTTTGAGAGATTATATGCGCGTATTATCAACCACCTCCCCTGATGTTAGTATACTGTTTAGTATAATTTGAGTTGGTGAGGATAAAATGGTAATAGAACTCATTAATAATAAAAAATTCTAATAAACTTTAAATTATCACGTTGGATTCCGAGAATGGTTTGAAGTTTGTTCAAATCCATTGGGTTTAAAACCGAAGCAAGCATTTAACCAAAAAATATTAACACTCCACAAAAAAAAAAATATGGTTTGATGTTCGTTCATATCCATTGAGTAAAAACCAGAAGCAAGCATTTAACCAAAAGATACTATCAATGCACCAAAAAAGAAAGAGAAATGGGCATCTCCCTGCTCCGCTCAAACCAAAGCTACCGAGAACAACATTCCATCCATTTTCTCCATCTCTGTTTTGTTTTAGTAGAGAAAGAGTGCCATAAGCAAGAAACAATGACGACAAACCCGAAGACGCCAACACCGGGACCGACTGAATCACGACCGCCAGGTGGAAGAAGACTGACCAGTGAGTTTCGTCGTCGACCCACAAACAACCCCAGCTCGTCTAAGCCACGAAAAAGGTATGAAAATAAGCACACCTTTTATAAAAGCAAAACCCATAACCTCACTGGTTCATACTCTGAAACGATGATGTAATGGTTATTGCTTCGTATGTGTACTGTTAAAGTGGCCAAACTTTTTTTTTGAACTTGTTTCGAACATTTAGTAACTATTTCTCGTTGGTTCATTTTTCAGCCTTATTTACATGGACATTGAGGTTGTGGTTGATAGTGAAGTAATTAAAGTTGGGTCTATAATCCCTGAGCAATATACTTTAAAAAAGCTGTGGGACGACATTAAAGATATGATGTATGAGAAACCTATACGATATGCTGAAAAAGTGAAGTTTCGAGTCACGATAATAATGTCAGTAACAATTGCAGTTCAATTTCAAGTATTAACTTCAATATTTCACATCATGTCCAATAATTAAAAAAAATTATAATTGTTTGTTTAATTCATCCAAGTCATTTTAGAAAGTCCAAAGGATGATTTGGTATTTTATTGACCATTTTGGCACCAAAACATACATGTTATTATTAACGCACAATTCTTTAATTTGTGTACAGAAAGATATTTTCCCACGATATGGGTATTTTCGTCATTTTATTAGTCAATAAACGGTCAAACAAACAGGTTATTAATGTCGGGGGAGGTGGCTGATAATATGCGAATATAATCCTTCAAACTGAAAATACGCTAAACCTCAGGTGAGGTTTCTGATAATAACCCATAAAATTAATAATTTATAAGTCAGTTAACTGTGGAAACAGAACTGTAATAAAGTATTTATCAAGCAAATAAATGAACCACTACGAAAAAGAAACAGATATTTTACTTTATCTTTATCAGTACGTGGATAGTGATACAAAAGTTAATTACCAGAGTGAAGAAGGAAAAAAAAAATCAATTTCAAAATTAATTACAAAGATTTGCATAGATTTGTTGAATAAGAAAGT
Organism: Citrus x clementina; assembly: GCF_000493195.1. NCBI lineage: Eukaryota > Viridiplantae > Streptophyta > Magnoliopsida > Sapindales > Rutaceae > Citrus > Citrus x clementina. The sequence goes on along the minus strand of NW_006262688.1, from coordinate 11,397,135 downwards.
AGATCAATAATATATAGGTGGTGGGAGTTACTTTCGGTATTATTTAGAAGGCTCCTGCTAGATTCTTGATCTTGCCAACCCCAATCCAAATCAAAAACCGCCGAAACTTTTACAGCAAAACAACAATATACAAGCTCCTCTTTGTCACCGCTTCTTTAGCAAAATTCACAAGCTTATTAGTTATTACTCTTTAAATAACCCCACCCCTCACAAAGAGAGAGAGAGAGACACTCTCTGTACTTCTCTGTTTCTTTACCAACTTTCTTTGGGATTCCTTAGTTACAAGTGAACAGTGACACATACACCTATATAAATGGCGGGTTACAAGCCTGATGAGGAGTATGATTACCTTTTCAAGTTGGTTTTGATTGGAGACTCAGGCGTTGGTAAATCCAACTTGCTTTCGAGGTTTACAAAAAACGAGTTTAATTTGGAATCAAAGTCTACTATTGGTGTTGAGTTCGCTACCAGGAGTTTGAGGATTGATAACAAGGTTGTCAAGGCTCAAATTTGGGACACTGCTGGCCAAGAAAGGTTTTTTTTTTTTTTTTTTTTTTTGGGTTCCTTCTCTCACTTTTACTTGCAACTTTTATTGGGTGTTGGTTGCATGATCTTAACGTTTGTGGGTTTGTGAGCCTGTAGCTGAAACTTGGTGTTCATGTATACTTGATGGGTTTGTGAGGGCATGAGGAGTCTGTTATTTCTTATGGAAATTTTGATTTTGTGCTATGGGTTTTGATAACGTTGTTTTCAATCTGATTCAATATGCAAGTTGGGGTACTTTATCTGGAATTCACGGCTACTTGTGATGATGGGTTTTCTTGTTGATGTCTGAACTTGTTATGGACTCTTGAATTTTGAATTTTTATTGGAGGTTGTATTGTTCTGTTTTTCTTTCTGAAACTATTTTGGGGCTTTTATTTCGATGGTTTTTTTTTGGCTTGTGCCTCCTTCTTTTGTTCTTTGGAATACATATACTTTGTTCATGTCTGTGTGATCAAATGATTGAAGCCATAATCATTTATCTTGTAGGGTTAGTAGATATCATCTGGAAAGGGTAGCGATAACAATTGAAATCACTTGATAGGTGTACAAATACCAACTAATTGTCTTATTAGTAATATGTATTTGCAAGGCCTTAACAGTAATGGAAACTTTATATTTGTTTGATATTACTCATACATTGGAGCTGATAAGAGAGTCAGCATGTATACCCTTGCAATATATATGAGCAATGAGTTGGGTAACGCATAAGGTCTGATATTGTGATTTGTAGATGCATACTTGTGGCATTTCTTAAGGTTTTTGAAATCAGTAATTGCCTTCATCTGTCTTCCTAGAGATGATATGTGACAACATTTGTCTGTTAGTGTGAGGAATCCACTCATCACATAAACTTTGCCTATAATATTTTAAATTGAGGAAAAAAAGGATTTTCATAAAGTTGATTAATGCAGTTACATTTATGGAGGGTTGTTAATATTGGTGACAAACTCAAGGAAGGTTAGAGATGTCTCAGTACTTATTGGAATGAGACTGATGTTGATATTTAAAGAATTAACCTCGTCAATTATTTGGTGTTTTGTCTATGTTGTAGCACCTTCAAGTATGTTTTCTGTTGGTCTCATTTTAGAAATTCAATTGAAAGATGCAGTCCATGTTTTTCCAATCCTGTATGAAACAAATAGTTAAATGTTTACACGGGATGAGAATTGCTGTTACACATAGTTGGTGGAATTCTGTCTTCGCATACTGTGTTCATACACGTAGGTGTCCATGTTGTTTCAGTCATGTATGAAACAAATTGTTAAAGGAGTCACGGTCACATCTGAAGTATGGATTTCTCTCTTTGCATACTGTGTACAAACATGTTGGCTAATTGACAATTTGATAAATTTGTTTGGTCTCAAACCTTTTCTTGGCTAGAGTGGTTGACTGAATCTAATCATGTGATTGCTCATCTTAAGCCCATCGATCTTGAGCTGTTCTTTCTTCTTTGCATTTAAGATGGTCGTATTGGTGTATCAGATTTAGAATATAGTAAGACCATTACCTTCTCCGTTTTCTTTATTATGCTTATAACGCCAATTTGTATCTTTACTACAGTGAAGGAGCAGTTTAGGGTATCAAAAGGTTTCCTTTGTGCTTTTAAGGTCTTTCTAGACTGGAGAAAAATGTGATCATCAAATAGTGAATTGGTGATTTCAGGTGGGGTTGATGATACATGTCTTGCTAGCTTATCTGAGTGTAAATTATCCAAAGTTACAAACTGATGGGGTTGATAATAAATTATCCAGACTGGTTTAGGTTCTGATGGAGAAGAATTGGAGAATGGGAGTTGACTTGCCAATCTGGGTCTGCAAAGTCTACTTTAGATTATAGGACTACAACACTAATTGTTGTTTACAGGACATCGTGATAACTAATTTAAGCTGTAGAATGCCTTAGCCGAAGGCAATACTTGATACCTGGAAACTTTTTTTCTTTCTTTAAGTTATATAGAAATTAATGTCTAACTAATTGCAGAAGAAGGAACAAAGAGTCATTTCTTTCCCCCCTTTTTTGGATAAGAAACTGGACAAAAAAAAATCATATCAATCCTAATTTCTAGTGATAAAACAAGCATGCAATGTCTGGTAAGTGAATTAAGCATCAGTATACCATCCAAATGGAAAACAAGTACAGGGAATCGTTTAAAGACAATTTGGAATACCTATGTTTGTTTTACACTTCAACAAAATGATATCTATAGCACTCTTCATTACTTAATATATATGGGATTATTTTTTTTTATTTGTTTTGTTATGAATTTTGTTTTATTCAAATTTTATAAGCTATATAGTGTCATCATAATGCTCCCCTTGATGAGCTAACTTTTATTTGTTTATGGTTCACAGTGATAATTTTATTCACTTGACCGTTGTGATACAGTGGAAACATGAATTCAATCATCTTATTTTATCATCATATCAAATACTTTTATTGAATATACTACAAATGCTGCAAACTGATCAGGTTCTATAAATTGCTTTGCTTCAAAATGAAAGAAATATAACACACAAGTTTCCGACATTTGTAATTTGCTTCTTTGTTCTATTAGGTACCGTGCAATTACAAGTGCTTACTACCGGGGTGCCGTTGGTGCTTTGCTTGTATACGATGTAACACGACATGCTACATTTCAGAATGTTGGAAGGTGGTTGAGGGAGTTAAGAGAGCACACAGATCCGAACATTATTGTCATGCTCATTGGCAATAAGACAGATCTTCGACACCTTGTGGCTGTCTCAACTGAGGATGGGAAAGCTTTTGCTGAGCAGGAGTCTCTCTATTTCATGGAGACTTCCGCATTGGATGCAACCAATGTGGAAAATGCTTTTACTGAGGTTCTTACTCAGATATACAAGATCGTGAGCAAGAGAGCAGTTGAAGCAGGCAGCAATGGAACTGCTTCCACACTTCCATCTAAAGGAGAGACGATAAATGTCAAAGACGATTCATCCGTTCTAAAGAGAATTGGATGCTGCTCAAACTAGGGAGATATATTCGGTTACCAGATTTTACAGCATTGGGCAATTTACTTGTACATGATCAAAGTAATCTGTGTAAAATGAAAAACTACCGTCTGGTATTGAATTTTTCCTAAAAGGCCTCTCTCAAAGAACTCTAGATTGTCTGTAATAAAACCAACATTTGTGTAATTCATTTGATTACCTGAAACATATGTATTGTATTCTCAATCCTGACAGAGTATTGCCTGTAGACTTTCTTTTTTTTGTTTTCTTCAAGTGATTAAATATGAAGTTTGCTAATATGCGCAGGGCATTTGCCACATCTGGTGTATTACTTGACAAATGGTATCTTAACTATGTATCAGCCCAAGCTTCATTGTAAAAATGATCGGAATTGCAAATACAGTTCATCTTGGGATGAATCATATTGCGTCAGTTTAAGCTGTTGGTCTTACATTTATTATATAGGCAGTGTTTGTTATTTCTAAAGGATTTTTTGTATGCACTCTGTAAAACTCTAAAGAACCACAACAATTTATTTTCTGTAGAAACAAGAATCCTGCAAAACTCTCAACTGACTCTCTGTGAAGTTACAAGTATACCGCTGGTTATAAATGCAGCATACGCATACAATCTACACTTAACTCCCTATGAAAGAGATTGATATTTCCGATACAGATATCAGAAGTGTAATTCAGTACAAGCAGATGCATCACTAGTTTCCATAGTATCTTTGCTCTTCTGTTTTAAAAGTTTCTGGTGAATTTTCCTTACTGCCAGCCGGATCATTAGTTCTATCCAATCTCCTTGCTGTTGTCTTGGTCCTTGCAACAAATTTCCTTTCCTTTGTTGTTAACATTACTGCACCCACTGACCAAATTGACAGAAAAGGTTAAGACGAATTTTCTTTTCACTCCATCTGCTTCTTTGGTGCTACCGCAGAACTTGTTAGGATTATTTTCTGTGGCAAAGCACCACTACTTGCATTTTGCAGACGTGAAACTGATTGCTTCCAGCACTTAAGTATAGGGTGGTAACATCAGCAAATATTCAATTCCACTTCCACATATCTGATTGGCTTACTGTAATAACCCAAAGCAATTTTAGCACTCTCATTTGGCCTAGCAACACGAGCTGGAAGGTCTTGATCCATTCCAAATTGCATTGCTACTCGATGAGGAAGGTACTGTTCTATACAGTAAAGCCCCAGTAGTTTGGAAATCCTCAAACATCAAGCAAATGACTGAAATTCCTCACACAAATCAGGATCAACGGATACTCACAATTCCTTTTCTCTATAAAGCTTCGCAAGTTCCAGTTTTCCAGAGTTTTAGCGTAGGGACACCACTCAAAACTCTCATTAGCTGAATCAAGAACGGTCCTCAGTCCTCACATTCTCAACTCCATTCATTATCTTGTGCCATCGAGCATATCTTGGCTGACCATTTTTTATCACTACAGCCTTTGGTCTTAATTCTATAAACCTCTCCCAAGCCTAAAATTGGACTAATTGAAACGGTGAACGTATAGCAATTGCTGATTCACAATCTTCATCCAACTCACAAGAGAGAGAAGCAACAATCTTTTTCTTTCAACAAACTCAAATCTCTATAAATGCTAGCCAGAATAGCTGGTGCAATCGAAATTCTAGTCCCTTTAGCTAAAAGTACAGCAATTAGACAAGGGCAGTGCGGAAAAACAAACCTTGACAACCACAAGGCAAGAAATGCTTCATGTTTGATTGTACTCTTACTGTTCATGAACTCGCTTGTTCATCGAAGTACTATGATCTGCCGTCATGTTTGCATTTCTATTCAGTTCCAATCTCACTTGATTCGGTCTCACTTCTATTTGCTTGGCTTCGTCTGTTTCAAGGATGCTGAAAACTGGAGAGCCTAAAACAGAGTACCCTGAAATCATCATACCTTCTAATGCACGCAGTTGCTCCACCCCAAGAAAAAATGCAACTTTTGGTCTCTGGACACTATTTCTCAGAGAGACCAAGAACCAAACCATAGTTTCTTTTAATTTTATAAGTTGAGTTCAAGATTGCTTCATTTATACCAGCCTTCTTCCATGTGGGTCCATGCAATGCGGCCATTTTTGCAGCCCACCTTTTCCATCTGTGAAAATTCAGCTTGAAAGGCTAACTTTTTGCCTCCAAAGTTGTTGGTATTGACGAAAGACACTGTCAAGGAAGCTCAAAAACTCGGCCTTTAATGGAGTTAATGCAAGGTTTGAGAAACTGGGCGAGCCTCTTTGTTGGATTTCTACCTCCAGTTAACGGCACTATCGCGTCTTCTCTCACTTCAACACCAACTACTGATTCAGGGACGAGTCAGAAATTTAGTTCATAGCTGTAACTCAATAATGAATTATATTGTAAATGATCACAACTTTTAACTCATGAAATATTTTAATTAAGTTTACTGGATTAGGTGCTTAAATTTATCAACTCTTATTAAACATTTTAATTAAGTAATCGGACAGTGATTTAAATAATAGATACAATTTAGAAATTTTTTTAATCAAGCGGGCACTTGCCGAATGATAGCACATTCCCTAGTTTCCGGTGAATTCTCCATTGATAAAACCGAAAAATGCTCAAGCATGATGATGATGCCTAATGGGTTTGTGGGTTCTGTTTGGAATACAAAATGATTTCCGATAATGTTTTTATATTCTTGTCTGATAAAGGTTTCTGATAATGTTACTTCGGCGTCAAAAGGCAATACTTTTAATTCATTAAAGAGTGAGCCAATTGCCTTTCCGTAGATTGGTTGTTGCTTACGAATGTTTCTTTTCATGCCCTATCTTGAAATAAAATAAATGTCGAGTCCTTTTTTGCCCATTGAGTCTCGACCAAACAGGGCATCAATGAATTGTCTGCTGTTGCGACCGCGAGACCGAAAATGGGCCAATATCAGGAGGGTTTGCTTCTGTTGAAAGCCTCGGCATTTACTGTTTAACTGAGCCTAAAACTCGCCCAATTTCAAAAATATTGGAATTTGGATAAAATAATGAGAAGTATATAAAATTATAAATGCCGCATAATTATTAGCTGTTTTAAAATTAAATGCCGTAAACTGTTTACATGACCCATCATATCCTGAATAAATAATTTAATAAATGTCTCTGCTCTCTAAAGCTTGAGGCTTCACGTGTTTTGCTTTTGCATGGGGCGTTAATATATTGCAATTTAAAGAAATAAAGAATAGTTAATAAGGTAAAATCAATGGTGGGTAATAACTAAGAACTAAAAGCACCGAGTATTTGGTGTTGCCGCTCGCATCATGATTTGATTCGTGCACGACTTGGGCTCATCATTTGATGTTTGATCAAATCATCAAATACAAGCTGTGCTGGACCACAACACCCCGTTTTAGTGGATAAGTTCGAACTTTATCTTTACTAAAACAAGTAATTATCAAACATCAACCGTCATTAAGGATTGCCTATTAAAGATTACTTCGGTTCAATAACTAAAGTCTTAATCATATCAATCATGTAAAAAATAAAGATCCGCAAAGTCTAAGAACACAAAGTTCTGCCGCCCAATAATTGTACTTATTTATATGATGGTTGTTAAGCAAGTGCTCCAATTAATATTATAAACCAATAGTTTGTCGCAACCACATGGTTTTATTTTATTTTTATCACTCAGTGTGAACAAGATAATTAAAGTGCCAATAGATGATGATCACCCTTCAACTTTTAGGCCATGGCCCATTGACATGGTCTTCTTCGCATCGAATATCCAAGATGCCACCACGTGTTATTAATATTAAATTGAAAACACTCAAACGCAAACTTAACTTTATTTTTTTTAAAAAAAAAAAAGAAGCAATATCTAATGCTTTCTAAGCTTTTAATGTGTTGTTATTATTATTATTATTATTTTTTGGCTAAATCTTATGAGATATGAGTGAATTTATTTTGAAAGGAGAATGATGATGCATAAGCAAATCAAAAGTAACGGGTTTAGAGGGTGGTGTGTAGTTACATCAACTCCCCAATATGGGCATTAATGTAATTATGGAAAAAAATCTACTGTGTCTGCTGTGTATGTGTATATATAAACAATTGACCATATGGGCAAATAGCTGTCTAAAAAATTCATTTTGATCGTATCTTATCAAATTCTAGATATTTCAGTAGCCAGCACTTTACAAATAAATGGCTGCAGAAGAAATCTTTGAGCTCTTAGATTCATACTGGTTTGAGCACGAGATTTTCACCAAGAAGGTAACTGCATCGCCACAAAAAACAAACCCAATTCTTGAAATTCAGCAGGAAGTTCAAGAACCAAAGGTTTCAAGCTTACCAATTCTCCATGTCCGGTCTTTAAGCGACTATGCTTTGGCGAGCTGCAAAAGTTGTACCACAAGCTTCTCTTCTGATCATTCTCTGCTAACACCAAAGCTTCAAACAATTGCATCTGGCAAAGAAGTTCCTGAGTTTGAAAGTGAAAGAGTTAATAATGAGCAACACGAAGAGATGGAGACGGCTGCGAAGCCAAAAAGGAAGAATAAGATGAATAAGAAGAAGAAGAAGAGTAGTAAGAGTTTATCAGACCTTGAGTTTGAGGAGCTGAAAGGGTTTATGGATTTGGGGTTTGTGTTTTCTGAGGAAGATAAAGATTCAAGCCTGGCGTCTATACTTCCTGGCTTGCAAAGATTGAGAGGAAGCGGCAGCAGTGCTAGAGAAGATGGCCGTGATCATGAAGAAGCATCAGTTAATAATAATCACAATAATAAGCCTACTGTTTCAAGGCCTTATTTATCAGAAGCATGGGCTGTCCTGGATCATCAAAGAAAGGTTGAAAATTCATTGATGAATTGGAGGATTCCATCTGTGGGACATGATGTGAACATGAAAGATCAGCTCAGGTTTTGGGCTCATACTGTTGCATCAACCGCAAGATAACAAATATTTGCTCGGCATCTAGTGTGTGTGTGTGTGTGTTTTTTTTTTTTTTCTCCTTTTTTCCTCCCTTGTTGATTCTTGAATGCTCTTTCGATTTTGTATTGACATCTAGCTTGTTTGTTTTGTTATGATTACGGAGCAATTTTGCGGGTGTCTTCTCTTTGAAAGAATGTAAATGTAAATAATGAGAGAATTGTCCCTAAATTGAAGCAGTTTCCTCTTCTCCTTGGTTGCAAGTGTCCACCACGAGACTGCTAAGGGCAAAGTTAATGAAATGTATGAATTTACAGTTTACTTGTAAGTCATATTATTTATTAAATTTTTTTTGGGGGAAAAAAAGGGGTATTTCCACTATTCATTTGCATACAGACAAAAGAAGATGGAAGGAGCAGAGATGTCAACTTCCTCGAAAGCATTATGATTCGCATTTTAACAAACAAAGAAGATTTTGCAAGTTGCATTATGCCTTTTACACCACGCTACCCTTTGTTCTCACCAAAGGACAATTAGAGATACAAAACCCCTCCCAAAAAAAAAAAAGAAAAAAAGAAAATGGGGTCTGTTAGAGCAATAATTTTGTTAATAATAATCAGCAAACATGATCAAATCAACATTAAAAAGAAAAACAAAAAAGGATGGCCCGGCACTCACAAGTCACAAGCATGTTCAAAGGCATTTCTATTTTCTAAGTTGTTCTTTCCAATTTCCTGAAAAGTTAATGCCAAACATATTCCGAATTGGTTCATTTGGAATGTTTAGGAGTATGAAAACGACTAGCAGTTCTTTACCGTGTCCTAAAGAAAAAGAAAAAAGAGAGAGAGAGAGAGAGAGAAAGAAAGGGAAAAAAAAAAAAAAACCAAAATGGTAATATTTATTGGTGATGACGAGAATGAGCTGAGCTCCCAGCATTAATATGATAGGGATCCCCCTACATGTAACTTAGGGTTTGCCAATATTATAGTCAATAGATGATGACTGCAGAAGTCAGAAGAGTTGGTGCCCTGCTGACGAAGACAATTGCAGTCAATTTAAATATCAGCTTTAAATTTTATACATCCTCCATTTTTTTTATAAGAAAAAAAAAAGACGAATAAGACTTAAAGTTGGTATTTGAATTGACCGCAATTGTCTTCGTCAGCAGGACACCTTTAGAAGCATCTCCAAAAGATTTTTTAAATTTTATTCTTTAAATATCAATTTATTTATTGATATGGCAAATAAATAAATAAAAAAATATAATCTCCTTCAAAACACTCATCAAATAAGAATAAGTTAACATTATTTTAATTAAATCTTTGTACTATTAAATTGAATTGCTGTTATGTTTTTAAAAAGAAACATAAATAATAATTATTGCAGTCTTATCTTTTCAATAAATAATAAAAAAATGATAAAAACTTATTTAGTCCATGTATTTTAAGATTAATGTCTATTTAGTCCCTATATTTTTAAAAGTGTCTCTAAACATCCCTGCCGTTAAAGTATTGACACTCCTACCGTTACTTTTTATTTCTTTTGGTTTACTTTTACAATATTACTCTTTTATAATAAGTTTTTTGTTTGGACATTAATAAAAAATAATAATTAAATTATCAATTTAACCCTAAAAAATTATATTAATTTTTTTGCAAACATCATTTGCACACTTGGTAGTTTGCATACAATTTTTGACAATTAAATTTTTGGCAATTAAAAATTAATATAATTTGTTAGGATTTAATTGGTAATTTAATTATTTTTTTTATTAATGTCCAAACAAAAAAATTATTATAAAAGGGTAATATTGTAAAAGTAAGCCAAAAGAAATAAAAAGTAACGATACGAGTATCAATACTTTAACGGCAGGGATGTTTCGAGACATTTTAAAAAATATAGGGACTAAATAGATACTAATCTTAAAATATATGGACTAAATGAACTTTTACCCTAAAAAATATATTAATAGAAGAGGAAGAAAGTGAGAAACTCACTCGTCAATATTGAAGAGTGAGAAACAAATCTTATTTGATGATCTAAATTAACGTGTCTTTTAAAGTGTTTAATATTGATATGACTATTCAAATAAGAAGTAAATTTTTTTTTTTTGGATGAACATATAAATGGTGTTTCATTTATAAAATTCTTTATAGATTTAGATCTTCAATAGTGTGTATTAATTTGTGCTATTTAATAGTATAATGTCATTATTCTATTAAACTACATGATTTAATAATTTTTTCGAATTTTAATAAAATCCAAGATTTCATACCACATCAACACCATATATACATATGTATCTATGGTGGAGTGCAAATATTTAATATAAATTTTATTAACCCTATAGATATTAAATAAGTTGTTAAATACTTATTTATTTTTCATATTAGATTTAGTTTTAATATTTTGATACAATTATTAAATGCATGGCGTTTAGATCAAAATAAATTTGTCATGATATGAACATGACCTAGTAACCCATTTTGTTAGACCTAGTAAGATGCAAGAAACTAGCCAGAGATTCAATGAAGAAGCAAGAAGCTAGCTAGAGATTCAATGAAAAAGGATACAAACATACTAAGGTGACTGCAATATACGACTGGTTGCGCAGCATCCGGGCAAACTGATTCCCAATAACAGTTTGCTATGAAGTCACGAAGACAGTATTTTTCTGCCTAATCAGAACTGAAAAGTTCATCCACCAGTAGAACAAAAATGCTATAGAAAGTTTATTCTACAAATCTTTCCTTTTTTCCCCCCTCCATTAGTTGGTTTAATTACATATATATCATTATTTACAACGTCGAACAATTTGACATCAGTTCCACATGAATAAATGTGGAACATGCTCATCAGAGTCTTAAAAATACGACATGTAACTTAAATTAATTACATTTAATCATAGGAATAGAAAAGTTACCAGATTTTACTAGTTCATTTCTCTTTGCTAGTTGTTGCCTCTGGAAGTTTGAACGTGGGAGGTTGGTCAGCACCTCTCCTTGAGTACTCCCTCCATGTTCGTGCTGCTGCTGCCGCCCTCTTTGATCTCTCCTTCACTTCCTCTTCTGCAACAACCACACACAAGATTCATTGAAATTTAGTAGAAGCAGAGCCAGCAAAACATGCTAAGGACACGCAAGAAATTATAAACATACACATTTATTTTCTGAAAGTAAAAACATTAAGCTCCTTTAATAACAGTTCTAAATTTGCAATAACGTATTAAAACCAAAGATAGCCAGAATCCTGAGCACTATAAACCTTTGAAATCCATTAAACTTCCACTTAACAAAAATTTGTTAGCTTGATTAATATTGTGGCAATACTCTTAGTTTTTAAATATTTATTTCAAGGAAGTCTTTTACCGGACAGCTTCATACTTCAACACAAGACAGGAATGTAGCAATAACATAGGAACCATTGTTGTCAGCGTCTAGCATTTTACAATTTAAAAATCTTAAAATCAATACAGTTCTGTGCCTTCTATACGTCAAATACAACATGGTTTGACCAACAATTCTTTTGTCTCCATCTGTACCAGTTGTAACTGGCAAACCTTCCAAATAAAGTTAGTGGAGACTGGAGTGTGACCATGTACGAAATCTCAATCAGCTAATGAAGGTATCTCCTTTGGGACACCCAATGCCAGGATTTTACTATAATTCTTTCCGAAGTCTCCATAAGGTCAAAGACAGTCAATTCCTTTAATTCAGCAAGGACTAGAGAACTTCATATTCACCATTCTCGTATTTTACAGGGTTAATCATCATCGAATCAGGAGCGTGTGTGATAAACAAGTTTCAATAAAGTAAAGCTTTTATAAACATTAGATATTTATATGCAGAAAAAATAAATTAAAACAAATTAAGAACAGCAAAATTTAAGAATTTAACTATCAGGAAAGCTTACTCGGAAATCCATCATACCTGAATTTCGATATTCTTTTGGCTTGCCCCAAATGTTACTCCAGTATGATACAGTTTTGTCAGAATCTTTCTCCCGATTCATCATCCTTATTTTAGCTTGTTCCTGGGAAAAACTTGGAATCAGCAACCATGAACTGATAAAATCAACGTCCATGAACAGACAAAATCAGTCAGAGATTGAACACAGCAATGTAGAACTTAACGACCGAAAACCAATAAGTTTACTACATATCTGCCAAGCACAGCTATGTAAAGAACACATTTTTTCGAGTCAAAGCATCAGAAAGATTTTAGGAAAACCTCCCTGATTTATTTAGCCTCTGGTTTAGGCTACTCAAGCTAAGCCACAGTATCACAACAAAATTGTAAATAAACCGGAGATTAACTTGATTTAAGATGTACATAACATACCAAAACTTTTGCTTGCCTCCTTTCCCATCGAGAACTTGCCTGCCAAATAATTGGGCAAAATTAATTACAAATGCTTGAATTACTAATAAGATACTGAAAACAGCCAAGCAGATCACAAAATGGGGATAAAGTTAGTTCTGTTTTGCAAGACCATACAAGTGTTAAGATGGAGAGCAACAATTCAACCTTCTTTTTTTTTTTTTTGAAAAACAATTCATCTAGTTGACAGAAAGGATAATATTTAAATTAAAAAAAAAAGAAGCAAAACTATCATTCTTACCATCCTAAAAACATCAGCTGAGCCAGATCCCATTCCTGAAAGCATCATGGCGACCTGATCAACATTCAAAAAACACCAAGATTTAGCTATAAGTTATGTTCCGAGAGAAAAACAGAAGTTCTTCCCATGCTTAAAGCAAAAGCAAAGATAAAATTTTTCTTCACTAATATTTTAGCCCAAAAAAATGTCGTAAAATCTTCAATGGAACCGGTAATTTTAGATCAATTAACTGGAGGAAAAACGTCAGGCGTATGATCTCTTTCCTACTCTGTCAGTATGAATTTGTTCAGATTTTAGATCAATTAACTGGTGGAAAAGCATCAGGTGTATGTTATCTTTCCCTATTCTGTCAGCATGAATTTATTCAGCAACTCACCAATTAGGAAAAGATCATAAGCGTGGATGCTATACAGAATAATTAACATCTAATCCTAATAACGAAATTGCAAGAATTGGTTCTGTGTAACTGTAACAAGAAATCTTACATTTACTCTTTCTACTCTACGCATTTCGTCTTCAAGCAGGGATAGCTGTTGAGCAGAAGTCCGATGAATGCAATCAACTGGGCTGAATAACAAATGGAATAATCATCATCAGTTTATGGGTATAAAACAACATATGACAATGATTTGGACCTAGGAAAAAATGTAAGAATATAACATGTTTAATGTCTCCAGTATTTTAATAAGTTGATAATAATCCAAAAATTATTGCTAGAAGAATAAACAATGGCATGAAAATAATAGAGCACAGATGAACAAAGTAATGGATGGTAATGATTTTCTTGTAACTATAATCATAAATTGATATCGCAAATATGAACATTAAGGCAATTACGAAAAAATTATCCACAGATTCCACACAGCAGGAACATACCAACTTTCAATTGCTTGTTGAACAAATTCATTGATTCCACACTGGTTGTACACTCTTGCTCTTCCAAAGTCCTCTTCAATTTTAAAAACTTCTGGGGCCACGTTGTTACAATTTTTACAGCCTGCAAAGAAAAGATGCCAGATTCACAAAAATTCTTAGAATTTCTAGGCATTTATCATTCGCCTCAGAACTCAGTCTTACACATACATTTCATAAAAGAGAGATTTAAAAGTAGTGATGCTAGGAAAATGTCTTAACTTCACATCTGCACTTCAGCTCTTACCTTCCTGAAGCTTGAATGATCAGCATTTCATACTCTATAAGATTTTTTTTTTCCCAAAATAAAGTTACAACTGCCCGAAATAATTAAAATTTTGATGTTGACATCACAATCTCAGGGGAGAAAGTGATACATTCACAACTGCTGCATCATATTCTACAGTACATACACTCACAACCAGCATCACTTGGTCATAGTATATCTAGAAGTGTTGCTTTATACATACCTATGCAACTAAACTCATCAACAAACACATGATCCTTGGGGCAGGAATCGTCCAAGAAAGGATTGGTTGCAATCAATGAATAACCGTGAATTTCATCATAAACCATCCGCTGCACCGGGTCACTGAGAACCTGCACTTCAACTGTCTACTTATAGCAGAAGAAAAATGAAGGCTTAAATTGTAATATAATCACTCAAATTCAAATGGGAACCCACCGCATAAACCTCATTAATGAACATGCAGAAATTTGTGGTCTCCGGATCATCGCCACTTAAATCGGGATGGCATGCTTTCATGCAATTATAGTAAGCTTTCTTGATCTGCTCTGGTGTAGCATCCGGAAGCTGGTAACATGCACAACAGCCAACAATCAGACGTATCAAACACCAATCCAGCAAACACTTGGAGCTTTAACGAAACATTTAACTCAAAATTTAAGCATTTGGAGATCAAGAGCATATAATCAAAGTAGTGGCCAACTTTACAACAAGCGAAACAGCAACTGACATAGATTCAAGATTAAAAAATGCACATTTCTCATGATCAAAGCAGACAGATTTAAATAAATTTACCAATCCCAAAACAGCATAGTAGTCATCAGCAATGGCATCCGTTGAAGCAGAGTCCTCTGCGGTAACCCTCGCTCTGCCACAGCTTCTTCTCTTGCTACTGTGACCCATCAAGCTCAAACTGCTACTGTTATTAGCCAGCAAGCGCGATGAACTTCTTGAGCTGAAACTATTCAATGATGGGTTTTGAAGTTTGAGAACATCAATGCAAACAGGAGTGAGTAACTGAGCAGCCATTGTTGTTCAAGCAAGCAAAGGAACCAGGCACAGAGATAGAGCTAACTTAAAAATGAAGAGAAGAGTTGGATTTTGTTTGGGGTGATACTAGAATATCTAGAAATTATGAGGAGGAAGAAATTACAAAATTTTGGAGATGGAAATTGTGAAAAAAAAAAAAAAATGCTGACATGGCAACATGAGAGCCATTCAGCCATATGGTTTGCTTAAGAATGTGTACGAATGTCAAAGGTGAATCTGGTAAGACTGAGGGGAATGTGGAGAGTACACGCTTGTCAGACATGTTGCACGTGTCACCTTGTGGGATGACTTGTTTGCCTCACGCCTCGAGCAACCGCTTTGGGTTGGCTAATCTTTTTGTTTGCTTGCCCCGGACGGGCCGGACTCCTAAGAAGGGTCCCAGCCCCATCTGAGATTCGGGCCATTAAGACATTTACATTGCAAAAGCATCCTCGAAATTTTTTTTTTTAAAGAGAACTATTACTCATAATATTTACACCATATAAATTATTAAAATTTATTTATATTAATTTTGATATGGTACCGCTTAGATTTTTAACCCTCTCAAATATTCAAGGGACGCCCAACTCTCATTCTGGAAGAAAGACTGCCTTTACTCAAACTCTGGGGCTCCAAGGAAGGACATTTAAATTAAACCAACGCAATGCGTTTGCGAGGGCTCGAACCACTTCCCTCACAATTGTGAGGGAGTGGCTCTAGTCACTTGAGCAGCATCCTCAAAGTTGAAGCATCTTCTTTCCTCCCAAATCTGTCCAGTTACGATGAGCAAAGTGCGTGAACACCGCGAGTCGAATAATGACAAAAACTTCATTTAGACACGGGACGATCTTGAGTTTGTAAAATAATACCGGTGGATGGCAAAATCTAAATCCGGATCTGCATTTATATTTTTATATTCGGATCCATATCCAGATCCGTAAAAAAATATACGGATCCAGATGCGGATAATATTTGTAACAGATGCCGGCAGATGTTTTGAATATTCGGATCCGCAAAATTAAGATTCAATAATTAAAAAATTAAAGTAATTAAATCAAAAACTTAATTAAAATAATTAAAGCAAATATGAAATTAAACTATTTTGTAAAGGTCCAGCCATGATTTTTCACTAAATTTATGCTTTTACATATTAATTCACTAAAACTATGAATATTGATTGTTGGAAAGTAATTGGCGTGGGCTTGGTAGTTGGCTCACCTTGTGGGTTTCTGATTTCGGCCGTTTATGAGTGCAGTCGAGCAGGGGCTTATTTCAGTCGCTTGTGGCTGTGGGTGGTGAGGTTCAACCGCTTGTGGGTGGTAAGGAGCAACTGAGCAATGGAGGCGTCAGTCGGCTGTCCACCGTTGGCGTGAGGCTGAGGGCAAGCAAGGGACCAACCGCGCGGGGGAGCAAGCGGTGAGGCGAGGCGAGAGCAGGGACATAGGAGCAGCCATGTGTGTTCCACTGTCGGCGTGAGACTAAGGGCGAGCAAGGGAGCAGCCGCAGCTGTCGTACAGGGGAGCAAGAGAGTAGCTGCACAAAAAAGAGGCAAGAGTAATGCCATGGGAGCAGCCATGTGTTTTAAGGGTTACTAAATTTCATGATTTCTTTTTTTTTTTTTGCAGTTTTAGGCTTTTAGCTTATATATTTTAATTATTTTCCAATAAAAATTTGATTTAATTAATAATATAATTAAAATTAATCCGGATATCCGGATTTTCGGATGCACTTGCATCCGGATCTGCATCCGCATCCGTGCGGATTCTCATTTTTAGACTCTGGATCCGTATTTTTTAATATGCGGATCTGAATTTTCCGGATCTTTGCAGATCTAGGCCGGACCCGGATTATTCTGCCATCCCTACCAGTGCCTGCTAGGCTTGGCAATTTGACCTGACCTTATTTTTTGTCTGACTGACCCTATTTTAGGTTTTAGGGTTTTAATCTGAATTTTTGGGTCTCGGACTAAAAATTTTAAGCTCGAACAAATTTTGGGTTAGGGTCAGGCTTAAGCCAATCTAATCTGACCCTATTTGAAAAAAAAAAAAAAAAAGCTAACACAAGTTTTACACACGCACACATCACAATATCACACACGCACACAACACAGATGACAAATCACACACGCACACTTCACTTTAAACCGTAAATCACATACACTTACACAAAGTCACAAAAACCCTAAGTCAGCCACTTAGCAACCGTCCTATCAGCCAGCATCGTGACCGTCCGTTGCACACCAACCAATCAACCATTTGTCTCACTATCGCATGCTGCATGCAGCTTGCTCCAACTCCAATTGCAATCAGTTGCGTGACGCTACGACGTAAACCAACCACCCTTTGTCGCCGTCCTGCCAATAAAAATTTTTATTTTCCAATAAAAATTTGATTTAATTAATAATATAATTAAAATTAATCCGAATATCTGGCTTTCCGGATGCACTTGCATTTGGATCTGCATCCGCATCCGTACGGATTCTCATTTTTAGACTCTAGATCCGTATTTTTTAATATGTGGATCCGAATTTTCCGGATCTTTGCAGATCTGGGCTGGACCCAGATTATTCTGCCATCCCTACCAGTGCCTGCTAGGCTTTGCAATTTGGCCCGACCTTATTTTTTGCATGACTAACCCTATTTTAGGTTTTAGGGTTTTAATCTGAATTTTTGGGTCTCGGACTAAAATTTTTAAGCTCAAACAAATTTCGGGTTAGGGTCAGGCTTAAGCCGATCTAATTTGACCCTATTTGAAAAAAGAAAAGAAAAGCTAACACAAGTTTTACACACGCACACATTACAATATCACACAAGCACACAACACAGATGACAAATCACACACGCACACTTCACTTTAAACCGTAAATCACATACACTTACACAAAGTCACAAAAACCGTAAGTCGGCCACTTAGCCGCCGTCCTATCAACCAGCATCGTGACCGTCCGTTGCACACCAACCAATCAACCATTTGTCTCGCTATCGCATACTGCCTGCAGCTTGCTCCAACTCCAATCGCAATCAGCTGCGCGATGCTACGACGTGAACCAACCGCCCTTTGTCGCCGTCCTGCCACGTCTGCCAGCCAGCCAACGCACACGTTCTGCGGCTTCTGCCGTCGGCATTAGCTATTTAGCTTTGGTAATTTTAATTTCATAAATATTAATTAATGTTTTTCATTTAAGCTTATAATTGAATTTATAATTTAATAATTTTAGCTAAATATATTCATGTTAATTAATTAATTATGTAGTTACTGTAAATATTATATTATGGCTACATATAAGGCTCTATATAGGGTTTATTTAATTATTATGTTATAATTGTAAATTAAGTTTAATCATATCTTACATTTATAATTTCATAAATGTTAATTAAATTTTTTCATTTAAGCTTATAAATTTATTTATACTTTTAGCTAATTATATTCATAATGATTATGTAGTTACTATAAATATTATATTTTAGCTAAATGTAGCCTTATATAAGATTGTAAATATTAATTATTATGTTGTAATTGTAAATTAAGTTTAATCATATTTTGAGTTTATAAATCAACTTAAAATTTAGATGTTCAATCATATTTTTAAGTCTATAAATTAATTGCAACTTGTTACGCATTTAATTTAGGTCATTATGTCAAATTCGTGTGAGGATTTTCATATTGTTGAAGGGAATAGTAATGATGTCATTCCTCTTGGAGGGGTCCAAGAAGTTGAAGGAGTTGAAGAGGCATCCCTTGGTGATAATGGATTACAACAAAGTAGTTATAAAATAAAAGCGAGGTGTGCGAGAACCTTCTTATGTTTGGGGACACTTCACCAAGGTAACCATTAATGGCGAATTGAAGGCGAAATATAATCATTGTCAAGCTAAGTTGGTAGCATTTGGTCATAAAGGAGCCTCACATTTGGATAGACATTTGAAAAGATCATGTAAGGCAAGGGTGTTCCCTCAATTTTTGATGGCTTACAAAAAACTCTTAGCGTGACGAGGAAAGATGATGGAACAAGTTGTATTGAGACGAGAGAATTTGATCCAATTGTTGCTCGGCAAAAGATAGGAACTTTGGTTGTAAAGCATGAGCTACCATTTAATTTTGTGGAAAATGATGCATTTAGGGATTTGATGTCTTATGCCAACCCTTTGGTGAAGAATTTGAATAGAAACACTTTAAAGATTGAGATTCTTAAATTGTATCAAGCTAAAAAGGCAAAAACAATGGCTTTGTTGGAGAATAATGATAGTAGGGTGGCAATTACTATAGACATGTAGACTGCAAGTAATCCAAAGAAGGGGTACATGGTTGTTACGAGATATTTTGTGGACAAGTCTTGGCGGTTACAAAGTCGAATTTTAAGGTGCTTTTCTTATTAATTAATATTTATTTTAATTCAATTTAATTAATTCTAAAATTTAGATTTTTGGTGATAAATAGGTTCATTTATTTGCAAAGTTGATATTATGTTTACTTATTTCTAATTCAATTTAATTAATTCTAAAATTTAGTTTTTTGGTAATGAATAGGTTCATATATTTGCCGGCTCCGCATACCGCTAAATTTCTTTATGAAGCATTTTTTAAATGTATGTTGGATAGGAATGTGGATAGAAGGATATCGGTTGTAACTTTAGATAATTATTCCACTAATGATGCTATAGTTGATAGGTTGATGGGATTGATTTCAGTTGATTATATGTTAATGGGTGGGGATTTTTTTCATATGAGGTGTGTGGCTCATATTTTAAACCTAATTGTGAAGGAGGAGATAAAAGTGATTGAGGAGTGGATTAAAAAGATTAGGGATAGTGGGGCTTGTTGGACCGGCACACCAAAGAGGGCGGAAACTTTTGAGATGGCTGCACGACAATTACAAGTTAAGTGTGAGAAAAAGTTGGTACTTGATTGTGTAACTAGATGGAATTCTACATATGTTATGCTTAATGTTGCTGTGAAATATAAAACAGTCTTTTCTAAACTGCAGCAACGCGACAAACACCACACCTTCTTGCTAACATATGAGGAATGAGAAATGGCTGAAAAAGATGTTGGAATATTTGTTGCCGTTTTACTCGATGACAGAGTTATTTTCAGGTACGCAATATCCCACATCCAATCTTTTTTTTACAATGATATGTGAAATAAAGATTAATTTGGATGAATGAGAAATTTTTTATGTGCCTGTGGTTAGAGAAATGACTGGTCAAATGATTATGAAATTTGATAAATATTGGGCCCAAATTCATGGGATTTTGGTGATGACGGTTATTCTTGATCCGAGATTTAAGATGCAATTGGTTAATTATTATTTTCCACAACTTTATGGTGAGGGTGCTACAAATGAGATTCAAAGGGTACGCAATTTAAGTAATGATTTGGTTAAGTTTTATGAAGGTAAGAATGGGAATGTGAGTGTTGCGGTTGTTGGTGAATCTTTTTCGATCAATGTTCGTTTTAATTTTAATGTAGGAACTAGCCGTAAATTTTTTAATATAAGTAAGTTTGAGGCATTTGTAAGGCCAAAATAATGAGACCATGGTATCGAAATCCGACCTTGAGAGGTATTTAGAAAAGCCTTTAATCAAATCCACTCCGAACTTTGATATTCTGAATTTGTAAAAGGTGAACCAGGGCAAATACCCCATTTTGGCTCAAATGGCCAAGGATATCTTAGTCGTTCCCGTGACAACTGTTGCCTCTGAATCTGCATTTAGCACTGGAGGTAGAGTTTTGACTCCACATCGGAGTAGACTTCATCCTCTGACATTGGAAGCGCTTACATGCACTTAACGTTGGATATGGGCAAACTCCAAAGGTATTAATACAAATAATGTACAAAATATTTAAATAATTACTTTAGTAATAATTTTAAAAACTTAAATTATTTTCTCACTCTCTTTTTCTTTCTTGTTTTTTACAGGTAAAATTCTGGAAAGTGAAATTTTTAGTGGAGAGGAATTTGTTGATGAAGATGAAAGTGACCCGCAAGTGTTGGAGTAGTTTTTTTTTTTAAATGTTTGGTTGTGGAATTGAATTATGAGTTTTTATTTGTATAAAACATTTTTTTAATATTGGGTTGTGGAACTAAACTGTGTGTTTTTATTTGTATAAGACATGAATTTTCTATTTTTTATTTTTTATGTTGGATTTAGAGATGGCCAATGGGTTGGGCGGGATGAGGCACGACACGAGCACGTTTCGGTAGGGCACGAGACACGACACAGCACGCACGTGGGCTGTGCCAGGCCTAGAATTTTAGGTACGCGGGTCTTAAAAGCATAGCACGATTAAAGATGGGCCAAAACATAGTACGTGAAAAGGCACGTAATAAACACGCTTCATTGGTGGGCTAAGCACACGGTCCGTGGGCCAAAGTATATCAAAATAAAAAAATTTAAAGAAAAATAAATATAAAATATCATGATTTTATAAATATCTTGAAATTAAATTTTTTTAATATATATTTTTAGCATAGGCCTTTTAAATTAATTTAAGCTCTTTTATTAAATGGATAAATAAATATCATGATTTTATAAATGATAAATAAAAAATTTTACGACATTAATATTTCATTTATGAAATCATAACTTAGTTAATAGTTAATGGAGATATGTTTCATTTGTGAATGAAATATTTTTCATATTTATGCACAAAAAAATAAAATTATGAACAAAATATTTTTATGATAAATTAAAAATTACATTTTCATTCAATAGAATTTATGTGCAATTATAATATTAGTAGTTTAAATAAAATTAGATGTAATTTTTATTCTAGAATTTTAATTTTATTTTTCATTAATTATTACTATGATCTATGAAATTATTATTATTGTTGTTGTTGTTGTTGGTTTTATTATTAGGCTGGTGGGTTTGAATAAAGCACGCCAAGCACGTGGGTTTTTTTAGGCACGCTAGACATGTGGAAAAAAAAATTGATGGGCTTTTTTTGGGCTAGTCACTAGGGTCGTGCCAGACTGCCAGGCCCTTATTAAAAAAAAAAGTGGGCACGGCACGGCTCACAAGCCCGCGTGGGCCGACGTTTGGTGGGCCGTGCCGTGTCGACTATCACTAGTTGGGTTATTGAATTGAATTGTGTATGGTTAAAATTATTGTGGAATTACATTGTGTGTTTTTAATTTAATTGTATTGTGTATTTTTCATGTTGGATTTTAGAATTAATTTATGTGTGGGGTTGAAATGGTTGTGGAATTGAATTGTGTTTGAAATAGTTGTAGAAATTGAAATTGAACTGTGGGGTGGAAAACAATTTCGGTGGGTACGGATTGGGCCCGACCCGATTTCCGACCCTAACTTCAAATTTTTTTGATCGGGTCAGGCTCGGGCTTGACCTTTTGCCATTCGTAGTACTGCCTGCCACTGTCCATTGTCCGAAGACCGAAACATTGAAACTTCAAATCCCAAACTGATTAATCTTCATCTCCGGCAATGCAATCACCGGAAGATTCCGTGCCGACCCCTCGCGTCCCCGCCGAAAATTACGGCAGCGGCGACGGCAGAGAAGCCGCCGTCGCGAAAACCGCGGGGTTTGTGGTGTTCTCTGGAATTGCAATCAGCATCCTCAAAGCTTTAAACCCGCTCAACAAAAACAGAAATGAAACAACTCAGCCTCAGCCGATCGCCGAGTCGACTCAGCCCATCCAACCTCCTCCTCAACAGCCCATCGTCACGGTATATTTTTGCACTAACTCATTTAATTTTTTCTTTAAAAAAAATTCTTCGTAATTCCTTGAATCTTTTTTTGCTTTTGTTGATAATAAGAAGCCTAGCATATGTACGGAGAAAAGTGAGCCGGAGCCCGCATCGTGTAGAACAGTTGAGATAGTAAGGGGAGATACACTTTGGGGACTCTCTAGAAAATATGGGGTATGTAAACCGCTTCTTCTTTTTGGAGAATTTTGATCAAATTATGTTGCTTCTTGTTATAATGGGCTGTTTGAAATGTAATTTGAATTGTTTCTTGCTATTTATTTTGTGTTTTGTTTTGGGGATCTTTCTTTAGGTGTCAATTGATGCAATCAAAGAGGCTAATGGGCTCTCAGGGGACACAATCTATGCCGGGAAGAAGCTCATCATTCCATGATGTAATTTCTAGCTCTTCATATCTTTTGTTAATATGCATCACATGGTTGGACGAAGAGCTTGTACCCATTCTGTTACAGTTTTGTCTTGAGAAATGAAATATGTTTCTTGTTGCGGCCGTTCGGTAGAAAATATGTTAATGGACAGCCATTTAGTTAGAATATTGCGACCTTTCGTTTTGTTAAATTTGCATTAGATTGTTCTACTGCTTGATTCTTTTCTGCTTTAATTTTTCAAGTTATGAGGGTTGAAGATGCATATTTTTTAGTGAAAGCTCTGATCTTGCATTTGGCAGCATTAAATTGCTGTAAAGAGATGGTTGCCAGGGGTGATAATTTTTGTAGATGAAAGTTGCACTTATTGTCCCTGCTACGGAATGTTTATGTTTTGGAATGTTTGGCACACTGCTAAAAGCTATATATTTTGTGGTGAAAATAATTTGGTGCCTTCACTCTTGAACACGTGTTCTTCTTGATCCGAAAGCATCATGGTCTTTTTTTAGCATGTCATTCATTCTTATTCTTTCATTTATTTCTGAAGTTAGTTTGGAAGGTAACTTAATGCATATAAGTCTATCGCAAGATGCTAAGTTGCCCATGTTATTCCTCGAAATTTTGTTTAAATTTTGCAAACATTAGGCATTGGTTAGAGGTTTACTGGAGTTTTTTTTAATGCTGACATAACAATGGAATTGGATGGAGTTGGTCACTTTTTTCAGAAACATTGATGAATGGCACCTTCAACATCATTCAATTCCAATTCCATGGCTTAGTTCTCGCAGCAGAATGCATCATTAGTCTCTTTTCTTCAGTTAATGCAACTTCTTAAGCCCATCCTGGGAACATTTTTAGGGATTTCTTTTTATCAAGAAAGGTTTTTCATGCTCCAAGTAGAGTGAAAGATGGATATAGTCTATGCATTTGCTTTTTATTTTTAATTTTTTTTCCCCTTGGAATGGCCGTCATGCCGTGAAAATCTGAGTTTGCTGATCTTTGATGCCAAGTGAATAGAACCCAAAGTTAAAGATCCAGCAAAAGCCAGTAGTATCATGAAGAGGAAAAGAGAGAGAGAGAGACAGAGAGAGAGAGGGGGTTTTTCAAATATCTGTTTTGATATAGTTGCAGAACCTGACTACCTGGGTACAAATTGGCCTTTTATGGATGCTAACTTGAATGCGCGGCCATGTCTCATGTTCTTTTGTTTTTGCTGCAAGTGTTTAGCATGAAAGGTCGCCTATATTAAACATGATGGTAATACACTATTGAAACGGAATTAGGAATTCAGAATTCCTGACTAATTGCTTTTGCATATTGGTGGAAGTTGCAGAGACATACATAGTGAAAAGGAATAACAAGAAAGGCTACTATAACTATGCAGCGTTACCTTCAGCTCTGTTGTGATTAGCTCTGTTGTGATTAGCTTAGCTGAAATTAAAAGCTTATGCGTCATTCCCAAGAAACGATTCTGTGCGTATCTGAAGTCTTTGTTCCATTATCAGTTCAAAATCGTGAGACCAATGCAAGGATTTTTTCCCCCTCTTCACCGTTTGTAAAGTGTTAAAACTAGTGAGCAGTCAGGATGATAGTAAGGAGAAACATGAATAATCACTTGAGAAAAAACAGTGTCCATATTTAGTATCTGCGATTTTTAGTGCAGCTAAGCCATAATCTTGATAATAAAATTTAAATAGACAAATAACAAAATATCTTGAACTACCGAAAGCATCTAACTCAGGTTTGCAAAACGCCAAGTAATAGCCAGTGTCTACAAACATCAACACTATAAATGCAAAATCGTCATCACACAAAGGGCTTAAGCACCAATATTCTGGGACTTGTTGAGGATCACACCTTCGTATTTGACCTGGAACCATTTCATTGCATCTTCCTTCGTGACACGGTGCTGAATCCCAACACGAGACTTGCACCTACGGCGGCGACCTACACGATAACCCGGGCGCTCCAGAACCACAAAGAAATCCATACCATAAATTCCAGTGGAAGGATCATACCTGAAACATGGAAGAAATGATCAATATAGTAATAATAAAAAGATAATGCAAGTTCTAAAACCAACAAGGGCAATCGCTTCACAAATAGTCCCAATCTCTCAAAATAGGTGTGCTATCATTTACATGTTCTAAATATTATTAATCAAAAATCAAATTATTTGTACAAAACCAACCATGCAATGGATACTTGTCAAAATCGAAGCAATGTCAACTCAATACATTAACAACCCAGATAAAAACTGATTTGCAAAATGACACTTTCAAGCTAACACAACTACAGTCACAAAAATTCAATGAAATATGCTTACTTGATTCCAAGATCAATATGCTCTTGAATACCAAAGCCAAAACAGCCAGTGTCACTGAAATTCCGACGCAGAAGCTCATATTCCTTCACCTTCAATCCACTCTCCAAAAGCTGCATTGCCTTGTCACCTCTAACAGTCACATAGCATGCAATCTTCTCATTACGTCTGATCCCAAAAGACCGAACAGTGTACCTGGCTGTTAATCACAAAAACAAAAAATGAAAAAATAAGTAACTGCAAAATTGACCCCCAAAAAAATGCAGCAAAAATAAATTATTATGGTTGATACTATCGCAACTACCACACAAAATCCAAGACCAAAAAACTCCTATCCCCAGTACAATACTTAAAGGGGGACATTTTAAAAGAACAGGGAGAAGAAATAGTTTGGGACTTTGGGTTTCATCATCAACATTGGCGTGCTTGAAAACATAGGGATTGCAAATTGTCCAGTTAGCTCAAGTCATCATATATGAGAAACTAGGAAGTTATTAGCATAAAAACAACTTAAATGTTGATCGTTAAGATGATATACAAATCAAATCATCTCAACTAATGACAATCACAAACACTGTAATATTCATTTACCGAAAAGCTTTCTCTTCTCAAATAAATTCAAAACAGAGACCAAAAAAACCCAATCAATCAAACAGACTTGTTCCAAATATATTTACATCCATTACTAGAGATCCCAGCAATGGAGAACAAAAAACAACATAATCCAAAAACAATCCCAGTGGACTTGACATAAAGAAAATAATACTACTAAAGAAACCACTAATTTATTCAGTTTTCTTCTCCAAAAATCCACAAAACAATAAAACAAAAGACAATGAACAACTGCAGTATGCAGAAAATGAGCAAACCTGACTTATCAGAATCTCACAAATTAAAAAAATCCAACTGAAGAAAGAGGTTATTTGCATTGGACACACCCTTATCACATTCTTGAGCACAATATAAAGAGAGATCTAGAATCCAGAGCCCCTAAAGCTTTGACTTTCTTTTTAACAAAATCCTATTTTTTATAATAATAAATAAAAAGAAATAAAATAAATAAAATACCCTTGGAGAAAACAGGTGTCTGTCCACTGAGTTGCTCCAGCACCTGCGCATTGTATAAATAAACATGAAAGTTAACTAAATACACATAAAAAGCTTTAACTTTAATCATTTAAATAAATAAAATAAAAAGAAAGAAACAGGGTATTCATTGAAGACCTTAGCGGCTCTGGTGAGACGATCTCCACTTTCACCAACGGAGATGTTGAGCACAAGCTTCTGAACCTTAATTTCCCTCATGGGGTTCGAAAGTTTCTTCTCTGAAGCCTGTTCCCATTTAATTAAATTTTATTTAATCAATGAATCAAAGCCAAGCATTAACGTAAATACAAAAGAACAAACAGCTGAAATTAATTGAAAATGAAATGGGAAGTCGAAATTCACAGAGATACGGAGAGGGAAAGAGGGAGAGACCATTCGGGTTTGCTGATGATGAGTTACTGCCGCTGCTCAGTGAAGACGGAGACGGAACAAACCCTAATATGTAAGAGTGATGTTGAGTTACATACACTAGGGTTTTTGATGGCTTCCGACTTTATGGTGAGTGACGAAAATGCCCCCGTTATTCAAAAGGTGGGGTGCATTCGGGATATGGCTAGTGTGCTAGGAAAAACATTCAATTTCTTTCCCTAACCTTAGGCCCATGATTTGGTTATTAAGAGTCATATTATCATAACCTCGCAAATTATTTCACCGTCCTCCACTTTTCAATTTATCTTATTATTTTTCAGAATTATACTTATTAAAAATATTATTTTTACTTTATTTTATTCTATCTTCTCCCTATCTCTATAGCATAACCATTACCTCCACAACTTATTTTCATTAACAACTACTCCACCATCACTACCATCACTGCATATCTTCTTCGCCATCAACCATCACCTCCACCAACATATGATGAGTTTCGATATTTGATTTTTGTTAAATTTTATAAACAAACGGTAGATTTTGTTATTATTGATGATATTGATTTTAATTTTGTGTAATAATCAAATATTCTATTTTATTTGGGATTTGATTAGAAGCTGATATTCAATTTAAGTTGTGAGAGATGATCTATTGAGGCCATTAGAGAAGAAAAATATTTATTTTTTAATTGAGGATAATTTTGGAATAAATAGTATTAATTAAAAAAGTGGGAACTAGTGAGATAAATGAGAGGTTAAATATCACTATTCAATCTTTAAATGTTCATGTTAAGTTCAGCAAGCCTAAAAGTACTAGTGAATCCACAATGAAGGACTTTCTTCAACTGGCCAAGCATTTTCAGTTTTTATCCATTCAATAGTTTCATTTCCCAGATAATGAAAAAGTAATGAATTCAATTTTTAATGATCTCTTCATTCAAGGGCTCGTTTGATAATGCTGTAATTTTTTAAAATAATTACTATTAGTTGTGATGTAGAAATAATCAATTATAAAGAGAATCAGTTAAATATTTGATAAATTTTGTTTTTAAAAATGCTATGAGTTTAAAAAACAGTCGTATATATTTGGTAAATATTACTTTTAAAATATTATGAAAATGCAAATGACTTAAATAAATATAAATATATAAAATTTATTTACACATTTTTATTTTATTAATTATATTTTTTTTTATCTCAATACAATTGGTAATAATAGTATTCTCTTCAAAAGTAATGATTTTATCCATTCAATAGTTTCATTCCACTAGTAATGAAAAAGCAATGATATCAACATCTTAATGATCTCTTAAATGTCAATTTGATAATACTGTTGTTTTCTGAAATAATTATTGTTAGTTATGATATAGAAATAATCAATCGTAAAGAGAGTTAATTAAATGTTTAATAAATTTTATTTCTAAAAATGATATGAGTTTTAAAACAGTCGTATATATTTAGTAAATATTGCTTTTAAAATATTCTAAGAATGCAAATGACTTAAATAAATATAAATATATAAAATTTATTTACACATTTTTATTTTATTAATTGTATTTTTTTATCTCAATAGGTAATAATAGTATTCTCTTCAAAAGTAATGATTTTATTTCCTAATCGAATAAGAATAATTTTATATTTTTATAATATATGTCAATTCTTCTTTCATGCAGATGCCCTTATTTGTTAAGCCATGTAAATTAATAGAGTTAGTGCTGACATACTGGTAAATAGCATGCCCCGTTAAGAAATATGAAGAAGCCTACACCTAAGAATATGTGTGTGTGTGTATAAATTTTCAAAATTAAATTTTTGAAAAATTATTCTGCCAAATTTTTTTTTTAAATAAGGAAAATTATCACTCGTATACCCTTAAGATACACTTTTATCAAACGTACTACAACACTTTCAATGTGTTTCAGTCATCCACCTTAAGTTGACAAAATATGTTTGTCGTCTACTAAACTGCTAATTGTCGCTTGATAGTTAATGGAATTGTAGCAAATTGATGATTTTGCCTTTGGAACTTAAATTAAGGTAAAAAGAAATTATTAATTGTGTACCTTTAAATTATCATATTATCGCTTGTATACTATTAAATTATCACTTGTATCCCTTTTTTCCATATGAAAAAACTAAATCACCCCTCTGATGTTATCACATTTAAACTGTAAGTAACAATTTAGTAGACGACAAATACATTTTGTTAACTTAAGGTGGACGACTAAAACACCCTAATGTTGCGTTTATTTCCCGAATTAGGGAATCAAAATTATTTACAGCGTTTACTACGCAAAATAAAGTCGGGAAACGGAATCAAAATCGTGAGGCCCACCACAATTTGGGAATGAAGAATGGGAGACTCATTCCCAAGGGGGAGGTGGAAATGAGTCTCCCATTCCCCATAATGACTATTTTCCTCATCTATAATTAATTAATATATTATTATAATTAGTTAATTAATATACTATTATAATCATTACTAATATAATCATTTTAATTAATTCATATATTATTATTAATTAGTTAATATACTATTATAATAATTATTAATATGATTATTACTATTGATTAATATATTAATATATTATTAACAATAATATATTTAAAATTATAGTTTTTGAATAAATAATCACAATAATTAATATATTTTATATTAATTATTATTATAATTAATTAGTATATTATTTCAATTAATTAATTAAACAATTTACATTTATTAATTAATATATTATTGACAATAATTAATAATAATAATAATTTTTGAATAAATAATCACTATAATTAAAATATAAAATAATAATTATGACAATAATTCATTAAGTACTTTTTAGTAATTTGTTACAATCTAACTTATTCCGATTCCGATTTCAAGATAAAATAAGTACATCAATGGAATTTTAGTCCATTCCAATTTCGATTCCTGTAGGTCAAGTAAACAATTTATTCTGACTCCCATTCCAGCTCATTCCCATTTCAGCCCGTTCTGATTATTGACAAGTAAACACAGTATAAAAGTGTTGTAATATGCTTAATAACAAAGTAAATTAAAAGGTATATAAGTGATAATTTTCCAAAAATTAATAAACACTAAAATTTAACTTTTAATTTTTCAAAATCATTTTTAAGCCTTCAAAAGTAGTCTCAAATGAGCCATACTAACATGTAATTAATAGCTTCTACGAAGTGACAGTTATAGATAAATTATCAAAATCATTGGAATTTTGGATTTTCTAGTATTAGTTAATAAAAAAAAAAGTGAAAATGTAAAGTATTATTCTAATAATAATAAACTAATGATTTGAATTCTGTATAAACATGTGTTTAAGAACTGTAAGTTAGATAGAGTACACAATTCAATGAAATTAATGAAGTGAGCTCATGAGAAGAACATCCAGCCAATATTGACGTCAGTTTATACACAAATGTATCGGCAAGAGTTTGTACCCATCATTATTGGTAGGAAAATGAGAATGTGAATCAATTATACATAATTATATATCAAGCTACTTTAATATTATGTTGGTCCGAATTGGAAGCCACTGTGAATGATAAGCTAGGGCAAGAGCATCTTGCTTTCTCAAGCAGTGATACCAACTTTTTTTCCCACTGCAATTGGGATCTCATGCCAAAGGAATTCATTCCTTCGTGATCTTCAGTCTTAAAAGCGCGCACTGGCTTATAATCGAATCTATCCTGAAGCTTTTTGCCTTCGCGTGCAGCTGTGTGGTTCAGGAATGAGGAACAATGTGTAACTTTTTTAATCTGTTTTAGTAAACAGCTCAAAAAGAATATCAGTTCTATCGATCAGGAATTGTTACGTTATCAAAAAAAGAAAAAAAGAAAAAATCTTCATCTAATTAATACGTGTATACGTACTTTGTCCTCTTAAGAGAGCTGTTCTGTTTTGCAAGCCATGCTTATGAATCGCCAAGTTACGCGCGGCGGCATTCTCAGTAAAGATTTCTGTAGCATATTTTAGCGACCTGTCTGTGATCCAAGACACAGATTATTACTTACTTGACCATAATTTGATTCTGTTAATTAATTACTATCATCCGTGAATTGGGCTTTTAATTTGGCACCAGATAAGATGATGCCCCAACTAAATCATCACGCAGCTATACCGCATGCACAAACATGAAGAATGGAAACAAGCTGATAACAAGAAAACTTTGCAATACCTAGCCCGGATGATCTTATTTAGAAAAATACAACATATGCCAGAAGGCACTTAATAGACACAGCCATCATACACATATAAATGTATATGGATTATTCAATCCAAGAGGAATTAATAGGGAAGCGTTTGTAGCGATAGGTTGAATTGGTACAAATTTAGAAGTTTACTTCCACTTCTTTCCTCCATGCTTTCCATGCCTGAAGCCACCGTAGTTCTTTCCATGCTTGAACTTGCCGTGATGGTGCCCGCCGTACCCATGGTGTGACATGTGGTGAGTACCATAAGCAGAAGCAGCCCCGGCTAACAGTCCCCCTACGCCACCATATCCTAATATAAAAACGTACCATAAATGTATAAATAAGTCAACAGCTTCAGAAATTAATAAACAATAACGCGAATTAACATTCAAATCAAAATATATCTGCAGATTCAAACCTGAATGATGAGGTGGAGCATACAGGCCGGTACTGTAACCAGATGGCGGGTACCCGGCAACTGGAGAATATCCATATCCCTGCGGAGGGTAACCTTGCGGCGGATAAGCTGCTCCTGGTGGAGGAGGATAGTACTGTGCCGGAGGAGGATATCCATAACCTGGAGCTCCGTATGAGAAGTGCCTCCTGTCTCCCATGTTAATTTTCTGATGATATATAGAAAGCTACCCTTGTGCTGTGTGTGAAACAATTCTAAACAAGAAGGTAGCGAGGGAGGATACTCAAGTTAATATAAACGCTTCTTTTTATAAGCAATCTTTTCAACTTTTGATCCTGCGTGTGAACTGTGAAGAGAATATTTTGGATTAACATGTGTTGCAATTTGCAAGAGCAATCAGCCCCAAATATTTTGTTCGTTGGAGAAAGAATAAAAAATTTAATTAGAGGATTCTTTATGATATATTAAAAAAAAATTGAAAGAATCTCTTTTAGGTTCCGTTTGATATAACTTTTCAAATATGGTTTATTTAAATAGAGTTTTTATAAAAAAAAAATTAGTTGTTTGGTTATCAATGAGAGTTTGTATTAAAAATTATAAAATTATTTTAATAGATAAGTTATTTAAAGTTATATTATAAAGAAATGAAATAAGATTATGAAATAAAGAAATGATATTTTAAATATTTTTATATTTTAAAAAAGTTTCTCAACTTTACTTTAAAAAACTCAAAATTCAAGTTTTTGCTAGTAGAAACAAAATAATTTATTTAATCTTCAAAAACTCTATTAAAAAAAAACCAAACAACAAGAAAAAATTTGAAAAGAACTTAGGGGATTAAATTAACATTTATAATTATTAGATAAACCATACTAAACAAAGCACTTAATTCAATTTTTCTGACAACTAATTTTTTAGATTGATTTCGTGAAGCACTCATTAATGTGAACCAAATCTTTAATATACAATTTGTTTTTTTCGCATATTTTTGTCGGCAATAATGTTATTAAATCGACTTTCTAATTATTACAGTGACCAATTGTGCATATATATATTTTTAAAATGAATCACTATATTTGATATATTAAACTAAAGTGATTTTTTTTGGGTTTTTGTGATGCAAATTTGAGATACCAACTTCACAAGATAACGTTACCTTTTGCTAAAGATGTTTTGATTTCACAAGTATAAAAGAAATTATTTGATACCAAGATTATTCCTAAAGTGAGATTGATTAGAATAATTATTAGTTGTTATTTCTAAACTAGAAGGAAAGTTTTTGTTTTGGTTGAAAAATCAAGGGTAACTATTTGTTTAGCTTATATATTTTGACTTAAGTATTCATTTAGTTTATATATTTTAAAAAAATCTCAATTTACTAATATTATTAAATATGTTACATTCTTATTCTTATTTTTTCTTTTATTTTTACAATAATACCCTACCAACAATATTCTTAAAATTAATTATGTTATCTATAAAACAAAAGTTAATTAGCAAATTGACCAATAATTATTTTTTAGTAAATTAATCAATAGATATCAATATGACAGAGCTAGTATTTTTTGTACCTTTATAACAATCTTACTAATAACTATTTATAAATAAATTAATATCAGTCTATTTGAAGTAATGTTCAATATCTTTGCAACAGTCTTACTAATAATTGTATATAAAAATTTAATTGACCAAATTAATCCTAAAAGTAAATAAATAAGATAAAATTTACATAAATTTTATTTCTTTAATTAACATTTTTTTCATTATTTTCCCTAAGAATATTGTTACAAGGTGATTATTGTAAAATGAAAGAAAAATTAAGGGTAGGAACATGATATACTTAATATTAGGAGTGTCTTGGGATTTTTTTAAAATATAGGGATTAAATGAGTTCTTAAGTCAAAACATAATGATTAAACGAGTATTTACCCAAAAATTAAATTAACTTCAATTAATGAAAAAGAAATCGAGACCAATCAATACTTCTTGTTAGAGAAACAAATTATCAAAAGATTTAATATTGTTAATGAAATGGATTTAAAATCTAAAAATAATAATCATTTTTGCAGATAAAATATTGGAAAAAATTTTGCTCATAAGAATTGGATTTTTGGCACCTAAGGAATGAGATGGATTAATTAAAAGACAAACACAGAATGCGTATATGTATATTAATCTGGAAAATACTATGGAAGACAAGTATGCATTCCTCCACAGACCCCCAGGGGTTTCATTTATTTATTGAGAGCACATTTCTTATTAGATACAAGAAGCCAGAAAGCACTTATAGTTTAAAAGTAACTTAAACACAAACATCATAAAGATGTATGAATATTATTCAAGGTACAGGTAATCGGATCTTCACTTCCACTTCTTCAACTTTCCTCCTCCGTAGCCGTGGCTGTGGCCATGGCCGAAGCCACCCTTGTTCTTTCCATGGCTACCGTAGTGCCCGTGGGGAGCCGCATGGTGGGTGCCATAGGAACCCCCGAATCCACCATGATGAGAATAGCCAGTACTTGGAGGGGATGGGCCGGCAGGGTAACTGGTGACGGGGTACCCGCCTTGTTGAGGATAAGCCGCGTACCCTGCTGATGAGTAGCCACTTGGCGGGTACCCTGCTGAGTAGCCACTTGGCGGGTACCCAGCTGAGTAGCCACTTGGCGGGTAGCTCTGTGGCGGATAAGCTGCTCCCGATGGAGGATAGCTCTGTCCTTGAGGACACGATCCATATCCAGGACCGCCAAAGCCAAACAGCCCTTTGTCACCTCCCATAGTCGTCAGCAAATATAACTGGTTTCCGCAATAAAGATATTATAAACTGATTAGATTCAGACACACACATCATGCATAACAAATACAGGTTCCAATTAATAAAAAAATATCATTACTGAATCCAAAATCAACATTGAATCACTTAAAGTACTAAAGTCTAAGAGTTAAAAAATGATACTAATAATAGATGATTGATTGTACCCAAATGAGTTTATTGAACTACACCCTCGTATTATTAATGCTCTTATTCAACTTCACCAAAATATTAAACATATAGATAATGATAATTATAGGAAGTAATTAAACGAGATAGAAAGCTAACCTTCAGTAATGTGATACCCGAAAGTTCTACACACGACGAGAGCAAATTAAAGACAGAGGTGCCTAAAAAGCTCATTGGTTTTAGCTTTTATAGGCAATTCTCGACCTGACATGGAATATGAGAATCTCTACAAATTACAATTGTCTTAACATCTGTTGCAAGAGCCACCGCACGTGCTCTGGAGAGAATATGATTGTACGAACTGTATATGAATGATTTATTAAAAAAAAAAAAAAGATAAAAAATATTTTTTAATCGAATTTTATGATGATAAGACTTTGCTTTTATTCTCGAATCTCGAACAATTATTGATAGGGTATCAATCTTCAATAATTCGTGTTTAGGCATAATCTTACAAGTTAATATGCCACATCGAAATTACGAATTATGCCCCTAATATATTATTCTAAGTGATTAGGCAATTGAGTTATCCATTTTATCAATTATGATGTCATTATACATTATCATAAAGTTTATAAAAATTAAGAAAATCAAATTATTTAATGGTGCTTAGGCTGTAGAATTATAATAATGTTACACATACGAATTGTTTTCTGGAAGCTTTTCTATATAAATTGATTTCATATTATTAACTATCGCCACATAGCCGACATTATTTATTTATATATTACTTAATTGTTACTTTTGGTGATTTTGTCCTTCACAGTTTTTATTAGCTTATATATGGAGCTTGTATCTGTATAATGTTAGGAAACAAAACCTTTAATTTATATAAAATTAAAAAAAAAATTCAATTGTATTTAATGAAAATTATTCGTGTGAGCCGTGATTATAATCATACAATATATTATTTTTTTATATCTTTAAAGTTGTTTTTAAATATTTCAACTATTATGAATAAGTCAATTTCTTATTTGGATCCGCTGTGTTTATAAATAATTTTTTTTTAATAAACAAGACGAATGATAACAATTATTCCAAAAGAAAGAGAAATGGAATTCAAATTCTAAACCTCTTGTATCACCGCCAGAAAAATGAACCAATTAGCATAAAAAAATAATTTAAATATCCTTTTGGGAAAGCAAGCAGCTAGATACCAATAATCAACTGACTTTTCTACCCCTATCAGTTTTGTTAAATGACAATTATACTTATTTATCCCCATTCCTCAATTTTTTTTTATCTAAATGTAATATTTATTCATTGGATAATCTAATTATAATTTTACTAATTATAAATTCATCATTCAATAAAAACATAACAGTTCAGATAAAAATTTGGATGTCACTGCTCAAAAATTAACCTTTAATATAAATTTATCCATAATTAGTGGTTGACATCTTTGAATATTGACGTGAAAATGGAAAAAAAACAAAAACAAAAACAAAAACAAGGGAGGAAATGGCATTCACGCGCTGTGGAGCGACGGGCGCGTACGCAGGCAACTCTGAACAGAAATTGTCAAAAACTCGAAGCCGTTAAAATAAAAAAGAAAGATGAATGGTCCAACAAAGACAGTTGTGAAAAATGAAAAATAATAACAAGAAGGAAAATGGGGTCCGCCTATGTTGCAACAGTTGCAACATATCACTTTTTTTGTCGTTTTGTAATTTAACCATTGGATCCAAGATAAGAATGGTAATAGCAAATCCAACGGCAGAGTGTATTTATTTAGGTTATTTTCATTGCAATCCCCCTTGTTTTCTGAAATGTCAGGAAAAAATATAATTATTATTATTTTATTTATTGGCTTAGTTGTTAAATGATATGAATAAGAGCATCTTCAAAAACCTCTATAAATTTTACTTTTTAAATACCTATTTGCTTACTTATGTGGCAAATAGAAGGGTAAAAAAATATGATATTCTTCAAAAAAACTCTTCAAATAGAAATAAATTAATATTATTTTAATCAAATTATTATTTTTTTAAAAGAAAAGCCAATAGCAATTAAAACATTTCTCTCTCTTTCTTCAATGAAAAGTAATAAAATACAAATTGAAGAAGGAGAAATTAACTCTCTAAATTTGAAGAGAGAGAATCAATTCTTATTTGGAGAATTTTAATTGGAGTGTCTTTTGGATCTTTAAATATTAATATGGCTCTTCAAATAAATAATAAAATCTTATTTGAAGAGTCTTTTGGTGATGCTCTAAGAACTAGGAAATTTAAGAGGACTTTTGTTATTGATATTATGCAATTACAATGCATGATTCAATACTAATTTATAAGAGCCACAACTTGTTAAATATAAAATAAAGCTTATGTTTGCATCCTAACTTCATAAAGATAAATACGTTTATTTATTCCACAAATTCATAAATGTTTCATATTTTTTAATTATTACTATCATTTCTAAATCTACTCTCATTATGTAAATTTATTAAAAATTATATTTAATTATTATTATTATATTAATTATTAATATATAAATATAATATGATATAATAAAATAATATTATAATTATTATAGTAAAAATAAAAATATAATTTAAATATATTTAACGTTTCTATTAAGACAAAATTTAGCACATTGTAGTGAATTATATAATTGACCACAATCTAATTTTTAAAACTTCCAAACATAGGTAAGTAATAAATTAATGTGAACAATATTATAACAATATACAATATTATGTTCTAAGCACATTCTAATGGTGCGTTTATTAAATAAGAATCAAAATGAGATAGAATCGTAATAAGGAATCGGAATCGGAATGAACAACATTCTCATTAATGTGTTTACTTTATTTTATAATTGGAATAAACTATTATCAGTTATTAAAATGCCCTTTGTTAATTGTGTCCCTATCTATTATAATTAAAACAATAATAATAATAAAACTAAAAATAACAATTATGACAATAATGTTAATTAAAACAAAAAATTAATAAAATTTAACAATAATAATAATAACAACAACAACAAAATTAACTGAAACAATAATATTAATAATGATAATAATTAAAATAATAAAAATTATTAATAAGTTTTAATAATATTATTATTAATAAAAATAATAACAACAATAATTAAAACAATTAAAATAATTAAAATAAAAAAGTTAATATATTTTAATAATAACATTAATTTTAATCATAACATGATAAATATTAATAATAATGAATTAATTACGGTATAATAACAATTAAAATAATAAAAGTAATAAATTTTAATAATAATAATGACAGTAATAATCATAAATAATAATAATTAAAATAATAAAATTTAATAGCAATAATCTTATATAATAATAATGATATTAATAATAACAATAATAAATTAAAATTCTTTTCAAATGTCATTTTATTCTAAAAATAGATTTATATGTAAAAATTTATAACTTTTAGTTCCTATTAAATTTTACAGAAAATATAAGGTGTTGTAATGTAATAAATACAAAACAACAAAAGTTATTGTATGTTGCAACTGTTGCAACATAGGCGGACCCAAATGGGAAATGAAATGAAAAGAAGGAGATAGTCACGCAATTCGAGGTCCGTTGCAACAACTTGGAACGCCGCCCAATAAACACCTGACTTGGCAGTTGGCACATCCTCAAAGCCAAGTATATTACCAAAATCTTTCTTCGCTTATTCTTTTAAGATTAGAGCGAAAGAAGAAGAAAAATCCAATTCATTTACATGGCGATGCGGAGCTTGATATCGGAGCGGGTCTCGTGTCGGAGCTCTGTTTTAGGAGCTAGATGGATGTCGTCGTGGTGGCGGAACGTGGAGCCCGCTCCTAAGGATCCGATTCTCGGCGTCACTGAAGCTTTCTTGGCAGATCCCAGTCCTGATAAAGTCAATGTTGGAGTCGTAAGTTCCTCTCTCAATTTCAGCTGTAAATTTATATAGAAAAAAAAGGAACACAAATTCTGAGCTCAGCTGGCGATCGCAGATGAGTAGAAAAGTAGATCCCTGTAGGAACTTCAATTTATGTTCTCTCCTATAATTTTCTCTGTAGCCAAACAGGAGATTATTTATTTATTCTATTAATCATCCATTCCGTAGCTATCATTTTGGTTGACACTTGGCATGTTTTGTTTTGTTTATTCATTTTCTTTTAGTATTTTAAATTAATAAAATCATTTATCTGTTGGCTTTTGATTAATGGTGATTAAGGGAGCTTATCGAGATGATAATGGAAAGCCAGTTGTTCTTGAATGCGTCAGAGAAGCAGAGCGGAGAATTGCTGGAACCGCCAACATGTGAGCTATTTTTTGTACTTTATATTTTTTTGTTGTCAAAAATAAAAATAGTATATTACTATTTTGCAAGACTTTTTATCAACCGATAAATATTTATTCTGTTCTTTTTCGCTTTACATGTAGCAATAAGATTTGTGTGTA
This sequence comes from Citrus x clementina, assembly GCF_000493195.1. Taxonomy (NCBI): domain Eukaryota; kingdom Viridiplantae; phylum Streptophyta; class Magnoliopsida; order Sapindales; family Rutaceae; genus Citrus; species Citrus x clementina. The sequence continues at coordinate 11,358,000 of NW_006262688.1, read as the reverse complement.
TGATTTTTTTTTTTCTTTTTTTCCCCTACTTTTCTGCTTGGTTCAATTTAAAGTACCACCTTTATAACTCCACTAACGTATTCGATTCCTTTCTGTTGTCTTCTATTATTGTGTGCTTTGAAACATCATGGCCTGTTGGTGATATAAGATTCCCTTTTTGGGGTCAAAACTAGTTAGGATTTGTGGCAGTGTGGTTATGGCTTCCAAGATAGCTTTTGAATCTTTTATAGCGTCTAGGTGAATTAAATAAAAGTGCTTTTGGCCAAGTTCAAAAACATAATTTTTTCCATTTAGCTTCCTCAAGTAGAACTTCTACTAGTAGAGCTTTTGACCGAAAAATTATTGCTTGCTTGGTTGTCAATAGTAGCTTTTGGCAAAAACTCTATAGTTAGATAATTTTTTCATGATTGGAATAAAATAAAATAAGTGTATTTTAAGCTATTTACCAAACTCACACAAGGCTCAAAAGGGAAAAAAAAAAGCATACTCACACTGTCACACAAGGGGGGGGGGGGGGGGGAGGAGTTGCTAATGTCTTCTCCCATAGACCTTTAACTTCAGCTTCTTTCGGTAGATGTAAAATTTTCTTAACTAGCTCTTCTCTAGTTACAACAAAATGACACTGTACAAATTAAAAGAGCTTTTTATATAAAAAATTCTATCGGCCATTCAAAATGGGCATTCATTTGTTTTGGACTAACATTTGGTAGATGCTTTTCTAAAGCCCTTTTTTGTTTTAAAAGCACTTGTGAAGGAGCACTTCGTGCATTTCTGGAAAGAATTTCTTTTTGATACTTTTGTAAAATATTAAAAAGCAAACCCAAACACACGTTGAGTTGCATGAAATTTAGAAGGTTTGTCACTACTGTCGGCTCTTATTAGGAAAAAGAAAATATGTGAATTTTTTGCAGTAAATGTTTATTTTTTGCTTTATTTTAGTAGAATAAGGGAGGTAGGTTAAATAAACCAATACTTATTTGACTTACAACCGAGTTCAATTATGGGCTTTTATGTCTGATATACCTTGATGAAGCTAGTAGTCTTATGTTTTTATACTCTGCAGTTCACATTGCTGCTTTTCTTTGGACAGAAATGGATATGGTTTTGAAATCCAACTCCATGAAACAAATAGTCCATACGATAAACCAAGATTCAGAACAATTTAAATATGCCGTCTTTAAAAAATGATTTTTTTCAACTCGTCTGGACTGTGGCACATTACTGTGAAAGGATCGTATTGACTGTAATATCTTATGATGTGCAGTTTCCATTTTTTCGGTTTCTTAATATCTTTTGTCTTGCATTTTCTTACTTCTACTTTGTTAAGTAATTTGTTCTTTACTCCATGTGAATGTCTCAGCTTCTCCAAAATACAGTTGCCAAGTTCCAGGAATGTAAAATATATCCCTACCATATGCCCCTAGAAGCTGTGATATGTCAAAGGGCAATGAGTACATTTTTGGAAATTTAATTCTAGGAGATTAAGAACACCTTCAACGAGGGAAATACATTTGTACACATTTCTCTTCTTTTTGGGCAAACTACACTAGGTGCAAATTACCACTGCCCTAATCTCTCCTAGCTTCCTTATAAGTGTGAGTTTGTGTGAGCATAGAACATCTGTTACTTCTATTCATTACCCCTCCCTTCCTTTTTCTGCCTTTTCCTGCCCTTCTTGAAGGACGGTTGAGCTGGTTGTATAAGTAATTGGATAGGGTTGCTTTGAAATTTTTATCCTCCTCTTATTAATATTATAATTTCGGTTTCCAAATTATGAATATTTTGGTTCAGGGAGTATCTTCCTATGGGAGGGAGTGTGAAAATGGTGGAGGAAACTCTGAAGCTCGCCTATGGAGATAATTCTGAGTTCATCAAGGATAAAAGGATAGCAGCTGTACAATCTCTCTCAGGGACTGGTGCATGCCGACTTTTTGCAGACTTTCAGAAGCGTTTTCATCCTGATTCTCAAATCTACATACCTGTCCCAACATGGTCCAAGTGAGTACTGTTGCTCCCTTGCTCTATCCCTTCACAGTCAAATATTTGATATTTGTTTCTATTTTTTTAACTTTTGAAAATTTAATTATGTAGTCAGAAGTTTGCTGTTTCTTCCTCCTATTTTCTTTAATTTGAAATGTCCTCTAAGTTCTAACATGAAATTTTAACAGCCACCATAACATCTGGAGAGATGCCCATGTCACTCAAAGGACTTTTCATTACTATCACCCTGGGACTAAGGGTTTAGATTTTGCAGCACTGATGGATGACATTAAGGTAAGTATGGCCATTCTAGTTTCAGAACTGGTTTTTTTACACAACCATTAGTCATTTTCTTCTTTTTGTTTTTAGGGTTCCATTTCTTTTTCCATTTTATGTTAAATCCACAATGCTGACATTCTGTTGTTTGTTTTCTGTTTATATTCCTCTTAGAATGCACCAAATGGTTCATTCTTTCTACTTCATGCTTGTGCTCACAATCCCACTGGAGTGGATCCTTCAGAGGAACAATGGAAAGAGATCTCATACCAAATTAAGGTAAATACTTGTTGCCTAGTATTACATTTCATCTAATTTTATACTTTGATACTGACTAATTTGCCTTGTATATAATAATATGTTCATTTTCAGGCAAAAGGTCACTTCCCATTCTTTGACATGGCGTATCAGGGTTTTGCCAGTGGTGATCCGGAGAGAGATGCCAAGGCCATCCGAATTTTTCTCAAGGATGGTCACCTACTTGGATTAGCCCAGTCATATGCAAAAAATATGGGACTCTATGGCCAAAGAGTAGGATGCCTTAGGTATTGTCTTCTTATTATTTGTTTGATCATTTGGATCAATTGCATGTCTTCATGTTGTGAAGCATTTTTACAACAGTTGGCTTAAAAAAATTGGTTTGGCATTTTTTTGGATTAGCTGGAGGGTGGACATGGGTTTACCAATACCAATTGCAATTGTGCAAACCTGATTTTTCATATGATAGAATTTTATGTTCTTAATGTGATTGCTGGTTATTAATTTTGACATTATACTTCCGAATTTCCTCTGAAAATAAGATGGCCATGCATACCTGATGAACAGCTGGTTTTCCCTGGAAGTCAAAACTTAGGAACACAGCAATGGAGTTAGGAGTTTTATTTCATTTAATGAACTCTTAAAGCAACAACTCTTCTAATTTCTCATTGATGCTGTGCTAATCATTTCAGTGTGCTATGTGAAGATGAAAAGCAAGCAGTGGCTGTTAAAAGTCAGTTGCAGCAGCTTGCCAGGCCCATGTACAGCAATCCTCCTGTTCATGGTGCACTCATAGTCTCAACCATCCTTGGAGATGCAGAATTGAAGAAATTATGGCTCAAGGAAGTTCAGGTAATTTATTATTCATTGGCTTCTTTTGTTATTTATTTCATTTATATTTGGTTTTAATACATGAAGTAGTCTTCAAATTTGCATGTATAAGCAGATGAGTAAACATGAGCACAATGTAAGTGCAAACGCATGCCTTGCCGGTGATTCTGTGGGCTAGGCTGGAGGGTAAAAATTATGTATATCATGAAGGCTTTCACTTTAAAACTTTAATATAATAGAGCATAAGGAATATCCCTTGTCATGCAACCTTGCAGGTCTAGAGTTAATGTGATTAATTACTAGAACTTAGATGGGCTGCTACAATTTATACCCATATTTGGAGGGATCCAGTTTAAGCAAGAAAAACTGAAATTTGTGCAAACACTTCCGCAATTGTGTAGATGTTGTTCTTACCTAGAGTGGAATTTTCCTTGTAGATTGCCGACTATGGATGAAATTACAGACCATCAAAATTATTTCAAGAAATCATTTATTATCTCTTCCTGGAATTGTTTTCTTGTAGCTTGATTGTCCTGGAGGTGAATGCCTTGACTCTTTGTAGTTGCAAAGGTTCTTACCTCCCAACGAATAGAAAATAAAGGGAGCATACATCGTAGTTTTGAGTTTATACTGCTACTATAGTTGAACAGGCTTTAATATTATTATAGTCTTCTTTTCTCTTTTAGTATCTCCTGAATTAACAATGCTGAGAAAAGAATCCATCATTAACAATTAACTCTTTCAGGGCATGGCAGATCGCATCATTGGAATGCGAACTGCGCTTCGAGAAAACCTCGAGGAATTGGGATCACCCTTATCATGGAAACACATAACTAATCAGGTATGGCAAAATTTGGCAAATCCATCATTCAATTTCATTTGCCAAACTTATCTTTGACAGGTTTCATTTGTTTGTGTGTTAATGAAAATGCTGGCTCTTGCGAACAGATTGGTATGTTTTGCTATAGTGGGTTGACACCCGAACAGGTGGATCGTCTAACCAATGAATATCACATCTACATGACGCGAAATGGTCGTATCAGGTATGATATCCAGCTACAACTTTTACAATCATGTGTGATACCCAACTACATGCATGCATCTGCAAATTCATATTTGCTAATTTTTATACCATATTATGCAGCATGGCCGGAGTAACTACAGGCAATGTCGGATATCTTGCAAACGCTGTTCATGAGGTCACAAAATCTACTTAGTTTGTTTATAAAAGTTGCATATCAATTTTGTAGGCAGCCATATATACACAGGGGCACAATGCAATACAATAAATTTTTGAAATATTCTTGCCATTCCCTTCATGACTGGGGGAAGGACAATTATAACGGACATAATTTATTTTTGCTCTTTCACAGGAGCTGCTTTCCCTCTTTTTAAGTTTGTTTTGTTTAGGAGGGAGGAGAGAGCCTTTGAATTATCTCATTCTTGTATAATAAACTTCTGGTCGCTACTATCTATGATACCGGGGCAAAATTTTTGCAGTTACATATGAGGCTTTGAGACTTAAGAGAAGTTAAAAACGTTATTGTATGCGCAGAAATAGGAAATTTTGCTCGAAATGTTATTTTTATTGATTCCTTTAGAAAATGGCATGTATCATGCATAAAACTAAATGATGAGACCCAAAATACTTGATAATTATAATCAAAGGACTGATTTTAATTCCAACACATTAATAATTGGTTCTTGCATTTGGTGCGTTGATGCACGAGTTTAGTTCACCTTTCTTTGAATTGTTGGCTTGTTCTTAGTTTATTCCCAAGTCTTGATTAGTTTACGGCTCCTCCAGTTTTTTCTTTTAATTAATAAAGTTATCATTGAGGTTCATCTTAAAAAAAAATTTATTTTTATTTTTGTTTTATACTTTTAGGCTACATTTTGGCACACAAAGTTGGATTGGACTATTTATTAGAATTAGATTAGATTAAGTTGATTGGATTAAGTTGGATTATATTATAGTTTTATACCATATTAGAATATTTTAAATTATATTTAGATAATATTAAATAGCATTTAAGTTGATATTTAAAAATAAATATCAATTATTCATGAAATTTTATAATCATAATTAAAATAAATTTAAAAAGTAATTAATAAGAAAATTAAATATATTGTAAATAAGTTATTGGGTAGTCATAATATAATAATCAAATAACAATACATAAAACAATCTTAATATTTAATTAACTTTTATCAAATATCAAAAATATTATATAAAATCAATTAATTAGTGGTACAATTAATTTTCATGATTATTTTTAATATTATATTAGTGATTATTAAATCTAGTACAATCAAATAATGCAATAAATTATTAAATGGTTAATTTTATTGATAAATTATTAAATATACAGTAATGAATTTTAATCTTGAGAGTAAGTAGAAGTAAAGGTTCCAATTTAATAAGATCATAGATAATAAAAAAAAAGAGTAAATCATAAATAAAAAAAATTCAATTAATTAATTAATATTAGGTGTAAGTTAAAAAACTGATATAAATAAAAGTCTCATGAATGGACAATTTTTTTTCTTTAAATCTCAACCCATCTAAATCCATGTATAAATTAGTATTATTAATCCCATGATTTTAGGATTAAATTCAAATTTAGTCCCCTTAATCCAATCCAACTATGCTTGCCAAATATGAAATAAATATTTAATCCTAAAATTAATCATAGCATCCAAAAATGGCCTAACAGGATAATCGTACGATTCATGAACCGCAGATAATTAATCTATACCGTATATGCAATTTATTATATGATTTATCGCACGCAGGAAGACGAGTTCGAGAGTTCAAGTTTCGTGAAAAACACCAAATGTTAAAAAAAAAAAAAAAACAAATAACTCTTTTACAACTATTTTGGAAAGATTAAGCTACCGTTTGAAGTAAAGTCATCCCATACCAATTCGAAAAATGTTAAATTAAATCGAAGGATAACCTAGCGAAACTTATGTTGGTGTCCATCTTTTCTTTTGTTAGTCCTATATAAAGCTGTCAAGCTACGGTGCTGACTGCTGAGAGCACTTGCAGCCTTGTTTTAATTAGTGAGTGAGTGTGAGTTTTAATTAGATCTGAGCAGCAATGAAAGGAGCAAAAGCCATTTTCATTTTGTTTGTTGTCGTTTGTTGTTTGCAGTCAAGTGCTAGCAGTCGCAGGTAGAAATGAGGCTGCATCAGCATCATCAAATTTAGCTTATGGCCAAGATCTATCATGGTTTGGGTTCCACCCTTGGGGCATGCCATGGGGCGGCCACGGCCGATGGCCTTTGGTGCCACCACCTCAAACCGTCAGCTCCAGGTCGTCCATGGCCTTGCCCATGGGGAACACTCCCACCAATGCCATCCATCAATTGGCCTGTACACCCTTGGCCTTGGGCACCGCCACCGAAACCTGCTGCAGCGCTGCATCCTGATTCAAACACTAAAGCTTGATCATGTTTCCCATTAATTAATTTCTGTCCATTAGTGTTTGATAGTATTAGTTGCTTTCAGTCAACACTCAACATCTTGTTGGACAGGTTCAGACTTGGGAGCGAATATAAGAATAAGGATGTAATGAAACAATTAGGTACTAAGAGTTCTTGTTACATTTTCAATTGATTAATAATTGTTTACATTTTCCTTTCTTTGGCACTTTCTTCCTTTTGTTATATATGTAGTATACACACACACACCCCTTTCATCACTCCATGCCTAAACTATTCTAACAGATAATAAAACAAGACTAAGTTATGCTGCTAAACTGCAAGTTTCCTGTACATTCTGCATCCTTTTCCAAACTAGTTAAATCTACGAAGCTCTAAAGTGCAGAGAAAGTGAACCGGCCAAAAATAACAGGAAAGAAAGGGATCAATAGCGAAATCTAGTTTCCATTTGAGATCAGCATGGACATAATGTGAAAATAACACCAAGTTCAAGCAAGAAAGCAAGCCAAACTACTACAGTACTGAGCCCTTGAGCTCTTGCTGGGATTTGCAACTCCTACCTAGCTAGACATAAATACAGTCACCTTTTCTTATACTCCTAGCTTTTCAGAATCCTTGCACTCAAAACAATGTACAAAAAAGTAGGGAAATAGCATGATCGACATAGTAGACAGAATCATCAACTTCAAGGTTAAGCCAAAAAGCCAGTATATGCATACATCTTTGCACAAAAGCCAGTATATGCATACATCTTTGCACGGTGCGAAGATCCACCAACTAGGCCAAAATGTTGAATATATGTTGACCAGGAAGGTTCTTTCATTCACTTCCCTCCACCAATGGCATTCTTGATACTTGTTTCATGTCACCATATTTACGTGCCAGCTGAATGTGGCATGCTAAGACCTGTTTGCCGCCTCACATGCTCTGGTATCAGCCTGTTGATCAGTTCAGGTGAAGCTCCAGCTAACTGTAATCAGAATGCGAATAGAATTGATCAGGTAGAAAAATAAGGAAACTTCTCCCAAAACATCTTCAATGTATATATAGCAGAGTAATTTATCTATGACGGGCTAAATGATACTAAATTAGCATGAAAGGCATGTGAATGGCGTGCAATTAAATCAATGGCTTTGATAGCACATAAATGTCAAATCTTGATTGACATTCTGATGATAACATTACAAAAACAAAGGCTCAGATTCTCCACATCAATGGAATATCCCATGTACTATTTTAAGGTGAGGCAGCAGTAATCAGACACTGCCCTTGAGTGTGTCAACAATGTAATGCTATGTCATCTAAAGCATGATGAAATATACACAAGGATTGTACCGCTAACATTGAGTGGTTCATAATCTTTAATTAACAAAGTGGATACATACTTCCTGTTTAAAGTTAAAAAGCGGAGGAAAGGGGCGACCATTTGGAAGGCGGGCATTAGGTTCACGAAGCTCATCAAAGAAAGGATGTGCACATGCCTCAAGCTACAATAAGAAAACAAGGCTATTAAGAAAAATAGTAATCACCTACAAAAATAAAAATAAAGAAAAAATGATAACAATAATAACAATTCAACTGTTTCAAATTGTCATAATGGATAGATGAGGAAATGGCAGCTGACACCCAGAGTAGAAGATGTCACACTTGAAGGTAGGAATTGTTTTTTACCAAGTGAAAAAGATAGAAAAAAATTCATTTGAAAATGGGCTTTTAAGTGAGCACAAACGTTTAATCTCCATTAGTAGATGACAAAGTCCAACTCACCGCAGTACAGCGGAGACTAGGTGAATATTGAAGAAGCCTTGATGCAAGGTCAATTGCTTCCGGAGGCATTCGCTTGTGGAAAACCTGAATTAAGGAATGTTGCAGTAAATATACAAGTAGAAAGAAATACTGAAACAAAATCTCCATTCAACAATTATAATTTGACTCGTTAACCAAGAAACAAACACTATCTAACCGAAATTTTTAGATATATATACAAAAATGAATATATATATATATATATATATATATATATATATAAAATACACACATACACACACAAAAAAAAATCTAAATGCTTTCAGAAATCAAGAGACTCAAAGTTGAGGACAGTAAATTCACTCATGTCTAGAAAGTAGAATGACAAAAGAGTGGCACGTGTGGGTACGGGTGCCTGTTCTTGTACAAAACCCAATTTCTTGGACCATGTCCATACTTATAACACTAAACAACTTTGTGAAGTAGAAACTCCTGTAAATAAAAAATCCAATGCCATTCATTATCTTGTTCTTGAAATGAAAATCATTTCTAGAAAACCATTAAGCAATTTTATCAGGGAAAGAAAGCGGTTAAGAGTATACCTTGTGCCAAGGATGAGCCTTAATCTGAGGAAATCTAAAATCCGTATAATTTGGATTCATGCATCGAATTTCTTCCCGAGTAGGAGTACCAAGAACCTAACTCACACATGATCTCATGATTATTTGAGCAGAATAAACCTTGGTAAATGGTTTTGGCATAGATAATGTTGCTCACCTTAATAATCTCTACTAGTTGGTCAACTGCATTTTCCCCTGGAAATAATGGCTATGAAAAAAGAATTGAAATAATTAGAAGTAAAAAATGTACAAGCAACACATATAAACTGAGCACATAGCTTCACATATAATTGAGAAAACTGTAGGCAATACAAAATTTTTTAAGTTTGAATAGCTACTTATATTACTAACCTGGCCTAGAAGCAGCTCGGCAAGAACACAACCAGCTGACCAAATATCAATCGATGTAGTATACTCTGTTGCACCAAAAATCAGTTCTGGAGCTCGGTAATATCGAGAGCATATGTACGATATATTAGCTTCGCCCTTGACCTGATATCCAGGAAATGAGACAAATTCATCAGAAAATGTACCACAGAATACCCTCCAGCTGGGGTAATACTAATAACTTCATTAAAATGCAATAATAATGTTTAAAGCACTACTATCTTATTCCTATTTGTCAAAAAGCTTAAGCTCAATGGTCATGGACCATTTCATTTCACGTACAAGTTTCCCAGTTTACTCTTTAGTCAGGGGTTTGCTGCCCATACACATATATCCATTGTATCTACTCTCCATATGTGAATATTTAATAAATGCACCCATGTACGGGGACCTTCACAGTATCAAGCGTACAAGCAATCAACCAGGAACTCAAAGCTGACAACCATTGACTTGTAGCTCTACAACAGGATAGGGAAACAACGGGAGCTCATCACCTTCTACTAACTTGGGTGCCACAAGGCTACTGATGTCACCACTTGCCATGGAGTATGCCGCTAAAGCTGTGGTCACCCAAAAAGCCAAACCATTCGCACATCTTAACATAAAAGGAGAAATTTATAGTCTTTGCACCAGGACCTTACACAAATTGGATACCATCTTCAACCCAAAAGCTCAATCAAACCTAGCCTATCCTTTACTGGACTAATTCTACACTGACATGTGATTTACTACTAACATACTCATGCATACATCCAACAAAACCATAGGTGAAAGATGATGACTTCTTTCTCATTATCTAAAACTGAATTTAGACCATGATGCTCTCCATAAAACAGCATTAGCCTGTTTTAGGGATGAACGGAATAAACTGTGTTATTCTCCATTTTATTAGGCAGTGACAACTCAGAAATGCTTATACCAGAACTTTTTAATGAATATATGGTCATGACTGACTTGTCAGGAGATCCCTATGGGGTTTCTAACACGGGCAACACTTGAAAGAGCTTAAATGAAAATGACAAGGGGATGCACCTACCAGAACTTTTGCGCTCCCAAAATCACAAAGCTTAACCTGGTGGGTGAGTGGATCAACCTACATAAAATATGTTGGTGCATTAGGTTCTGAAAGCAGAAACTCATAGAATAGCTATGTATAAAGAGTAACGTACCAAGAGGTTTTGAGGCTTCACATCCCTATGGCAGACCCCAGGAACTGTATGAGTATATGCCAAGCCCCTAAAGATCTGAGACACGTTTTCTATTACAATAATCAGGATTTGTAAAAACGAAAGGCAATTTCAAAAAAGTAAGTGAGGAAAATAAAACATACTTGATATGTATACAGTTTTACATAGATGAGGGGCATCCTCTGGTTCATACTGCTGTAATGCTTCAGCACCCGGTACATAGTCTCAGGAACATATTCCATAACCAAATTCAAAAAAAGCTCATCTTTACTTGTTGTGGAGAAGAAACAATGCTTAAGGGAAATCACATTCGGGTGATCCATCAAACGCATTAACTGCAGTTCACGATTTTTATACCGCCTGTCTTGCAAGACCTTTTTTATAGCCACTGTCTCTCCAGTTTCCAAGCATTTTGCCTAAATACGGTTGAAATCAGAGACATAATGGGTAGAAGAATAGACGGAACCTTAGTTGTTATTAAATAAATATGTTTGCAGCTAATACCTGAAAAACGATACCGAATGATCCAGTACCAACAACACGCTCTGCCATGTAACTGATCGTCTGCAAGAAACAAACACCCATACATTAATTAAACAATGACTCAAAGCTCTGATACATCAAGGTATAGTGATATATATAGAAAAAATCACCTGTTAGGCACAAAAAGGGAATAATATATTAGCAAAACAATAATCGGGATATAAGATTGATCAATTTTCAAGAAAAGTTACCGCTTGAACTAAATAAGAGCAGCATGACACAATGACCAGTTAGAAAAAATGAAACTTTGCTTTAGACATCCTTGAACAAAGACCATGCACTCACCTGCTTGGGTTCGCCATTTTTGCCTCCAATTGTGGTAGAAATGATGTGGCCGGTGACAGCATCATTCCCCTGAATAACTGCAGCTGACATTTCCTGCAATTCGCAGAAACAAAAAAAGAATTAACAAAGGCACTTGCAACGGGCTACTTATGCATGTGATAACTAGGACACTTGTTTCGATATTTGTTGCATGTAGGACGCTTGTTGAAGCAAAAATGTGGCCACAGCCACTTGTAACTCACAATAATTGGGCAATAAAGTAGATTCCATCTTAATTAACTATAAACCCAGTACAAGAACATGTTTATAATGCACACGGCATCCTGTTAACCAATTGTTCATGGAATTAATTGTATTTTAGAAGCTACCATATCCACTTGTAATCCATGCAAAGTCAGATACAGGCATCATTATCCGTGAAATTATGGTGACTTGCCTTTTTGAACTGGGGTTATGATAACACTTGATGTCTTTGTTGAAAGCGACAAAAAAGCAATCGACGATGATCAAATTAATAATTCAATTAGCAACAGTTAAAAGCACAAACAACAAACAAGCAAACAAAATGAGAACTGATTAGAACGTGTTAATACTTAAAAAAATTAAATTAACCACAAGATGAGAAAAGAAAATCAACCACAATGTGGAAGTAAAAGATGTCCTCAGAATGCAGATTATAAGGCAGCCACAAAGATCATGAAGTGTTATTTTTAAGTATAGGAAAAGCAACAAACAAAGACCACAAGTTACAAGAAAGAATCACATGCATCGAAAAGTTAGCATTTAAAACAAGAAACTATTCACAAGAGAATCGAAGAACACTCACTAGATGAAGCAAACTACAGCAGATTTAAGAACACTCTACGTAAAGCGAAAGAAAAAGAAGCAAAAAGTTTCACAAAAGAATTTACAACTCTTGAAACACAAATCCAAAACATCTATCCGGGACCAAAAACAAAAGATTGCGACAGACCCAAAAATCTAATATAAAATCAAACTAATAAAAAGTAAAAAAAGAAATGGGTGTACCAAAAATAGAGAAAAATCTTAATGCACCTGTGGGTAGCTGAGAAAACCCAAAATGCAAAGATTTTTAAGCTTATTAACCTTAAAATTCAAGCAAAATTCAACATACCTCTCTTCTTTCTCTACCAAAATCTAAATTTAAATTAAAAAAAATCCAATTTTATTCTCCCTTCTTTTACTTTGTTAAAGTATTTTATCCATCCCTATAAAAACTAGAATAAATAAATGAACAGTGCGTAACAACACTTCAGAATAATATGGGGAAAAAAACAGTAAAACCAACCGGAAAGTGAGTGGGATCGCAGATCAAATAGAATATAAGCTAAAACAAAGCTAATTTCAACTAAGCTAGATCTAAAACGAAGCTACTACCATATACTACTAAGCAAAAGAAGCAGCAACACAGAGAGGAGACCTTGTCGGAGTCCATATCCGGACGGTGTCGTTTCAGCAGGTCATTGTCGAAGTGCGGTTGCTGCGATGGTGGGGCTTGTGCTTGTGGTGGCGGCGGTGGCTGAGGCTGAGGCCCCAAGGGCATTGAAGCCATGTGGGTTACAGCTGCTACAGCTTCAAACTCTCAATTCAATACACATACACTCACTCTCTCTCTCCCTCTCTCTCCCCTCTTTTCTTTCTTTTTCGCTTTGCTTTACTTTCTCTCTCTTCTGTCTCACTTTCTGTTTTGGTTTTGGTTTGGATACATTAAAAAACACAAGGCAGCTTACTTTCTACTTAGACCCACGCGATTGTTCGTGGCAGTGTGAATCACGCTCCAATCACCTTTTTTTTTCTTTCTTTTTATGTTTTAAATAATAATATTACGTCCGAATATTCATTCATTATTTTAGTTGGTGTCGTACGAGCATGCCTACCGTCTAATTGTATTGTTGTTGCCCAAGAGGCCAAGAGTTGTTTTAAATTTTTTGTTAATTTGTTTTAGTGGTGTGTGTGGAGTTAATCATATTATCCATTAAATATGGTGTCAATTATCAAATAGTTACAATTGTTATTTAATATATTTAATGCATTATCCGCTTCATTAATACCATTCAATTGCTAAGATAAGGTATGTCTTTCCTATGACATGTTTTTTGTCGATTCATTGATAGATTTTGTAAAACAAGCACATTAATAATGAATAGACCTTCACTAAAATTAATTAGAATCCTCTCATTAACTCATCTTCTTCTTAACAAAATTCACTTAAGCGATTGTTAACTAATAAATTTAAAAAAATAAAAATACTGAATTTATAATTATATACTAATACTAAACAATAGATAATATAAAGATTCTTAAGAGTTTGTAAAAATTCATATTAGTAGATAATCCTAATTCCATTACAAGACTCTTTAATTTTTATTTATCTACGTAGCAAATAGAATACTGAAAAATAAGATCTCTTCCAAAAACTCTTTAAATAAAAATAAATTTTGTATTATTTTAATTAACTTTTTTTCACAAAAAAAATGTTGTGAAGATAAAGAAATTACTTTTCAGTATTGAATAAAGAAAACCACTATCTTATTTGAATATGTAAAAAAAAAAAATTGATACCTTTAGTGACTCTTCAATAAGAAGTAAAATCTCATTAAAAAAGTCTTTTGATGATGCTCTAATATGATCATTTACAAATAGTAGAAGGAATACAAATTCTTTTTATAAACTATCATGCGTAATTTGAATAGTTGATGGGTATTGCTTCTGTTCAATAGTCACATGACACGCGTTATTATTCTCATTAATTACATTTATATTTATAATTCAACTCAATCAATAGGTTTACAAGTCATTATCTAATAACCATTTGATTCCTCCTGTACTTTAATTAGATTTTATTTAACTTTGATTGCACAATGGATTGAAATAGGGAACATAATTTGAATTCCAAACCACTTATATTAACTTTAAAAAAAAAATTTACTAGTGAAACAAACTAACATACATGCCTTGCGAAATAATTTGTTCCTCTAATACTATTCATTAATTACTTGACACCCACTATATTTTAGCAATAAAAATATGGCATCACCGTATGCAACATAGATGATCTCCCTGTGGAGAGGGAAGGGAAGGTACATGTTATTTAACCCATTTAGTAGATTGATCAAAGGAACCGAAATCATACATGCGAATTAAAAAAAAAAAAAGAAAGTTGTTTATGATTAGAAAGATGATAACAAGAAATCTTTATTAATTTAAATCCACAGTCTATTATTATAGAAAGCGGTGCATGGCAAGACACCATGCATGTTGATTATTGACGACAAGACTCCGGCAACTGTTGTACAGTCTCTTTACATTTGGAGTCAATTGATGACAATGGGCCTCCCATGAGGCCCACTTCCTTAAGCAGCTTCTTCTTGGATCATTCACTCCTGTCCAATTATTGCCGACTTTAGAAATTATTAGATTGCTTCCCTGTTTTGGTCGAAATTTCATCATGGAGCTTCCTCTTGAATTTTCAAATGCTAGTCAGTATAAAAGATCATTTGTGGAGAATTTTTAAGGAAAAGTAAAAGATAAAAGATAATGCTCTACTGCCCTGTTAAGTTCATCTCATTTCTCCACTCTAAAGGAAGGAGATTGAATTGAAAAATTAATGATGAACATGGGCCCTTTGTTTGTGCATGGTTTTGTGTTTCTAATAATTGATGTTTGGTTCCTGTTCCACGATCAAAACCGAAATTTATTTTATATTATAATAAAATTTCTATTTTCGAATACCCAACTGATTAATTCATTCCACATAGTCTTGTCTGCTGCCCCCAAATAGATGAAACATAATTAGGACGTTCATCATAATTAGGATATTTCATTAATCAAATATGCTACTCTCCAATTTTTTATTTTGTGAAAACCTCGACGAAATGAGAAAGATTTTGTTATTTGAAAAAAAAAAAAAAAAAAGGAACAGAGAAAAATAACTAATCAGAGATATAATGTCATAATGAACTTTACTCCTTTAATAATTGTTACTTCATATATACTTTTTTTTGTGTGGAGATTTTGCTGCTGACATGGTCAAAGTAGACAATCTTAGTCTAATTTCACTAGGACTAACTCTCCATCTTTCACTCTATAGTTATATTTGTACACTTAAAGTGTTTATCTTATTCAAGATCTTAGATTTTTTAAAGTCCTAAATAAATTGACAACAGTATGAACATACTTTTACAACGATGTAAAAATATGCTCACACTATTGTCAACACTGTTAAGAATAATATTGAATTAGTTGTTGAGCCAGCAGTTATATCAACAAAATGTAAACAAGATGTTGAGTGACTTGAGTCAGCCTTCATGCAAGCAGGTTGTTATGCAAGCCGCTCTTGGTTGTTATTTCCCTCTACAAAGTGGTTAAGCTGAGCTGTGTTTTATGCTCATGTTTTTATTTCTTGTAAAAGGTTCTAGTTACTCCTATAAATACTCTTGTAATCTAAGTTGAGTATGTAAGCTAATATGATGAATTCAATTATTTGTTCTTTAATTTGAGTCACAACATTTTTTTTATATTTTTCTTTAACTTTTTCAATAAACAAACAGAATAAATTTCTTTAACTTGGTATTAGAGCCACTCTAACGGCTCCAACAAGCTGGAGTCAACAATCTAACACTACTGCCATAACCTTTTTCACCTTTGCTACTCCAATCAAGCTTGATTGCACAAATTACACAATCTAGAAAAAAATAATTACTCTCTTCAATTTGTGGTAATGGACTTGAATGCTACACTGATGGATCTAGGTCTGTCCTAATTAATTTCTTTCATATGGATCTGGATCTAGAGGCTCCTCTTCCAACACATAAGGTCATGAAAATCTAGAATATACTATGTGGCAACGCCAAGATTAGCTTCGGCTTAGTTGGATCATGTCATCAATGACTGTTGATATACTCAGCTTTGTGGTAAGCTCTAAAACCTCCTATGAGTTGTGGGAAAATCTTGAAAAACAATGTGGATATGGATTTATGGCTAAGAAAGTTCATCTGAAAATGTTTCTAAGCAATTTGAGAAAATGATCTTTATCAATGATTGAATATTTCACAAAGCTAAAAAATGTTACTAATGGCCTTGTTTTGGCTGGTAGTCTGGTGAACAATATAGATTTAATTACTTATCATGTTACTAGTTTAGATCAGTCATATTATGTTACTAGTTTAGATCAGTCATATTATTCTATTGTTATTTACATTGAGACAAAAATGTTAACTATAGAACCTAGTGAAGCATATGCTATGGTTTTCACACATGAAGCTAGGCTTGAAAGCAGTAAATTCAATGATAGCAAAGAGGTCAAAAATAACTGTGCAGCTAATGTAGCTCAAGCTAGAAATTTTTAGAAGAAAGGAAACAATAATAGTCAAGGTAACTGGAATAGAGGTGGAGGCAGTATCTGGAACCCTAATCATGGTGGAAGAGGTGGCTTTAATGGTTTTGGTGGCAATAACAAATGTGGTTATCAAGGACAAAACTTAGGGAAAAGAAATTAGAATAATATTTGTAAAGGTTTAGTTGATGGTTTTATTGGTGGTTTCAATAATAACTTTGGAACAGGTGGTTTTAGTTCAAGAGGTATTGAAAATAGATTTGTTCAAAGAGGAAGAATTGCCTATTAGATTTTTTTAATGATTCAATCATACTGTAGCTAAATGCAAAGACAGGTTCAATAAGAACTTTGTTCCAAACTTTCTAGTCCTAGGTTACTTTTTTAGTTAGAATCAGGGGTCGAAGGCAATATATGGCCACATTTAAGGAGCTACTGATCAAGGTTAGTACCTTAACAGTGGAGCAACTCACCACCTCAGTAATATAGTTTAGAACTTAAATGATGGTAAGCTTTATTTTGGCTATAATTCACTAGTTGTAGGTAATGGTTAAGTTCTTCAAATTACACATATAGTTTATGCTTGCTTCTATACTTCCTTTGGCATTTGTCTGTATCTAAATGATGCTCTATGTGTCCCTAAACTTACCAAAAATTTTATCAGTTTCCAAACTTCTTAATGGTAATAACATTATCATTAAATTTTCCTCTGATGCTTGTTTTCTGAATGACAAAGTGAATAGAATTCTATTGGCTCAGGGGATTGCTAAAGATGTTATGTACAAGCTATTATTACTAAAAGAATTCATCTCTCTTTTTTATATGCAAGTTTTCCAACCTAGCTCTATAGTGTCAGTTCTTTCTTTCAATAAGGATATCAGTTTTGTTGAAAACACTAATAATGTTTTGTCTTTCAATTTTAAGTCAAAGTCCCTTATAAGTTTCCATACTTCAAATTCTATTTCGACAAATCTTTTACACAATCAACTTGGTCACCTAAGCAAACATGTTACGCAAACTATTCTAAGGAATAAATGTTTGTCTTTTGTTAACGTCAATAATTCATCTTTTTAGTTCGTAATGCATGTCAACTTGAAAAATTACATCAGTTACATTCTTCAGTCATTGAGATCAAAACAAAATATCCATTAGAATTGATTCACATAGATTTAGGGGGACTAGCTTCCGTAATATCTATTGATGGTTATAAATGCTGCATTTCTTTTGTTTATGATTATATTAAATATTGCTGGATTTTTTCTTTGATTTTTAAGTCATATGCCCTACCTAAATTTTAATACTTTAAATCTCTAGTTGAAAAACAGTTTAATCTTTCCATTAAAGCCTTACAATCTAATATAAGATGAGAGTTTATAATTTTTCACTCTTTTCTTCAATAAATAAAAGTTAGATTCAGTTGTCTCCACATACATTATCAATAGATATTGTTGAAAAAAAGTAAAGACATATTATTGAAACAAGTCCAACCCTTTTTGCATAAGCCAAAATGGCTATTTCCTTTTAATGGGATGCGTTTCATATTGCCTCATCTTATAAATAGAATGCTAACCACGATTCTCAATAATTTGTCTCTTTATCAAAAACTTCATCATCAGTCACTAAATTCTCAGTTTCTTAGAGTGTTTGGTTGTGCATGTTATCCATTTCTTAGGCTTTATAACCAATATAAACTTGTTTTTCATTCTAAATAATTTCTATTTTTAAACTACAATACCCTTCATAAGGTCTACAAATGTCTAGATAAATCAAGCAAAGTTTATATTGCCATCCATATTTCTTTTAATGAGTATGACTTTCCTTATTCTGAGTTGTTTTCCTCTTCATCATCCTCTTCTAAGTTAATATCAGTCTGTATTGCACTAGTCTACATTCTTAATGATAGTAGCTTTAGTCGTTCTTTTGTTGCATCACCTGTACTAACCATGTTATCAACATCCTATTCTTAATCCTCACTTCAGCAAGTTTTATCATTTCCTTAATTGTCCCAAGATCCTGACCACATCATTCTCCGTCACGTTCACTTATCTCACCTTCACAACCATCCTAATCAATAGTATCACACCATATCATGATAACAGAGTAAAATTTAGAATTTACTAGCTAAAAATCTATCTCACAACTAAAAGTGGCTCCAGCTGATCAGCAGTGACATATAACTAGAAAAATGCATATAATGCTTTACAGAGAAATGGAACTTGGACTTTTGGTTCTAATAGAGACACCTATCAAAATTATTAGAATAATGAGTTTTTAAGTTAAATCTCAATCTAGATAGGAGGCATTTCAGAGCATAAACCAGCTAGTTGCAAAAGGGGTTCATTA
>NW_006262688.1:11286542-11337958 GCF_000493195.1 Citrus x clementina | reverse complement strand
TGTCAAGATTGTGCTCAGTCTAGTAGTCATACACTATTGGTCAATAAGGGCAGTTAAATGTGAACAATGCCTTTTCAAAGGGATTCCTTATAAAAGATGAGTTTATACACCAACTAGAAGACTTCATTAATCGTCAGTTTCATACTCATGTCTATAATTAAACAAAGTTTCTTTATGACCCTTAAAACAGACACCCTAGAGCTTGGGTATGACAAGCTAAAGAGTCTACCCCAGTTTAAATAGGGGATTTCAGTCTTCAAAAGTAAAAATACTTCCTTTGTTTCTTAAACATATTGGGTTGTGATATACTAGTTATTTTTATCTATGTGGATGACATTCTAGTAATTGGTTCCAGCAATGCTCAAATAGAGAGATATCAATCAACTTAGGTCAGAATTTGCTCTTAAAGACTTGAGGGATTTTAATTACTTTCTTGGTTTAGAAATGACTCATTTGTTGATGGTCTACATCTCGCTCAAATTAAATAAGTTGTTGATATTATAAAGAAGGTTTATATACTTGACAGTAAAATCTACAATACACTTATAAGTGTTGCCGACGAGCTACAAAAAGACAAAGTCAACATGTTTGAGAATTCATCACTTTATAGGAGTATTGTTGATTCTCTATAGTATATAACCTTAACAAGGCCAGACATAGCCTTCATTATTAACAAATTGCGTTAATTTTTGTAGCTCTAACCACTTCGTACTGACATGCATGTAACAGAGTGTTGAGTTACCTACAATGTATAGCACACTATGATCTTTAGTTCTTCGATTGAAGGCCACTCAATTTGACAGCCCATTCAGATGGAGATTAGGGTTCTGATCCAGATAATAGAAGGTCTGTTGGAGGTTACTGTGCTTATCTAGGCACTTATCTTGTCTCTTGGTCCTCAAAGAAACAAAATATTATCTCTAGGTCAACTGTTGAGTCAGAGTACAGAGCATTAACATTGGCAACTTTAAAAGTTTGGTGGATTACCTATATCTTGAAAGAACTATAGGCATCAGTGTCTAAATCTCTTCTTTTGCACTGTGATAGTAAAACTATAGAGGCCTTAGCTAATAATCCTAAGTATCATTCAAAAATCAAACACATTGAATTGGATTTCACTTTGTCAGAGAACATATTGCTCAGAAGGAGCTTACAATTGAACATGTATCCAGCTCTAATCAGCTAGAAGACATATTTACTAAGCTCCTTGCCTTTGATCATTTTGCTTATACAAGAACTAATCTCAATGTCTATCCAATGCCTTGAGCTTATGGAGGCATGTTAAGAATATTATTGACTCAGCTGTTGAGTTAGCACTTATGTCAACAAAATGTAATTAAATAAGATGCTAAGTTTGCTTTTATGTAGGTAGGTTGTTATGCAAGTCAATCATTGGTTGTTATTTCCCTCTAAAAAGTGGTTGAGTTGCGTTGTAGCTCACTTTTTATTTTCCTTGTAGAAGATTCTAGTTACTCATATAAATACCCTCATAATCGAAGCTACATTTGTAACCTAATAAGATGAATTCAATCTTTTGATCTTTCAATTAAATTACGATATTTTTTATGTATTTTTCTTTTACTTTCTCAGTAAATAAAGAGAATAAATTTCTTTGACTAACACGTCCATTATTATAAGTTTGAATAAAAAAGTTTTATATGAAATTATGTTTAATTTGGGATACACACACGTGTATAAAATATAAAAGTGCTAACGAGATATTTCGGATGGTCTAAAAAAGTTTGTCCCACATGAAGAGAAAAGAAGGACGCAAAGAAAATATCACATAAAATAACTCCGAAAATCCCGTTGATTATACAATTACAAATGAAAAAGATAATCATGACCACAGTTGCAGTAATAAAACTTATTCAAATTGAAAGACTTAATCACAATTCCATAAAAACAAGCTAGCATAGGCAGCTCGCCAGCAGAGTAAATCAATTAATTAACCACCCTGCAGTTTCTCCTAATCTCTCCATTAGTCCCAGTGAGTGGGCTAATATTGCCCATTTTGACCATTGCAGCAGCAAAGTCTCTAGCAAAAGAGGCAGGATTCGTACTATAACCCCTAACAGTTGCATCCTGAGAGCCACCATTGAACAGCTCCTGATCAGAATGAAGCAGCCCGCGTCGGTTCACCAGGTTCTGATAGTAGCTGTTATCGAACCGGTTCGGAGTCTGGTCCAGGGGAGCAAGATTGGGGTCGCCGCCAGTAGCCGGGCAGGTTGTTCTTCTGGTGGTTGCAAAAGCTGGGTCAATGTTGGTGTCGTTGTATATGCGGTTCCGGAAGGCGGCGCATCGAGCGAATCCGATGGCGTGGCCGCCGGAGAGGACTGTCATGTCTTGGGCGGTCAGGCCTTTGGCTGCAAACATTGATATGAGTGTTGCCAGGCTGGAGGATGGTCCAGGGATTTGGCTATTGGCTGCACTCTGACTGGCCGTTCTTGCATCTCGCCGGCCGAGCGGTACCGTCCAAGTCGGTCCTCCAAGCTGCATTAAAAAATAAATAAAATTAATGAATACATTGAAATATGAATGATTATTATTAATTTTTTTTCAAAAGCACACATATACTTGCATGCAAAATTAAACTGTGCTATTAATATTTCAACAAAAAGCAAGCAATGACTGACCAAGGCGACACCGTCTCGGGCTGCAACAGCAAGGATGTCGGCACATGAAACGGTGGCGTTGCAAGCTGCTTCCAGACGAGTTTTAATGGCGTCAATCACTTCGAAACCCCTAGCAGAGTTTCTGTTTGGTCCTGCATTCTTCTCGCCGGTGAATGTGGCTGTGTCATCTAGTAGTACCGACCCATCGCAGCCCTAAAAAAACCAAAATAAAATAAAATAATAATATATATATATATATAAACATAAAATATGTAACTCCCAAATCATGATAAAATTAGAAACAATATATATATATATATAATTTTCTAATCCGGAGATTAAAATTCAGGACAAGTTGACTCTAATGTGAACATATTTATACTTCTAGAACATGAAAAATAAAAGTATGTCAATTTATTTTAAATTTAATATAGTTTAGAATCTTAGATTAGATCACCACTGTACATACACACACACACACTAGCAAAAACGTACATTAACGAAGCAGTCATGGAAGAAGAGGCGAAGAATAGAGGCAGCATTACGCGGTTGTCTATTAACAGCTTTGGTCATTTCATCCCTCGCGATTCTTTGAAAATTGGGGCAAGATGTTGCATAAAAGGTTGGAGAAAGTTGCGCAGTGGAGGTGCAAGCTAGAAGGGATATAATTGTGAGTATAAGTGTAACAAACAAATAAGAAATTGAAGATGCCATGAACCAATCCAAAAATGGAAAGTTAAAGCAGATAAGCTGGCTAGAAGCGACAAGCAGTTTAGTTGCTTTGTGATTGTGGGGGGGATAATAAACGAGCTTGCGGCAAGTTCCTATTTATAGAGATAAGTAACATGCATGAAGGTCCGAGCCGAATAAATAATTAATTCATGATGAATGGGTGCGATTAGTTCAAGTTTCAATTTCAAATATTGCTGCCAACGCGTTTTCATAATATGTCAAAGGAGTTTGAAGGAGATCATCGATCCGACGGAATTTCAGGGAAGCAGATTCTTCCAAAAGCCAAAAAAGCACTTGTATGATTGTATGGCACTAACATTAAAGTTTGAGTTGACTTGCTAACAAATCCATGCAATACAACAAATTAAGATTCGCCATAGATAAACTTGTACTCCAAAGTCTAAGCATGGGGGCATGTTCTTTTTTCATTTTTTCCCTTGTTTAAAAAATAGTAAGTGGACTGTTTCGTTACGTACTACTCACGTTCAATAATTTTTTTCCCCCTTATTTGATAATGACTTTTGCCTGCTGGTTATATCATTCCTAGAGGAAAATTTCTTACCAGTGACTCTCTCTCTATATAAATATATATTAACAGAAACTTCAGTGCAGATACGTCTGCTCTGCTCATTTTGAAAAATGGTAATTTTTAAAAACCTCCCCTGAGGTTTGGGCTTGTTGCAAGTAGATGGCGAGAATTGATTTATTTGTAAAAAACCTCCTACCGTCAGTTAAGTTTAACATTGACCGTTAGTTGACCGTGCAAAGACAATATTACCCTTAACAATAGTTTGTAAACAAAAATAACTAAAAAAAAACCAAAATTATTGGTGCAAAAAGCATAAACCCTATTTTTTGATAATTTTATCCTTGTAAATTCTAAAAATTTACAATATCATAGGTAAAAATTATGACTATTTCATTTTTAAATTTTTAATTTTATCTTTCTTGTAGGAATTTTAAGGAAATATCAATAATTTAAAGAGGATTTTTTAATTTTTTAATTTTAACTTTTTTATAGGAACTTTAAGAAAATATCAATAATTTAAAAAGGGTAAAATAATTAATAATTTTGGTTTTTTTTTAGTTATTTTCGTTTATAAACTATTGTTAAGGGTAATATTGTCTTTGCACGGTCAACTAACGGTCAATGTTAAACTTAACTGACGGTAGGGGGTTTTTTACAAATAAATCAATTCTCGCCATCTACTTGCAACAAGCCCAAACCTCAGGGGAGGTTTTTAAAAATTACCCTTTGAAAAATGATATTGGAGTCAAGCTGGATAAGATTACCGCAATATTCTTAAAGCAGTCAAGCTGGATAAGATTATGAGGGGTTCTTATGACTTACCACAACTGTATTCGGAGGAATGACTACAGTCAACGGTGAAGTTAACAGCATCTTGTTTTGGGTGGGTTGAATTCTTTTATTTTTCCTAATTCAATGTTTTTCTATTGCACAAGGTAACTTTTGTTAAAAAAAAATTAAAGATATACCTAATAAAGAAAGATATAATGAGTCTTGTCCCTCAAAATATTTGTTCTAAACATTATTTAAAATTATTTAGATAACACATTTATGTCTCAAATGATGAACTCGGACAAGAACTTGATGATAGTTGAAGAGATCGACGACATAACTAATTAATATAAGGGTAATTTATCGTCAGCCCCCATATGTTTCAACAATTAGCGCCGCACACCCACATGTTTCAACCATGTGCGGCGCGCACCCATTTCCGTTAAATAAACGGTTATTTCAAATGGAGTAGGGGTAAAAATGGAAATAACAGCATTGCCAAAAGTTTGAATTTGAAAAGGTAATATTACAAACAAATTCATATCAGTTTTGTCTTATGTGAAGTCACTAACATTACACTCTTGCCCTTCAAAAACAATTTCATTACAATACATATGTGGCATTAGATAAACACATTACAAGCGTAGGTAAAGCATGTGCAGTTGTGCATTGTAACGGCTATATATAGGCAGTGGATGGCATCATTTATAGTTCCTTTGCAACGGTAACATAACGGCAAGAGGGTTCCACCAGTATAAATATTAATGTTGTGCAACCCTCCTTAACTTCACCATGACTGACAAAACTCACTAGCATATTGATACAAACAACACTTGTTCGTTGTTGAGCTTTAGATCATGTACACACAACATTAAACACAAAAATCCTTGTTAATTTCATCGATTAAGGGCATTCACCCAATGAATTATCAACAACCATCTCAGCATTCTCCAAACAAGCAATGATCAATGACCAAAGAAAATTAAATAGAACCAATGCCACAACCATCCATAATAAAATCAAATCCAAAAATGCAATTGTACTTATTCAAATCACAAAATATAGCAATTCAAATTGACATGCAAATCAGTATACCTAACGAAAATTAAATAAAAAGTGCTCTCACTCACCTTAGCTCCTTTAAGGACGGGTCACTGGTTTAGCTCTCAAACCTCTGTTATCTCAGTGCATTTTTTGAATTATGCAGCAAAAAAAATTGTCTCCATAATATATATGAGAGTAGTAGGTGATAATGGGTGGTATATGAGAGTAGTAGGTGATAATGGGTGGTTTTCCTGCCATTTGGGTCTCTTCATCTTGGATTTCCCTCCAATTTCCAGTAGCTGAGCTTCATGTACAAGCAAGCTCATTGACATGACGAAGGAATAGTAAAGCTACAGAGGTTGAAATGATTAGTTAAGCTTTGATTCTGGAAACTAAATGAATTTTTTTTTATTTTTCAGAGTAGCTATTTCCATTTTTACCCTTACACCATTGCAAATAACTGTTTATTTAACGGAAATGGGTGCACGCCGCACATGGTTGAAACATGTGGGTGCGCGGCGGTAATTGTTGAAACATATGGGGGCTGACGATAAATTACCCTTAATATAAATAGGTTTCGGTAAGGGTAAATTTATAATTAAAGAAAAAGAATTTTTAAGAGAACTTGTTTGAGCTAGTACTCTCTGAGCCTCGTCATTGACTATAGTATAATATTGGCGGCAATAGCAGATCCAGAAAAATGATTTACTGGAGGGCTAAAATTTTATAACAACAAGATGCAAAAATTGAAACTTTATGGGTTCATGAATTTTTGGAGATTATTTTAGTGCATTTAATGGGGCTCAATTAAATAATAACAAAACCACTCATATAAGTTATTGTAGGCTTTATCTTTTTAATTAAATTGTGGGCTTTTATAGTTATTAAAAGTTAAAGTTTAAATTTATGGGTTTATGAGTTTATGAGGCTATTTTTATAAATTTAATGAGGTTATTTTTATAGAAGCTCAAATAAATTTCTTTTCAATTTTAGAGTTTATTTTCTGCGACAGGGACTTGAACCAAATTAAAACTAGTCATGAGTTGGATTTGCCTTTGATTGGTGGTAATGGTACAATGCTCTCATTCTTATTCTCCATTGAAAAATCTCTAAGCCAATGTTTAGTTGGAATAAATGATAGGAGAGGAATAGAAATGAAATAGCAGGAAAGAAAATGAGTGAAAAATATGATTAATTTATTTTCATTGTCTGGTTGAACATAAAACTTATTTTTTTTTCCTTTTTTTTTCCCTCTCTTCCTTTTCTCTCCTCTCCTCTTTTTATATTTCTTAAAACCAAACACGCTAATTTTTTAATGGGTAAAAGCTCGTTTAGTCCCTATATTTTGAAGTTAGTGCTCGTTTAGTCCCTATATTTTTAAAAATACCTCAAACCATCCCTACCATTAAATTATTGACACTTTTGCCATTATCTTCTGTTCCTTTTAACTTATTTTTATAATATTGCCCTATTATAATAATTTTTTAGACATTATTAAAAAGAAAAAAAATAACCCTATTATAATAATTTTTTTAGACATTATTAAAAAGAAAAAAATAAATTACCACTTTAACACCAAAAAATAAAATAAAATTAAAAAATATATATTAATTTTTGTGGAACACACTCTTGAGTTAAAATATTAATTTTTCTAAAAAAATTGATAATGTAATTTTTTACGATATTAATTTTTTAGACATACGTGAGCTTCCACAAAAATTAATATATACCTTTTTTGTTTTTATTTTATTTTTGAGTTTAATTTGATAATTTAATTTTTTATTAATATCCAAAAAAGAAACATTATTGTAAAAATGTAATATTGTAAAAGCAAGTTAAAAATTAAAAAAAAATAATGGCATAAGTGTCAATATTTAGTAGTAGGGACGTTTTGAGGTGTTTTAAAAAATACAGAGACTAAATGGACATTAACCTCATAATATAAGGACTAAACAAGCTTTTACCCTTTTTTAATTCTTCATTGCTGACCCTCTTACATTTAGTGTCATAATATACTCGCTACCATTCATATTATGTATCAACAATGGCTGTATTGGAATATAAAATGTTCTCACAGAGGACAGCGAAGACCATGACCTCATGACGGCTTGGTTGACCAAAGGTTTTATCTTTGCCATGACATTTGACCTCAGTTTACGGCTTAACGAGGGAAAATGATCAAAATTACGATGTTGTTTGTTGAAATTTATTATTTAACCTTCATTTAAAAATTTATTAATTCCCTCCCAAAAAAAAATAATAATGGGGAGGTCATTCCAACCTATGAAAATATTCTTAAAATTATTATCTGATTTCCTAAGCTCTGAGATACACTATATTTAAAATATTTATATCAAAAACAAAAATTAGTCGTTGATTTAAACTGAACATTTAAAACTTAAAGCAATTGCTATCGCTACATATTCGAACACTATATATTACTCTCGAAAATCATTCTATCCTTTATTTATTTATTATAGCTTTGCATCATATTTTTGAAAATTAAAAAAATTCTAAAGACATATTTTGAAAAATCAAAAATCCAGAAACCAAGCTACTTCTTTTGAATCTACAAAAATTCAAAAACCAAAGAATCAATTGCACCACTTTTAAAAGTCGAAGTGATTGTTTTCTTCGGATTTCAATTGCAGCATTTATTATGTCTATAAGTTTAGTAGCTGTAGAAAATATTGTATAAGAAAGTTTTCACTAAATTTAAATTAAAACAGCGAAATAAGTTTTTTTTTAAAATTAAATTTTATTCTTTAAAACTTAAAAGGGAGATTCAAACCTTATACCATGGCCTCCAACTCAACTAAGCAATTACAATAGTCTCATCCCAAAAAAAATTGATTTATATTTACTATTTTACACCTAAAAAATGTTTTAAAACGTTTTTTTAATCAGCAAAAGGGTTTTATGGGTCTTGAGTTAGGTTGAAAAAGTATTATTTTCAATACTTTTTCAACAAACAATAGTAGAGTTTTGATCATTTTCACTTTCTTTATTTTATGACAAATTTCTACTTTTAGTTGCATGTTATGCATCATTATCATTATTATTCAATCATTCAGCCAACTTTGTTACTAGTTGTTCAATTTGCTATTGAATTCATCATGTATCAAAATTCAAACTTGGTGATGCAATTTTTCTTTGTATCATAATCACTAACATAATCCATAATTTTATATACCAAATGATACAGTATTTGGTGTCGTGAGCTATACAAATTCTATAAGGCTATAATGGTAGATGTTAAGGTCGAGCAACACAGTGTATATGACAAATGACGATTGGCACTTGATATTACAAATTATATAGTCCGGTTATACAAGTATATTACTCAAAATTTTATTTTTTATTTTTAACGTAAATGACGAGGTATATTTGTCGCACTTAAAGACTTTATACACCAAAATATATTATGTCAAAAATTTGATTAGCCACATTATTTTATAGGTTGGCGTGATGTGAATGATTACATATAAGACTTTCTCCTCCTTATGATATATTATTTAATAATCCGTACACGAGAATATTCGTCAAATAAATATCGCATTACTCTATTTAATTCTTAAATTGACTTTCCACTCCACTCACATGAATAGAAAAGGTGATTGATTTCATTCACATACGCAATTAATAGTTTTTTAAAAAAAATAAAAAATAAAACAAAGTCTTTAAAGCTGGTTATTAGAGATTATAACAACAACGTTTATTCCCTCATGAAGATAAGTTGAAGAGTGAAGACCATTAATCTCATCTTGGCTCTTGGGTTTGGTCGAAATAGCTAAGATACAAACAACGACATGCTCCGACTGTTTGACTTCAGTTTGTGTATTAATTTTAGGATGAGATTACCGGCTAATTTTACAGCTAATTTTATAGTTTTAATATTATTATTTGGCTTTCGTTATTGTCTAAATCAGTTTGCTTAGCAGTTAACAATGCCACATCAGTAATAATTGGGTTGTAGACTTGTGGATCTCTCATTTATGTATTGTGTGGAAAAATATTTGATCCCCCCCCACTACTTTGATCTCATCACCGTCTTGCAATAGTCAAAGGTTGGCAGCCTCGCCGATGGTCTACGTTAAGCAAAGAGGAGTTGTATATTCGAAACACTCCAGAAATTACACAAAGTCCTCTTTTATTAATTGCTTTTTTTTTTTTTTTTTTGTCAAAGAAAATACCTATCAAACCTGTATTTCCTCAAATATGAACAGTTTTGATTACAAGGGAATTTTCGTCCATCCTAAAGATAATTTAGTACGTAATATGTTAGCGTGAATCATTCACAACAACTATGTCTACCAATTTGCAAGTTGCTACTGACTCTGTCAATATAAGATGTGTTGACCATATGTATACATAATTAGTTTAGATGCATTAAAGGAATAAATACGTTTTCACAATGATCGAATGTTTTGTTTAATTAAGAGCACCACTAAAAAACTCTTCAAATA
The DNA here is from genome assembly GCF_000493195.1 of Citrus x clementina. Lineage (NCBI taxonomy): Eukaryota > Viridiplantae > Streptophyta > Magnoliopsida > Sapindales > Rutaceae > Citrus > Citrus x clementina. The sequence goes on along the minus strand of NW_006262688.1, from coordinate 11,327,801 downwards.
AAATTTTATTATTTATTTAAAGAGACATATCAATATTTAAGACTCCAAAGACACTCCAATTAAGATTCTTCAAATAAGAGATGATTTTCTCTCTTCAAATTTGGAGGGTTGATTTTTTCTTCTTCAATTTATATTTTATTATTTTTCATTAGAGAAAGAGAGAAAAGTATTTTAATTGCTATTGATTTTTACCTTAAAAAAATAATTATTTAATTAAAATAATATTAATTTATTTCTATTTGAAGAGTCTTTTGGAGAATAATATGTTTTTTCACTCTTTTATTTGCCACATAGGTAAATAAATAGATGTTTGAAGAGTAAAATTAATAGAGACTTTTGGAGATGCTCTAATTCAGCTGATTAAAATTTCACCATACCCACTTAGAAGATAATTAGCATTCATAAGCTAAAGTACTAGTTTTTCTGCATGCAGATTGCTGAAGACTGTAATAAAATGCCCAAACAACAAGAAATAGGCAAGTTTCCAATTTAGCTAAAAGGAGATGCACTGACTGAGATAAGTTATACTTTAGTTTCAATCACCTACTTTATCTGGAAATGCAGGTGACCTGGAGGCATGGAAGCTCGGGGAGCTGCTTATCTTTGGAGATGCTCTAATACAGCTGATTAAAATTTCACCATACCCACTTGAAGATAATTAGCATTCATAAGCTAAAGTACTAGTTTTTCTGCATGCAGATTGCTGAAGACTGTAATAAAAGGCCCAAATAACAAGAAATAGGCAAGTTTCCAATTTAGCTAAAAGGAGATGCACTGACTGAGATAGGTTATACTTTAGTTTCAATCACCTACTTTATCTGGAAATGCAGGTGACCTGGAGGCATGGAAGCTCGGGGAGCTGCTTATCTTTGGAGATGCTCTAATACAGCTGATTAAAATTTCACCATACCCACTTGAAGATAATTAGCATTCATAAGCTAAAGTACTAGTTTTTCTGCATGCAGATTGCTGAAGACTGTAATAAAAGGCCCAAATAACAAGAAATAGGCAAGTTTCCAATTTAGCTAAAAGGAGATGCACTGACTGAGATAGGTTATACTTTAGTTTCAATCACCTACTTTATCTGGAAATGCAGGTGACCTGGAGGCATGGAAGCTCGGGGAGCTGCTTATCTTTGGAGTTGACCGGTTGTATTTCACCAGCGGGACTAGTGACTGGACAACATCAGCCATCAGTGGTCTGTAGTCTGCCTCTGGTTGCACGCACATAGCTGCAATTGCCGCCACCTGAATAACCTCTTTCATTGAGTATTGGCCCTCCAATGCTGGATCCATGATCTCTAAAATCTTCTCCCTATCTGTCAACCGAGGCAAGGCCTTTTGCAGACAAAGGAATGATCAGGAAATATAAAAAAATGAGAGAAATAATCGAATAAAAGGAACTAATGCTAACAAACTTATCCAGTGGAATCATGGTATCTTGTAATATCCATTCTAAACCATGTTTATGTTATGCTATGTTTTCTGTAAAGCCTTTTGAGGGTTGAATAAGCAAACCATTCAGCCTATAAATAAAGTAATGAAACTCTCTGTGAAAACTCAAAGGATATTAGGCAGAGGCCCAATCACACATAAGTAGCCATGTCAAATCTTAAGCAAACGCGAGAATCTAACCAAGAGCGAACGATCATTAGTTGATGATTTTAAAGTAAACAGATGACATGGACAATCAGAACATTACAAATGATCATCATAACTAGTTTAACTAAATGAAGAGGAAAGATAAGAAACCCACCCAAGACACCAGAACTCCTTCTCCGGATGGTTTATTCACATCAATGGGAACTCTGCCTGTAAGCAATTCCAGAAGGACAACCCCATAACTATAAACGTCTGATTTTGTTGTTAGATGCCCAGTTAATGCATACCTGTATAGTAAACAAGCTCACCCGAAATTTGAGTTCAGAACTTTCATATTAAAAATGGATTCCATATTCAGATATAAAACACCATCTTATTTCCAAGCTAGTGCATTCAACAACATGAAGAAAAGAGTTTAGTGGTTCTTACTCAGGAGCAACATATCCCTGGGTGCCCAAGACTCGAGTTGACACATGTCCACCAGCTTTGTCAGATCCAATCTTGGCCAAACCAAAATCAGAAACTTTGGCATGAAAATTTTTGTCCAAGAGGATGTTGCTGCTCTTAAAATCTCTGTGAATCACAGGGGGGCTACAATGCTCATGGAGAAATTCCAAACCTTTAGCAGCTTCAAGAGCTATTCTAAGTCGGGTTTCCCAGTCCAATTTGGAGGCAACTGAGTTGGAACCTGCATTTTTAACACTATTTCTTCACATATTTGCTCGTATTACAACAAAGCCAAACCTATCAGAAGGAATCTTATAACAGTAAGCCAAGCTTATTTATTCATGGATTATGGATTCTAAACTAAAGATTACTTTTCTTTCCTCATCCCTAACTATATTCAGATGCATAACTATTGTTACTCTAAATATGCATAATTCTTACGAAGGATTTACAGCTTAGATTGTTTCTACTCTATCTGCTCAGAACGTCATTGAAGCACGGATAAGCTTTTCAAATCTTTAATTGGTTTAGGAGCAATATGCCAAGAAAAGGATCTAAAGAAGATCATTATTAGATGATATAATGCATCAAAAGCATCACAACAAAGACATTAATGCCACAAACACAACAACTAACTCTTCTTTAACTATAACAAAAAAAAAACACGGTGCTTAAGTTTGTTTTTAGCCCTCCAAAAATAAACATCACACAACTAAACAAGGAAAGAAAAACCATGGAGGAGATATGGGAAAAAGCCAGCATCTGCAGGTGAAGATAAGAACAGATTTCACTGTAACTATCGATACAAGCATAGAGACTAAAAGAGATTACCATTAGCAGGATACAGATGTTCTTGTAGGCCACCATTTGCCATGTAATCATACACAAGCAATTTACGACGATCAGAACAATATCCAAGCAGAGCCAGCAGATATGGTGACCGTAGCCGACCAAGCAACTCCACCTATAGTCAATCACAATGCCTTTCAGGGAATAGCCAAGTTCATAAGCCAACATGTCTCAAATAATGAACCATCGAGTTACACAGAGTTTGAAGGAGAATAAATCACAAGAGAACATGCTTTTCACCTTCATAAGCAGAGACCTAGAAAAATCAACTCAACCAAGTCCTTTGCAATCATTTGGTTAAATTGATATTTTTTAGGAAAAAGGATGGCAAACAGATATCGAACTTCATTATTATTATTATTATTAATTTTTATCTATCCCTCAATATTTCTCCTAACAGAATGGAGCCAAAAAGAAAAATTACAAATTGAGATCAAACCTCCATCTTAAATTCATCTTCTCCCTGCTTTCCTGCTTGATCCATCAACTTAATTGCAACTTTCCTCCCATTACTAAGCACTCCCTGGTACACTAACCCAAAACCACCGTGCCCAACCACATTCGACTTGCTGAAACCACCAGTAGCTGAATGCAGCTGCTTGAAAGTGAACACCTGAAGTCCATTATCAGTAGCAACTTCCAATTTTCCCGACTCACCTTTCTCCTCACGATTAACACCTTCAAAAGCAAACTGAACCATTAGTTTGCTGACCAAAGGTAAAGGCTTTCAAGAATCAGCATTAATAAACTTCAATTTCTTAATTCTTATATTTCAACCACAGAACAACAAACTCTGGCTCGGTGAGCTTGGTTATTCAGTAAAAAGAAAATAATAATAATAACATAAAGATACACCAAAACTTTTAATTTTAGTCTGTTCGTCAACTATTCAGCAACCAAAATCCATTTCTTTTTCTTTTTCAGGAAAAGGAAACACATAAAAGATTCATTCCTGATAATAAAAAGCCACACTAACAACTCATCTTCCATATCAACCCAGAAGACCAAAAACCCATAAACAGAGTTTGACCTCTGTTTGGTCACAGAAAAAGTGTGGGTATGACTAACAAAGAAATCTCTGTACGGTCATGCATTTCCTAAGCAGACAAACAGTGGAAAAGAGTAAAAGAAAAAATTAATCTTTTTAAAAAAACTAATAGCGCTTTACATAAACAAAAGTAAAACGTAACTTACTTTTGGGGGTATTTAAGCGCTTAGAGACCTTGTTACGTATGTAGCAGTAGTAGCTAAAAGCGACGAGCAAAGAAGCCAAGGCTAGTGAGGCAACCACCACAATAACCACCAAGGCAACGCGCTCTTTTCTTCTGTACTCATCGTCTCCTTCCATTTCTGTTTATTAAGAGAATGGAAGAATAAGAAGCAAAGAGAGAGAAATGGAGGGTTTGAATAAGGCTTCGGCTGTGAGTGATGACATGCTCACTGTCTGACACCCTGTGTGTACTTGTCCGTTTTTGCGATGGCGCGGAGAATTGTTGAAGTGACACTGCTCTTTTTGCTCTCAAGTACTTGAAATTTTAAATATTCTCGTTACTTACCACTAATTCTCCTTATTTTAATCCATAGCCATAAGTTGCGTCAATGGTCAACAGAGAATTTGAGTTTTTTTTTTTTTTTTCCGATTGGAGGTTAAATGATTTATTAAGTCTTCAATTTTTTTACCCAAAAAAAAAAAAAATTAAGGTGCAGTTGTTATATTTTTTAGAAATATTATGTTTAGTGGCATTCATTTTTTACTTTTTTTTTTTAGTGAAAACAAGTTGATTATGTTTCTGACAGGAAAACTAAAGGAAAGTTACAAAAGTAAAAACAGTTGTTTTATGTTTTGAATGTATCACATCTTAACTGGACACCAAGAAAAAGAAAAAGGTGAAAGTTAATAATTTTTTGTAGATCAAGTCCTCTTACAATCCAATCTTCACATGAGCAAAACTTACTTACGTGATCATTAGTTAATAAATTAAAAAGTAAATGTAATTAAATTCTAACCATACTAGCATAAAATAATATATGGTATGAAATCTTTAAAAAATTTGAAGAGATCAAATTAAAAAAAAAAGCATAAATCTAATAATTTTTTTTTTTTTACATCAACTATAGGGTGCGTTTGGGATTGAGGTGCTGTAGCTTTTAAGCTACAGCTGCTGTGAAAAAAAAAAAGGTGTAATTATGAAACAAAAGTTAATAATATATAGTAAATATAAATTTTAAATAATAATTTTGATAAAATTATTAAAGATATAATAGATTTTATATTATATAAGTGAAAAATCATATCAATATAGCTTAAAAGCTACAGCAGCTAGTGTTTACCAAACACTTTAGTGCTGTAGCTTTTAAGTTACAGCTGCCCAACCTCAATCCCAAACGCACCCTAAGTAAGGTCAAATGTTGTAGTCTCACAAATAATTATTTACTCTACCGCACATGTTACTACTGCGATTAAATTTTTTTAGTTTATAGTAATACAATAGTGTCATTCTTTCATATGGACTATTGGATAAATTTTATTCTTTTTATTTTTAGATTCTAATTTTAAAACACACTAACAAATGCATTTTTTAATTTTATGAAGATATCATTCCTCTTTTATAAAATAAACTCAAAAACATCATTTAAAAAACAATATCAAAAGCACCTTTAAATTCTTTGCATATTTGTTTCTATTTTTAAAAAATATCATATCAAAAGGGTAACATGGGTTTTGGTATTTATGATTTTCTAACATGTTTCTCTTAATAACAATAATAGTACTTATTGTTGTGACAAAGACGATATTAAATTGTAGGCTTTTGTTTTGTCCTCTTGATTAATTACTAAATGTTCTATCTTGATTGGATATAGAGGAGCTTTTAGGGTTGGCAAAACCTCACGCTTGGGAAATGTCGAGCCTAACCGGAGCATGTTTCTTGTTGGGTTGGGTGGAACGAATTTATGTGTTACATGTTTTAGATTTTTTTTTTACTTTACAAATTTATAATATACAAAAATTTGTTTTTATTAGATTACGCTTTAAAAGTTGGGCAAAAAGGATTTAAAATTTTAAATATTTGTTATATATATATAGAGGCATTTATTAAGCTTTCAGCCCGAACTTGGATGTTTAGAAAATATGGTAATACCTCAACTCAGGCTGAACGGACTTTTTTCTACCATCCCGAAAGCTTTGAGGTTTCTTTAAAGGAATCTTTGAAGGTTGAAAAATGTCTTGGTTGGATATTGAGGAAGCTTTTAGATTATCTAGGGAGATGATATTTGATGTTAAGAGATGCGGAAAAGTTTTGAAATTATCTTGTGGAGTCCTGATGAATTGTTAATCTTGGTGAGATAATAGAGGAAGTTATCTTAAATAGAAGTCTATTAAAATAAGTTTGAGTCGTGATCTTTAAGTGAAAATGCTCACCTTTTAGTCTTTAGATTATTATATTCTTTCGTTAGATTTAGTACCTTTATTAAGAGTATTTACATTTCGTTTTTGTCTTTTCTCTTATATTATTATCAACTGATATGATTTATTCTAATTTTTTAAAGGCTTTTAACAATTCTTACCAATAATTTTTCATTTAGGAGCTTAATTTTTTTTTTTTTTGCTACAATACTTAGAATACATCAAACACTTTTATATAAACATTGTCCATATAAAAATTATGTAATACAACTTTTTTTTTTTTTAAGTATTGCGTGAGAATAGAAATTAAACATTTTGTATTGACGCATGTGAACTATGTTCAAGCCTCGTATTTCTTTTAAACTATTTATCATCTCAAAATACTCCAAATTCGATAATATTTGAACTTAATTACTAATATGTACGGTTTTATGTAATTTTGAATATTTTATATCTTGAAAAAATTAAATGCAATATATATTTATTTATCCCATTTTACTCTCCTACCATTGCATCACCATCACCCGTACAATGAAAGACTGAAAGAGATTAAACTGAAAGTTTGACATGAAAAGTAATAAGTAGAAATGAAAGGGCATCAAATGCAATATGCAAAACGTTAACTCACCATAGACCCGCACGTTTTAGTGGGTTTGATTAGACACAACAAGAAACAGTAAAACCACTTGCAACAATGCTAACAAGACAAATACTGCACAATCTCCCACATCTCAAAAGTACCGCTATTACAGGTAGAGCCAGCTCCCCTCATGTGCCCATCAGGGGCAATTCGGTAATTCAACAACTTTGCGTCAGCCATACCCGTATCCTCCAACCACGGTCCCGTCTTCTGTTTTTATTCTGTTTATTTTCTGTTCCCCTGGTAATTTGTTTTTACTCCCAGCAAAAGAAAACTTCAATTCACCTTATAAGGAGCGGCTTGGAAGTAACAATCGGAGTGAAGGCTACATAATACAATTATTTGAAAAGAAAAGGAAAACTCCAAATGCAACATTGAGTTTACAGAGTGCACTAGGAAAAATGGGGAAAAAAATGTTCAAAGTGAAATTCTGCCGCCAAATGTAGAAACCTAAAGCAGATTACCAACAATTACTACAACAGAATGTAGTAGTCAATTCGCATTCTGATCCTTGTCCTAATCCAACTAATTTTATGTATATCAAGATCTTGGTCCGAGTGAGAGATGCCGCGACCACGACGGAAGCCAAAAAATGAAGAGGGAAGTAAGATTTTGAAAAGGAAAAATGAAAATCTCCTCCTATGCATAACATCATTCAATGTGCGACTTTGTTATATTGATCTAAAGCTCGGGATAACGACTGTATTGAAACAGGGAATGATGGTCCCATCTGCAGGTTTAACAAATGCAGGGAGTTAACTACAAATAAACAGCAATGGAAAAAATGCTAAAAGATTATAGTAGGAGCTAAATGTGTTGACACATTCCGACAAAATAAATGGTTCTTAATTTTCAATTAGTGAATAAGCTTCATGGTTTCATTCACCAGAGACAGGTACAAGTGAAAACCAACCTAAAAGCTCATACTTGTGTATTCATAAAAATATCAGTATCTTTATTATATATATATATATATAATAAATGGTTCTTAATTTCAATTAGTGAATAAGCTTCATGGTTTCATTCACCAGAGACAGGTACAAGTGAAAACCAACCTAAAAGCTTATACTTATGTATTCATAAAAATATCAGTATCTTTGTTATATATATATGTATATATATATATAGCTATTTCAGACCTTAAATATGGCATTGCTTTAGGAAAATTGGTATGACCTGTAGATGATGCTACCAAGATGAGCTCAAAACTTGTTAATTGATGAAATATTGATTACACGATGTTCAATGTACTCCAGCATATAGTGACTTTCACATTATTGAGCCAAGTAAAAAATTCTACCAAAGTAAATGTCTGCTAATATTATTGTTGTTGCAAACAAAAATATGGATTTTGATAAATGAAGTAAGACAGGAGGGGGTAAGGATCGTTTTGTGGTGGTAGTGATGGTGCGATGCAACAACAGTGGTCATAGCGTTGTGGGTAAGAGATGAGGTTTTGATGAAGATCTAAATGATATGTTATGGAACAAAACAAAACACAACAATTAAAATATTTTAAAACTAAGGTAAAAGCCAAAACTTTTAGTTACCCCACCCCCCCAAAACAAAAAAAAAGTCTACAATAAGCATCTAGCTAAACAATATAACACAAAAAAATCTTTATGACTTGATTAATTTATAGTAAATCTTTATTTTAGTCTTTCATTTAAAATTCCAAAAGCCTAGTGTGTGAACACAAATTATTTTTTGTTTCAATGATGAAGGATACACAAGAAAGTAGCATGGGCACCGATTGAACTGGAAATGCTCAGCTACTCAAAAAACTAAAGATGTCCTGTTCTATTCTTTGTCAATCTTTATGAATGAAATAGTAAAGAATTCTCCATGTTACCTCAACCTAGAACAAAGTATATGAGCTTACCGTGCTACACATATGGAAGGAATTCACATAGCCAGCAAATTTAGAAGCTGCAAAAAAGTAAAAGGAAGAAGTGCTGTTCATTAGATCCTGGCCATATGGGAACAGATGAAGGTAACTATTAAGTTCCCAACTTGAGAAAACATCCACACAAATATGCCAAGTCAATACACCTAAAAGATAGTGAAAATGAAATACCAATAACAAATTGGACTAAATCAAACAACTAATGCTGCTCGACAGAGTAAATTTCAGCAGGATCTTAGATGATTCATTGCCATCTATAATTGCTTCAATAGCTTGGAGAGGATTGTAGTTGCACTGACCAAAATATAATATATCAGACCTTATGATTCTATTGTAAAGACGAACATGCAGCAAAGTGCTTGAAACTCATAACTATATTGTGTGGTCTAGGACCACAGCAACAGCTTAATATCACTTCTTTGATAGTGTTCTGGCAAAAGTTTTCAGCCAAATTATTTAGCAAAACAAAATCCAGAATTCTTCGGAATGGCAGAGAAAGAAAGTTCAGACAGGCCATTCCATTAGAAAATAACAACAAATAAATAAATAAATAAAGGACTACTCAATCTGTTGATGATACTCCAAAAATAACTTCAATATCGACTAATTTCCTGATCAGATGTGACCAAACAACTTTTGCCAAGGCTTGAAAATGATTTTAAAAAAAACCTAAAATCATTTTTGACCATGAACAATAAATAGGAAAGTAAATAACATACGCAACTTACTTTTCTTCAAGCCTGCAGGCTTTGCCAGCAGAAGAGCATTTACAAATGCACCAACATTTTCACGCAGAAGCTCCTCCTTCAGACTCACCTTTAGAAGATATTGTAACCAAATGAGAAGTATAAGGAGATAGAAATTAAAAATAACTTCCAGTATTTATATACATTGCAGATAAGATAGACAAAGCACCATATAGGAGGATGCTAGTACCTTTCCAAGTCCTGCATGCACGTTAGATGTGTTATCCATTTTAAATTTAATGTGACCCTGTTTTGCTTCTTGTACCGCTCTAGCAACGTCATTGGTTACTGTACCTTGCTATACTAGCTATTAGTACAACTGTTTGAGGGCATTATAAGTCACTGCACATAAGAAGAGGCTAAACAGGTGATTTACTCACTTTAGGATTTGGCATCAAACCATGTTGATTAAGAATCTTTGATATCTGCAAAAGTAGAAGAAAAAGAGAAAAAAGGAAAATAAGTAATTAACCAGTTGCAAATTTTATGAATCACACAGTTTAGAAGATCAATCACGTTTCAAAACCTTGAACAGACGAGGCATGAATTGACGCGTTGAGAAGCATTTCTCAACATCAAGCTTGCCACTGCCTGCAGAGAAGCAAGCCAAAGTTTCAGAGCTAAACCATAATTTGGTTTACAAAGATTACTCCCTGAACTGAAACACAAGATAAAAAAAATAACAGATCTCTGAGTAAATCAGGATTCAATCATGCTGCTAAATAAACAGTCCTTCAGGACAAACTAACATGAGCAAGATTATAATTAAAGGATACAGTTGTCATAAAAGTATGAGAGAGCATGAATATAAAAAGGAAACCTAAAAGTAACACTCATCCAAAGGATGACATCAAATGGCTAGAATGAAGAACAATAGCAACCGCCAGCTACTCAATAAAGATTTCCTAACTAAACATAACAGACAACAGCAATTGATCATCATATAACAGTCAGAATAATGCTACATTACTTGCAATTTCCTCAATAAGTTCTAAACCACCAACAACATCAGCTCCAGCAGCTCTGGCTTCTTCCGCATCAGCCCCTTCAGCAAAGAAAGCCACCCTGACGGCCTGAAAACTCATTACAATCATCAAAAGAACCAACTACTCTACTTCTTTCTTAATCAAACATAGCACAAACTTCAAAAACTACCTTCTTATCACCATGCGGAAGATTCATAGTACCACGAACTATCTGCAGTTTAATTTAAATACCAATAAGTACTAAATAAGAAGAAAATTAAGAAGTATCTCACTTGTATAGATGAATTGGGCAAATACCAGCTCAGTTTTGCGAGGAGGAATGGCCAATCGTACATGAGCTTCAACAGTTTCATCAAATGTAGCCTTGGCATTGGCCTGAAACAATCACTAATAATCAGCTCAAACCAACTTATCATCTAGTAAATTTTTAAATCAAATATATATAGACTAAACTCAGTGACCTTGACTTGTTTGATGGCGTCCATCAAATCAAGAACCGGTCTGCTCTCTTTCTTCTTACTCTCCGGCTTAATCAACAGTGGGTAGGGGACAGACACCTGCGCCTGCTCCGGCACCCTCATAAACCTCACCGTCTTCTTCTCCGCCTGAATTCTCCTCCCCTCCCCGACTCCCTCCCCCTCAGCCTCCCCGCTAGCAGGCTCTCCGGCTTCGGGCAGAGGAGCGACGCGGGACGGATACGAGACAGGAGTGATTGTAGGGACATCCTTGAGGTATCGAATGTCCTCCCGGGTCAAATCCGTTCGGGCCTCCCCGGCCTGAAAATCGCGGGGCGGGTTATCGGATTGCAGTTCATCTCGTTGTTGTTGTTGTTGTGCGTTTTCGATGGGAGCATTTGATTCGTCTTTTGGTTTGGAGGCGTAGGATGCGACTGGAATGGGTTGTTTAGGAGGGTTTTGCGGTTCGTCGTCGTTTTGGACTGCTGTTGATGAGCAGAGAGTTCTTTGGAAGGTTACGGAGGGAGAAGCGTGGGGTTTGGTCAGGCAGTGGCGGCGAGCTTGGGAGAGAAGAAGCCTCACGGCCGCCATTTTGACTGCTTTGCTTTACCTGTTGCTCTCACTCGGCGATTACACCAGAGGCCGACTGTGGGTTTCTCAGGGTTTAAGCGACTGCAAATCTGCAATGAAATGAAAACTTTAAAAAATAAAAATAATTATTTTTTCCATTTACTTCATATGAGTTTAACGCCCCGTTTAAATTTGAGATTAGACGACTATAATTTAAAATTTAATAAACTCCGACTGTTATAATTTAAAAGATAAATTAATTTAATTTTAAATTTATATAATAAAATATTTATTATATTTTTATTAATTTTATTAAATTATATTTATTACGTATTATTAATTTTTATTTTATAATTATAATATTTTTTTAATCTCAACTGTAACTTAAAAATTATAATATTTTAATAACAAATAGAGTATACTTGATCTAATAAAATATTTGGAATATTGATATTTAAATTTAAACACTAGATTCAATTTAAACTATACAAACTAATGTGATATAAATATATATAAATTAGACATAAACATAAAATAATAAAAATAAATCATCTGAAACTAGAATTATATATATATATATAGGCACTAATTTGGAGCTTAATTTTAATAAAAAGAGGACTTTGGATGGTTTATTGTAGATACTGATATATCTTAAATTAACTATATGTGAACTTCTGTAACAATCACAAGTTACCAAAACTTATCGTATATTAGATGCAAAAGTAATGTTACAAATCAGAAATATCTATACATTCCACATAAACCAGAATACTAAAAGGAGTTTTTTATGCTTGAAGCGTACCGTTTAACCTGTAATTTATAAGGACGCTTAAATCGAATGCCACAATGATAATATTCTTGTTGAATTTATGAGGTTTGCTAATGGGAAATAATTTGGGGCTTATTGCCCGACGACAAATAAAACTAAAACTACAAGCTGTTGCTTACAATACAAAGAATGTGAATTATTGGTAAACTGCATTTCCGATTGACCTTCTTTTATGTGTATTTTTACTTTACCAGAACAAAAGAATGAAAAAGAAAATGTTATAAACAAATCAAATGTAACTAGAGTCTCCCAATAGTAAATCAAACATGTCAGCAGGGGTTAGAAGAGTTGTTCCACCAAGAATTAACTCTAAATCAGGCCTTCCACTTTCAGACAACGCCTCCAGAGCTTCGTGAACCTGGCAGCATAGAAAGAAGAAAGAGTGTCATGTTTAATTTTGGTAAAGTTAATGCCATAGTTTCAAAGAAAAAATTGTGATGCAACAAGCAAAAAGAGTAAAGGAATTCAAACCTCAAGACCATTGATGCCCCCGATAACAAAAATCAGAATAACATTTTGGTCAGCAAGACTGGGTTTCGCCTGTGCAAGTTGCAAACCAAAGAGTTAAAGCAATTCATGACTACAGAACAGAAGCAGGATTCCCATGAAATTTTCGGGGATTAAAACTTACCTGTCCGAGGCCAAATCTTCCAAACCCACTTTTGAAAAGTCGTCCCACTGTAGATGAATGGTACTCCAACCCAGGTACATCACTCTTGGCCAAAACTTTCATTAGAAGCTTATAAAGTAATCCCTTGCTTGCATATGAATCACCGTGGAAGTGACTGTCTGAACCAAATGCCGAGTCTCTCAAAGGTATATTCTTCCTCTTCAGACCAGATACCTTGTGAAGGAATTTGAAAAGATTATCCACTCTATCTTGCAACTCCAATTTCAACTGCATGTCATTGTATTGCTGCTCTCTGTTATCATTATTATCAGCATCTTCATCACCCCACTTACCCCACTGATCATCATCAAAATCATCAATGTCTAACGGATCGGAAGACGCTTCTTTGGATTCCTCTGATTTGATTCTGTTTTTGTTGGCCTCAAGTTCTTCTGGTAGACCATGTAGAAACTTAAATTTTGCTTCCGATGGGTTTTCAAATATTGCATCCACAATAGCTTCTTTCAGAAAATGCTCTTCCTGCCATGAAAATGGGCCACCAGACCCAGATGTCGGAAAATTTTCACCTGCCAATATATATCCAGTAACTGTAAGGAGCAAGGCATCTTTAAATGAGAGTAACCTTGACGACAGCTCCATTTTTCGGGTCTTTTGGTCATGTGATCCAACCAAACAGCTCTTATTGATAAGATCACCAATCTGAGCAGCAAGACTCTGACTTGTGTCTCCGGCACTGACATGCAGCATTTTCTCTGAGCTGATAAAAGCATCCCATCTGGCACTGTGAGATTCGTCAAGAGCGGCTAGTGCAGCTGTTGCAAACTGAATAATTCCTCTATTTCTTACTAAAGATGACTGATTCTTGGCCAGTGCTTTAATCATGGCTTGCAACTCCGATTTTGTAGCTGAACCAGGACGACTTCTCACATTTACAGTTAAATTTTCTTGACGTAGTGCTTCCTGAAGCCACTTCTTTATCAACACAGTTCCATCTTTCATCCTTCTATCCAATAAAGCTTCCATATATGGTGTTCCACGAAAATTTTCAGTGGAGACGAAGGATCCACTAAGTAGCTCAATCTCAGAGGAAAGGGACTTTTCACTATATATTTTGTTGCTGAGATAAACCAAATCTACAACTTCGGAAGATGAGTTGTAAGCATCCCACCCACGTAGAAAAGCCTCAATATTTCCTTGAAGTCGAGAATCATCTAATTTGGAATCTTCTTCACTTAAAATTTTTGCCAGTGGTATCTGAACTTCAACAGGAGAGCGTTGTACACTAGAAGACCCAAGCTTGGCCCGCGATTGTGAGCCTTTTATGTGGGCATAGAATGCTGTTCTCTTCTTACGGGGCAAAGATGAAAACATACGATCAACAAGCGAGTCTCCGTGACAGCATGGAGTAAGAAGATCAAATGTACGGTCAACAAGTAATAACCCAGCCGTTCGTTTTCGTCGACCTACATCATAAAGGCTTGACATGTCTGTCATAAGCTTCCCAACATTTTTTGATAGATCTCCAAGGGAAAATATTTCCATTTTCAAGTCCATCTAGACATTTAAATAAAAGAAACAGGGTAAAAATATACTAATCAGCTATCAATATGATATAATGCAGGAAAAATATATTAAAAAAAAGAGTATTCTACATAATTATCTTAAGTATCTACACAATTTGGAATTTTTTATCTTGTTCTCAACTGCTTCACAGATACTGTAGTTGTACTTGTAGGATTCTTTTTAATTTTCAAAAAATAAAAAACAACCACTTGAAAATGGTTCCCAATATACCTAGATCATTTAAACTTAAATAAAACAAGATATATAACATTTATATAGGCGTTCTTGCAGTGACCTACAGTATTGAATTTCTCGTTTTCAGGTAAGTTTCACAGAAAATATGCATGGGCAATTTAAAAGATAGAAAATATTGGCGCATCATCGAGATAGAAACATGAGAGAATATATTACAATGTATATAAAAATAAGTTAAATGAGCTTCTTGTTACCTTTGATGCCAAATGGTAAATAAGATGTGCTGTAAGAATTGCCCCAGGAGGGACATCATCACCATCAGAAAATGATCCAGTACCTATTGGAGGCAACCCAGGACTAAGGGAATCTTCGTGTTCAACTGATAGGCACGCTTCAGCAACAGATCCCTCAGAAGGTAAGACAAAAACCCTAGGTGAAAGAGGGCACAAAATCATGGGGAAGTGAAGCACAGAAACAACCAATTCTTGCCCTACATCTTCTTTATAGAAATCCTTTCCACTTGAACTGGCTTCAAAGGTAGAAGTATCCTCTTTACTAGATGTGAGATGTGACCATCCATCATCTTCAAAGGTTAACCTTTTCTGGAATCCAGTATCCTCTGACTGTCGAGATTTCGTCTGACGCTTCCTAACAAGCTCCTCGTAATCTTGGAGAAGCAAGGTTTCATATTCATGGAATGCGTCTGG
The DNA here is from genome assembly GCF_000493195.1 of Citrus x clementina. Lineage (NCBI taxonomy): Eukaryota > Viridiplantae > Streptophyta > Magnoliopsida > Sapindales > Rutaceae > Citrus > Citrus x clementina. The sequence goes on along the minus strand of NW_006262688.1, from coordinate 11,312,270 downwards.
CCCCAGAGGTGAATCAGTATAAGCTGAGTGAGCTATCTACAATGACAAAATCTCTAATCAGATTCAAAACACAGAATGCAAAATAAATAGGCAACGCCAGAAATACCACTTGAGAACAACCTCTACAATGCTGTCACTGTAACATTGTCTTCTAAATCACAATATTGACGAAAAAACATGCAACCCTCGTGCTAAATTTCAGAACCACAAAAGAAGTTCCAGCTTGATTCTTAAGTATATTAATACTATTAAAAGAATCTACTTCAGAACTAATGTGAAGGAAAATAAACACTAGTGTCTAAGTTCACAACTTGCATATACCATGAAAAGAATGAAACAAATGAAACTTGTGAGAGAGAGAGTTAATAAACCCAAACTAATCAGAAGAGCAAGTTGACAAAGTACCTCTGAAATAGAAGTAAATATTGCACAGTGGCGAATACCGTAGCTTGCGCTCAGGCATCGTACAATATATCGATGTGCATCACTTAGTAGACGAGACGTCATAACCACCATTTTCCTCATAGGGTCGATATTTGAGTTCCAATCAACCACCTATATAAGCAATTCATTCATAAGATTAAAACATCCTTGAGGTTGGAGATGCAATATCAGAAAATATCCTACATAAATGGTTAAGGCGTAAGGAGGAACTAGCAGTAAAACGCAATGATGAATTGTCTGGATGCTACTACTATTTCTTTTTGCTTCTATTTGTACGAGATGGCCTAAACTCCAACAGTTGAGTATTTCAAATACAAGGTATGCAAAGAAATGATTAAAAGGACGATGTAGAATAAGTGTTGATCTGAAGATAGAAATGAAATTCTAATGTTCAACAACAAAGCTCTACAAGCTCTATAAGGATCTAACACGTATGTTTCTGCTTTCAAGCGAAACATGTCACAGAATGCTTACGGAATCAAGAGGAGACATGTTTTCCAAGCTGCAAACAGCACGTACACCAAGCTCTAGAAGGACAGGAAATGCTCCGATAAGTTGGAAACTCTCGGTACATCCAGAATCTAGATAAAGGATGGCATCTTTGATGTGCTCTGATATCTGAAAAAAAAAAATTATTGAAAACAACCAAAAAATCATTGAGTAAATAGTGGCAATTTAAGGGAAAAATAAAAATAAAAAACTACATCAGAGCAATTACAGGTGGAAACTAAGGGAGCCGTCGGTTCACATTCATAGTTTTCTGTTATGCTTCAGATATAATTTCCATCAATTTTATCAACTTCGAAGGTAATGAACAGAGATTTCAAATTAACATCGTCAGCTATACGCAACCAGTAATATTTTCATAGTGTTTATCAATAGGAAATCATATTGCAGCTCTAGCCATTTTGTTTCGATTGTTTATAATAAAAAATTGAACTCACTTGTTTAATGGAATCGATGCAAGACTTGGTCACATCAAGCAATGCCATGCTTAGAGACACTGGCCTTCTGCAAAAGCACCAATTTAAAATAACAAATCACAGAAATTATAATCTTGAGCAGCTACGCGTTCATCGTGTTCAAAAACTAATGATGATTTGATTCTGGCCGTTCGATTTGGATACAAGGATCCAATGATTTCTGGGTCTGATCCGAAGCGAAGCGCAGTGATTTAGACCCCCTTCGCCGGTTCACAGGGCACATGTTGCCTCTTTTACGATGAAAGCAAAATTAAACTTACAGGGTCGGTCAAATTACGAGTAATTGGACCCTCACCGACCCATCAAGCAAATTGGGCTGAGAACACATTACCCGTTTATTTATTTATTTGCTTTAATTTTCAAAATATTATTCACATGTAAGACATTCTCAATTCCTTATAAAATTTTATTACTTTACCTTCTATTTTCACCGCCATTAGATTTTTATCAAACAATTATTATTATTTTTTTATATTTATTACATTATTATGTAAGGTAACAAAATACTTATTCATAAATTGAACTAATGAATAATTTTATACATTATGAAATCTATGCTATCTTCATATTCGAATAAAAATATTAATACTACTCAAAAAAATATAGTATTACTTATTTCAAAAACTAAAGTTAAAAATGTAAATATTCGCATTTATATACTTGTTACCTTATATTCATCTTTCTCCTTTTTGAATAATTTATGTTCTTTTTTTAAAATATATTTTGTTTATTTTTATGGTCTTGCACGATCAACTCACAATAAAATGATGAGCATTTGTTTGCATTCATATACCGCATGCATTCAATATTTAACATGTTTTTGGAGTGAACTTTTGCTTATAAGAGACAATAGACTTAAGTTGCTGATAATTTCTCTATGGCCATTTACTATTAAAAGCTTTTCATTTGTTAAGTGTATAACATTAAGATGGTGGAGAAAACTAAAGGAGAAGTTCAAACATATTATTAATGGGACTCTCAAGTAAAAGACAATTGAAATAATCTTGAATGATTAGTGCCCTTGGGAGTATTTTAATCAAGAGGGCGAGAGAAAGATAATGTGGGTGTGTTAAATTTGCCACCCTCATATTGATTTTAATTATTTTGTTTAGTTAATCTAATGGTTTTCACAAAGAAATTGTGTAACACATTAATCATTTTATTACATATCTATTTCTTGTAAACCAATTCTTGATTGAGTAAGTGGTCATTGTCTCCTCGCCTTCAAATTCAAATCAACTATGTTATTAGAGTATATAATCTATGAATTTCTTGGCTCAAATATCTTGTTTCGAATCTGCAACGTTATAAGAGTATATTTTATGAATGTAGGATCTTGCAAGTGAGCCATATACATTTAATTATTTTTTATTTAATTTATTTTTAATTTTATATAAATAATCTAATCTAGTCCATTTCAATCCGACATACTAAACACACTCTAGTAATGTAACCTGACTATATAAATTAATTTATATATTTTGTTGTTCACATTCACATCACTTATGTATTTTGTTTTTCACATTCACATCATTTAATAATGAGTAGACTAGAATTTTAATATTTGAGTACCAATTTGAATTCTAATTAATATGACATTTATAAAATAAAGTAATAAGTATATAATTTATTTAAGTAACACCTAACATAAAACTCAAATTATAACTCAAATGTTAGGAGCATAGGAACTCAAATTATAACCCAAATATTAGGATCCCCGTGAATTATTTGTTTAGGAGTGATACGACCTCATTTTCATATCATCAACAATTGAAACAATTTCTACAGCGTCCACATGTATAGATTTTTCAAAACCAATTCTACCCACTTAAATATTAAAATACGTATTATTTCATCAATCACAAACTATTAAAAAAGTTAAGATTCTGTTTGGAATTGAGGTGTTATATCTTTTAAGCTGCAGTTATTGTGGAAAAAAAATTATAACTATGAAATAAAAGTTAATAATATGTAGTGAATATAAAGGGTAAAAACTCATTTAGCCCCTGTATTTTAAGATTAGTTTATATTTAGTCCCTATATTTTTTAAAATGCATCGAAACATCTCTGCTGTTAAAGTATTGATACACCTACCGTTACTTTTTATTTCTTTTGGCTTACTTTTACAATATTACCCTTTATAATAATTTTTTTGTTTGGACATTAATGAAAAGAAAATAATTAAATTACCCATTTAACCCTAAAAGATAAAAAAATTATATTAATTTTTAATTGTCAAAAATTAAATTGTTATTTTTTATTTCTTTTGGCTTACTTTTACAATATTACCCCTTTATAATAATTTTTTTGTTTGGACATTAATAAAAAGAAAATAATTAAATTACCAATTTAACCCTAAAAATAAAAAAAAATTATATTAATTTTTAATTGTCAAAAATTGTATGCAAACTATCAAGTGTGCAAATGGTGCTTGCAAAAAAATTAATATAATTTTTTTTATTTTTAGGGTTAAATTTGTAATTTAATTATTTTTTTTTATTAATGTCCAAACAAAAAAATTATTATAAAAGAACAATATTGTAAAAGTAAGCCAAAAGAAATAAAAAGTAACAGTAGATGTATCAATACTTTAACGGTATGGATGTTTTGAGGCATTTTTAAAAATATAGGGACTAAACGGACACTAATCTTAAAATACAAGGACTAAATAAATTTTTACCCGAATATAAATTTTAAATAATAATTTTAACAAAATCATTAAAGATTTAATAGATTTTCCATCATATAAATGAAAAATTATATCAACATAACTTTTAAGTTACAACAATTAATATTTATTAAGTGTTTTAATATTATAATTTTTAAATTATAACTATCCAATCTCAATTTCAAACACACCCTAATGCAGCAACTAGTAGCCGAGCCATTTGAATTATTAATGCAAGCAAAGATATGGTAACAGTCACATATGAAAAGAACCTCCGTTGGATTCCCACAAAGTGGACCACAAACAGAAATTAAATACATAAAATAATAAGCAAAAAATTACGCTAAAAGCAAATCAAACACAAGTAGCTAGTATTCAAACTTGAAAGAGTGGACAAACAAGCAGTGGGCTCTGGATAATCGTGACACCCCGTTCACATTGTCAAAATTCGGGAACAGGAAGGTCCTCGTCAGTTGGTGGAGCCAAAACCCACTCACCATCTTCATCTCTCACCATCCCTTTGTTCTTTTCAACGCACCAAGAGCCAGGCACCAATAATTCATCCTTCAAGAACTCACAAGACTTATTCACCAGAGCCAAACTCCTCTTCACTTTGAGCTCAAACTCTCCATCATCCCCATTCCACCCGGCCACCACATGCAGCATCGCCTGCAAATTATGCCAATCACTCGGATTCACCGACTCCTTCAAACTGGGAGACTTCCTCGTATCGATCACAAGCTCAGTCCCCGTATTAACGTACCCCAGCAACCTCCCCGGGTAGTGCGTTATGAGATCAATGGTGTTCCTCACGTGCAAAACTTTCACGTTCGTGTAGCTCTTCAGTCTTTCGTTAAATGCTTTGTTCCCAACTTGTGGGCAACCGAACACAAACGCCGCCACAGGGATGTCAGTGACCCCATTTTCAGCCAAATCAAAAGCGCTTAAAATTGACAAGCACGCACCCAAACTATGCCCCGTTAAAATTACACTCAGCTCCTCGCCTTGATAACGTTCCCTCAACTCTTGAATCTTGGACACTAACTGAGCCCTGGCACTCAGCTTCGTGAATGACGACTTGGGATCTTCGGAAGTGTAAATTGTAAGCCATCCTTGCATAACTTTCGGCACCGTCTCGTCATCGTCGCTGTCGCTGCTGCTGTCGGTGTCGTTCTTTTCTTCGACTCTGAACTTACTTTTATTCAAAATCGATCCAACGGAAGCCTGCTGGGCTCCTAAAACGTTAATCCACTCGTAGTTCCTGGTGGTCCCACGCCATGCAACGTAGATTTCACGGCGGCCGATGGCTTTCGAGCGTTCGTCGGAGGTGACGGCGATGTAGCCGATCCAGTTCGACTCGCGGTCCCAGGACTCACGCGAGAGGGAGTGGACCAAGAAGGCTTCGGGGACGCTGACGCGGGCGGTGCCGTAGAGGAAAGAGAAGACTTGGTAATCCGGTGCGTTTTGGAGCATGACTTTGTCGAAGAAGCCGCGCTTGCCATAACGGCTGGTGCCGCAGTACTTGGAGTTCTGATCGTTGTTGAAGGCGTCGTAGGTTGCCTGAATGAAGTCGCCGCAGCGGAGGACGAGCTTCCGGAGGGAAAGGTCTAGCGGGTCCAGCAGCCCGTTCCAGTTGTTGCTCCCCAGTAGCTCCGGCCACGGCGCTTGCTCTTCCGCGTCGTCTGTCGCCATTGATATGGTATCAGTGGAGGAGAATAAAGAGTGAGTTTTTTTTTGTTTGTTTTGATTTATTAAAGGGAAAAGGGCAAATATAAAATTATAAATAATTGACAATACCGATGGAGCCCACCAAAAGAGTGAAAAACGAAAAAATTTCAAAACGTTTTTAACATCGTTTTTAACAAGCTTCTAGGCGTCTAGAAGAGCGAGAGAAACGCCAGCGCGATTCTTATCCGCTCCTTACTCCATTTTTGTAATCCTCTCTCACTATCTCTATCGAACAGCCCTCCCTCTTACTATCTCTCACTATTTCACGATCTCTCTCTCTCTCGCTCAATCACTCCATTTCACGATTTGAAATTCTTTGACCTTCTGCAACTCTTACAAGAAATTAATGCTCTGGTTCTCACGAGGGCAGATTAGTTTTATTGGGAAGCTATTAATCAGAAAAAGGAAAAAAGCCTATATTTAGAATATGATTTGTTGAAGAATTTTAGAGTTAGTCAATTTTCAAACCACACTTTCAATAGCCAATTGATTTAGTAACCATTAACTACTTTAATTTCCATAAATTGTAATGACAGTGCAAATGCATCTAGTTGTGACAGCCTGAAGAATTGAATTTCATCAGCTAAAAATGTTTTGCAAATAACGTGCTGCTTCCTTTTCTTGACTACAATTTCAAAATTCTCACGAGCTTTCCATTATTGTCACAAACCGAGAAATTGCAAAATACACGGCCCGGTTCTTTGGCGATGACCATGTCATCGTCGGCGGTCATGTCGTCATCGGCACTGGATAGTGAGAGAGAGTTGCAAAGATGGAGTAAAAAGATAAGGTTATGGTTATGTTGGAGCATAAATAAAGTTTAACCACACACGTAAATTGATAAATAATAAAAAAATTTATTATAATTTAATCGTGTAGTTACGAAGGTTACTATTTTAGAATACTTCTAACGTGCGCTGCTATTTCTCTCGCCCTTCTAGACACCTAACATTTTCCTTTACCAAGACTACGTTGCCTCTCGGGCAACCTACCCCAAATTTTGTTGACCATTGGATTTCGATTGCCGAAATCTAGGGAAGCCACAGAAACTCAACGGTACAGATTTTATTAACTTGTTCTTCCGGTATTTGGCGGGTGAACGCCGGACAAACAATTTTGAACACAAATGCAACTATTAAAAGGTTAATTCTTGTAACAAGTACAAACTTATTAACTGATGGAGCAATTGTTTAATTGCTAAAATCCGCTGGAAACAAATAAGAGCGCAATTGTATCATTAGCATATCTAACTCGTTGAAAACAAAAAAAAAAAAAAAAAAAACTTTACTTTAAAAAACTTGAAATCCTTCTAGTGAGTTTGAATTTCAGAAATGATCCACAAAATTTCAGTCATGCTGTCGTTTCTGTTGTTTATCAGCTCCGCCGCAACCTGAGAATCAATTTCCAAAATAATTGATTGCAGCCCTGCTTCCTCCCCAATCTGAATGCCCAGCTCCACTGCCTCTGCTTCAGCACAGTATGTATCTCCTTGAAAGCTAGAGACTTTGATAGCTGCTCTTATAGAACTCAACTCCCTGTAGAGTCCCAAATCACAACTCCTAATCCTGAGCATTGCTTAGACACATTAGTGGCTGTACCAACATTAATTTTTACATCTCCATATGGTGGAGCAGTCCAAGCTATACAATAATAAACTTGTTAGTACTAATCAAAGTGAAGGTGAATTATCATTGTCCGTGTAAATCTCATTCTTGTAAAATTTTGTCTCATATTCTTGATGGTCAATATCTTTCTAGCTACTAGGTACTACTCCCTGCTCTCACCCACCAGCGAATATTTAACTAAAAAGAAAAAGATTATTTATAAGTCAAGATTTACCCTCAACTAGTAATGACTAATGATATATTTGTGAACCTGATATCCCGAATAGACTCCATGACCTTATCTACCATATATTGTGAAAGTAGGTCTCTAAAATTCTTAAACCCGCATAAAAATTTCAACACATCGATTTGTCAATAAATAATATATTTAATCATATGTATCCAGTATAGTTCCAAACAAAGAACTCTCGAGGGTTCACCCTTCATCTCCAAGTGCTTAGCGAATCACTTTTTTTAGTTGGGTTTATTTAGTTTTTTCGTCTCATAAAAGAAAATGGTCCAACTACAGAGGATAGTATATATATATATATATATATATATATTCATTCCTTACAAATAAACATATATAATGTGATGTAACATAAAATAATGATAAGTCATAAAATTGATTCTTTTAGAATAAGATGTAATGATGTAAATATTAAAAAGAAATTCTCTTGGTGCCTATAAAAGTCTTAAATAATTGCAAATAAATAAGTCACAAGGCATAAGATTGGGGTAAAAAGTCTGTCAAACCATCTTCTATAATTGTATAAAGTGTTAGTCTAAATAAATTGATTAATTATGAAATCAGATGAATTAGCCCTTGTTATTCACCATACCATGACCTACAAAGTGCAAACCCACATGCTTTCCAAGAGCCATAACAACCTTCCAATCACCAGATTTATTATTGGGGAAAGAAGAATCATCCAACCCAAAATATTTAAACAAAACCAATTAAGTTTTCCACCACAATGAATAAATGAATATGAGCAAAATAACAAGCACATGCAAGTCCATGAAGCTCCAAAAGTAAACTGGTTAAAAGATGGCAGAAGATGGCAAAATGCTAGTTTTTTTCCCTAAAGAAACCAGGCCAGTATATCTGTGTGAAAGATGCCAACACACACACATATATAAAATGGATTTAAAACCATGGTTTGCATATTAATTTTTGATAATGTCATTATTTTTATATATTTAGGCATGACAAATTGATTGTTGTGTAAATCATATACTGACAAACTTGCCTATTAATTTGAAAAGCATTAACTATTTAAGAATATAATACTAATTAAAAGAAAATCTTAAGAAAATAATTCTTTGTGTATATGATGTACAAGAATTTTTTCTAATTGTTTAACTAAGACTATATTTCTAAAAATAATAAAATTGACACTCGAACGTAAAATTAAAGAGAAAAAAGTATAATAATTAAAAAAATTTGCAAGTTCGTAATAAAATTCAATTCACTCGTTTTATTACCGAGATTAATATTCATTGTCCTTTACGTTTTGATATGTACAACAGTAACTCAAGTTTCGCAATAAATACTTGAGAATTTTGGGGTTCAATGGTACCATTTATAATCAATGATTATATTCCACAGTCACTTTATTGTCATTCTTTTTCAATTAAGAAATGAACATTTAAGTAACTAAGTATTAAAATATTAAGGGCACAATGCGTTTTCTTTTTCTTTTTTCGAATTACAAGTGTATAATGCATTTAAAAATAGGCAAAACAGTTTTCGAAGATCAAATACAAAACTGATCGATTATAAAATGAGTTTGAACAGTTTGACAACTAATGACATAATCCATTCAAGTTATATTTGGGAGTTAGGATTAAGACTCCGCTTGATATAGTTTTTTAAGTAGAATTTATTTAAGTAGAGTTTTTTTGTTAGTGGAGCTTTTATAAATAGAGATTTTACCTAAAAAAAATTAATTGTTTAATTGTCAATAAGAGCTTTTATTAAAAATTCATTAAATTATTTTAATATGCAAGCTTTTTTAAAATTACGTTATGAAAAAAATAAAATAAAATTATCAAATAAAATTGTTAAAATTTTTTTATGAACCTCTACTCCCAAAAGTCTAAAATTTGAGCTTTTACTAGTACATATAAAAGGAATGAGATCCTCTCCTGATCTGATCATTATCTAAGTTTTAAAGGATCCATTGACACGTGACATTATTAAATTCAATGGCCAAGATTTATTTGTAATTAATTATTTTCACAACCTCTTAAATGATGTGTTTTACATGGATGTTTTCCCGCTTCTATCAATTTATTCTCTCACCATCAAAAACTTTTCATCTCCTAAATAATTAGCAATTGTGGTAAGAAAAATTTGAGAAAACTAGTTTACTTCACTGAACGTGAACTTCAACAACATTAATAGTCCAACGAGGTTAGCTTATGATTCTATAATGCTTCTTGATTTCACTATACTTTTATCCTCTGCAACTTGATATAATGTTAATAATTTTTTTCAATGGTTGCTACAAGTTTATTGTTTTAGTTTTCATTGGTTCTTTAAATGGTCGCAACTAATGCTGTTTTAGAAAATTTTAGCGAATTGTATTGGAAACCTAAATATGGGATGGAGTTTGATTATGATGAATCAACATATGATTTCTACAATGTGTATGGGTTAAAAGTGGGGTCCAATATTAGAAAAGAAACCTTTGGTAAGAATAAATGTACAGGTGAAATCACCTCTAGGCAATTCGTTTGTGCTAAAGCAAGTTTGCGATCGAAAGATAAATGAGATCATTTGACTGTAAAACCTAGAGCAGAGACGAGAATTGATTGTGGTGCTTAATTATGTGTTAAATTTGATAGGAACAAGAACAAATTTTTTGTTAATCATTTTGTGGAATCACATAATCATCCTTTTGTAATGGAAGAGTGCACTCATATGTTACCTTCGCAAAGAAGAATATCCAGTTCACAAGCAATGGAAGTAGATTTGGCAGATGAATCTGGAATTTCACTTAAGTCTACTTTTGAGCTAATAGTAAAGCAAGCAAGTGGAATAGAGTCTCTTGGATATACAAGACTCGATCAAAAGAATTACTTAGAACGAGAAGACAAAAGCCAATGGTATATGGAGAAGCAGGATATATTCTAAATTATTTCTCTGAACAACATTTAAAAAATCCTTCATTTATTTCCTCTATACAATTAGATAATGAAGAGTAATTTCCTATATACAATTAGATAATGAAGAGTAAATCACAAATATATTTTGGGCTGATGCTAAAATGATAATTGATTATGGTCAATTTGGTGATTTTGTAAGTTTTGATACGACTTACAAAGTTAATAATATAGAATCGGCCATTTGCAGTGTTTGTTGGACTAAATCATCATCGAGAAATTGTTACCTTTGGTGCAGCATTATTGTATGATGAAATTGCTGATTCCTTTATTTGGCTATTTCAAACATTTTTGCAGGCTATGTCTGGAAAGGCTCCAAAAAGAATTTTCATATATTAGGATGCTGCAATGGCCAAGGCTATCTTAAATGTCATGCCAAATACATATCATAGGCTTTGCGCATGACATATGATGTAAAATGCCTTGAAGCATGTAAATGGTGTGTTTAAAAGTACTGGTACAATGAAAAATGTCTTGTCGGTGTTTATGGATAGTATTGAGGATGAAAATGAGTTTCTAATTGCTTGGGATAGCATGCTTGATGAATATGATGCACAAGGTAATAGTTGGCTAAAAAGTATATTTGAGTTAAGGCATAAACGAGTTTACACATATGTGAGGCAGGCGCGGTTTGCTGAAATGAAGAGCACTTAGCTTAGTGAGAGTTTTAATGCAACTCTAAAGGACTACTTGAAATCATATATTAATATGCCTCAGTTTTTTATGCACTTTGAAAGGATGGTTAATGATAAACGGTACAAAGAATTAGAAACATAGTATGAATTATGTTATAGGTTAGTCAATATAAAAATGTCTGTTAAAATGTTGGCTCATGCAAGGGAGATTTACACAAAGGTAATTTTTCAAGAGTTTCAAAACCAATTTGAAGAGTCTATCGATTTATCTATGAAAAAAGACTATAAGGATTGTGAATATTTAGTGCATACGGTTGGTATGGATGAATTTGAAAAGAGATGTGTGAAAATAGAGAATGATGGCACATTGTCTCGTAGATGCAAGAGGTTTAAGATGAGGGAGTTTTATATAGCCATATCATCAAGGTTCTTAGAGATGTTATGGATGTCAAAGAAATTCCTACCGAGTATATTTTAAAAAAATGGACAAAACAAGTAAGAGCAGAATGTATCAAAGACATGTATGGGTGTGATATCCAAGCGGATCCTCAGTTACAACAAACATGTCAATACAAGTCTTTATGCTCTATATTTACCAAGATATCCAACAGGGCTTCCAAAAGTAAAAAAAGCATATGAACTAGCAAATATGTGCATGCCATGGATTTGGCAGGACTAGTTGAGGATATTTTACGTTTGGAAATGGATGGTAGTGTGCAAGAAAAAGTTCAAGAATCTCCTTTGACTCAGCACATAGATATTGTTAAAGCAAAAGGTCTGAAGAAGAAGGAGTCATCTCGTGGAAGACGTAGATTCAATAGTAGTTTGGAGGTAGCCTTGACAAAAAATAAGAAAAAGAAGCTACCAAATTGCTAGTCTCAAATAATCCTGGTAATTGTCGATATTATCAATTAATTTGTTTTATATAGATACAATATTGAGCAATTACTTCCATCTGGATTAATTTTTTGTTTAAATTGTTCATTGTCACAGCCACCTATTCAATTGCTTCCAGTGATTATTAATACTCATTCATTAATGATTTATCATTTTTATTCTGTAAGTGGTTTTTAATTAGTTTCTGTATGCGAAACTGAATTTTATTCTTTCTAGCTAGCGTAACAGTTCCTTTCCATGCTTGTTATTGCAGCCACAATTGATGACTCAAGTTCGACATGCCAATTCTCATGATTTACTTCAACAAATAAATTTTCAAGCCTTTGTTTCAACAAGATAGCACATGATTCTCAAATGGATTTCAAGGCTCTCAAGCTTCCAACAGCACAAATTTAATATAACAAAATTTTGAGTTCAGTTTTTTCCTTTAATACTTAGTTCCAGATCAAACAATGTTAATGTAATTTTTGTTGGTTTAGATTCATTTACAAATTGCTGGTTTTTGTATTTTTGTACTATTTGTGCCCTTTCATCAAGAGCTTTATATTAATGCCAAGTGATTCTTTTGTTTGATATTTTAATGTTCAATGCTTAGGTTTGTTGAACGCTGCAAGTTTAGATAAATGAACGATAGAATGAAAGTTGTTTGCACATAATTTTTTGTAATTGAAAAAAAATATTGTTCTTACAAAATGAAAGTTTTCTTCTTTTTTTTGATAAAGAAATAGACATTTTCGTTCATTTAGAAATAAAATAATACAGTAACTACTTTTGCTAATATAAGGTCCAGCCATACATCAGTTGTGTTGTGATTTACAATATATTTTAGCCAAAGGGTGAGCCTGGGCATCACATAATCTTGGGATGTGTTGAAATCTGACTTTCTGAAACAGCTTGCTTTGGTTTTAGATTTCAGAAATTACCTAATCAATTTCAGTTCTGCTTCATTTCTTATTGTTGACCAAATCAGCAACTTCCTTTGCTACCTCTAGCCCCCGTTTCATAGCTTCAGCCTCTGCATATGCCACATCCTTCCATAACTGTGATGTCTTCACAGCTGTTCCAATTATCTTGCTATTTGAATCCTTTATGACTACTCCCAATCTTACTAGTTGATTTTGTTTATCAATTGCTGCATCAACATCGACCTTGAAGGCATTTCTTGGTGAAGGATGTTGTTTACACGAACCTTGAGCAAAGGCAAACCATATTTGATAATGAAGAAACTCAACTATAATACACAAGAAGTAATCTATGCTCTAGGTATGCTATTCTTCATAAGGCTAGTATATAGCAAACCCAAAATTTCTCCAAATTGTAACATTAAATTCCAATAGTATCAAATTGTTATAGATTCATATGTAATTGGCAAACAAAACTCAGTAACTATAACTTTGAGTAATGTAGATAATCTAACAAAACTTTAGTCTTGACCACTTGACATAATTCTCCATAGACCAAGTATAACACATTTGATTTATAAATCTTTCTTCGTTCTCCACTTTCAAGTAAGTAAAATATGTCCATTTGGCCACCTTTGATCCTTCTCCACGTTTGAACGTGTATAATATTTGGGCAGCATTCTTTTGCCTCGTCTCATTTTTGTCAGGTTGCAAAATGTGAATTTTGTGGATTGGATAGGGAGAAATTTTTTTAATCCATATTAAATCTGCAAAATAGTAGATTGTATTAAATTCGCATTTGATCCGTAAATATATAGATTGAATTTGAATAATTTTACCAAATTAATCCGCGAACACCCCTAGTGCATTGCATTACATTAAAATACTATTCTTATGCTAATCATGTTTTGCTGCAATTTCTAATTACATTGCACTGCATTAAATATGACTAATGTAATGAAAGGCAACCCATGGGGCATAGGGGAGTAGGGTTTAGACTGTACCATATTAAAATAATATTTATTTTTTAAATACAATAATTAACTTTTATTATTCGTAAATTATAATAAATTTAAACTTATTGAAATCTTTTTATAATTTATATTAATTAAATATCAATTTATAATTGTATTTAAATAAAAATTTAATTTAATTTAAATAAGAATATAAAATGTAAATACTTAATAAATAAATGATAATACATTATTTTACTTTATTAGATAAAATAATTATAATTACTAAATTTAGACATGTAAAAGAATTTTTAATTTTATTTAACTATTTATTATTTACTAAATTATAAATTTAAAAATAAATTTAAATTAAACAACTATATTCGACATTAATAAATAGAAATAAATTTATGATTTTATATTATATTATATTTTTACCATATAATATTAAATTATACTATATTATAATAACTAATATATAGAAAATAGTTATATTAAAATAGTAAAATATAATTTATTAATAACATTATCGCATTTTATTATTTAATAATAGTATATTATTGATCATTTGTATATTATATGAATAATTATTTAATAATTAATAATTAATTTTAAAAATTAATAATAAAATGCTAAATATTAATCATTTTAGATAATTTTAATATTACTATTAATATAAAATAATATTATGTTATATAATACAGTTTAAACTACACTAATCATAGTATTACAATTTTATATAATGAGTCTTAATACAATACAAGTAATGCAGTGCGTCAAAAACACTCTATTTATACCCAAAAATCATTTTTTTTTGTATGGTTTCCAGATATGTTAACATGGTTACCGGTTGGTGGAAAGTTTTGCCAAGCCTACTTATATGTTGTTTAATGTTTAGTAATTAGTGATATACTTTTCTTCCACTTATATTACTCTGTTAATTAACCAGGGCACAATACGAATTGCCTACATTACAACTATACCATAGACTTTAGCTGATATTTTTTCCTAAGGCGATAAAGTTTATTGGAGATATAATTTTATCACACTTAGGCTCCGTTTGGTATAGCTTATTAAATAGAGCTTATAACAGTAGAGCTTATAGCAGTAGAGCTTATACCAATAGAGCTTTTGGACAAAAAGTCATTGGGTATTTGGTTGTCAATAAAAAAAGTACTTTTGAACCATTAAACTGTGTGATATTTTTTATATTATATATTTTTAGAAAAGCTCTCTAACCTCTACTCCCAAAAGCTCAAATTTTGGGCTTTTGCTAGTAGAGGTAAATTAGCTTATTTAAGCTAAAAAAACTCTACTAAAAAAATAACCAAACACCATAAAAAATTTTAAAAAGTGCTTATACGATTAAATAAGCACTTATGGCTCTTAAATAAGCTATACCAAACAGGCACTTATTCTTTTAAGGAGAAATAATCAATTTATCATCAAATTGTTAAAATTAACGGAATATTTAAGACAAATCATAGTAAGGGCTCGTTTGAGATTGTTTTTAGGAGGTTTAAAAGTGATTTTAAAAAAGTAAAAGCTAATTTTATTGTTTAGAAAAAAAATCAAAATCACTTTTGTCAAAATCAACCCCTCCTATAGCTGATTATGAAAAGTATGGAATGAGTAGCTTTTAAATTCTGATTTTAAGAATCAATTTTATCATTTAATACAATTACATAAATATCCTTAAAAGTATTACCTAAATCCAAAATTATCCTTATTCAAATTGGAAACAAATCAATATTTAATAAATTTATATTATAATTCATTAATATTAATTTGTTGGTCGAATAATTATTAAATTTGTTTCACTATATTATAAATTTAATTATCAATTGTTTTAAGATAAAAAATAAAAAAATAAAATCAATATATTAAAAATTTTATTTTTAGTAAAAATTATTATAATACACAATTAAAAATATTATATATACATGTTTTTATATGTATAAGTAAATTTTTTATTCTACATTATGGATATTTTAGTCATTTATTTTCTCTCAGCAGTTTAACAGTATAATTTACCAAATGTCCATACTTGCTTTCAAAACTCGTAGTATTTCAGTCTCAGAATACAAAATTTACCAAACATTTGACTAATTATTTTTATAACTGATTATTTCTACGGTACAACTAAAAATAATTATTTTAAAAATTGCAACATTTCCAAACTGACCCTTAGAATTGAAAAAGGAAAATTAAATAGCAAATTAGTAACAAAATCTTAAATAGCAAATTAACAATTTGGCTATTAATTTGGATTTCATGAGGATTGGAAAAGGGAAAGCCCTCGTGCTGCTAGCATTTACCGCTTACCTGTCAGCTTGACGGTGGCTGGGCCGGTTTTGTTGCCTTCTTAAATACATTTATTGCAATTTACTTATGGGTTATTTCATTTAATTATTATAGAAATTATAAGATATCGAATAACTAATACAATTAAATCTTTACAAAATATTTTATTTGATTACATTTTCATTAAAACCATCAGTCCAACGCTAATGTCATGCTGACATTATAGGGGCAAAATTGACTTTACAATCAAAATGTTGATACAAATGTATATAAAAAGGTAAAAATGTATATACTTTAAAATTGTAATGGTAATTTAGTCATTATTGGACAAAATAAGACCGTAAATCATTTATCAAAGATCAAATACAGCCAATTGACAGTCCCAAGCCAACACTAACGACGCCTTCAATTCTAACTGGCAGGTGCATGCATCCGCTACCAACTAACTCGCCACTCGCCCGAATCCAAGAGAGTTGGGATTGAAGGTAAAGAAGAAGAAGAAGAAGAAGAAGAAGAAGAAGAATAAGGAAACATGACAAAGAAGAAGAAAAGAAGAAGGACCGGGGTTGGAACATAAGCGCACACATTGATTTTTTTTTTTTTTAGTTTTTATTTACTTTAAATTTAATTAAAATTTTAAAGTAAGGATATTATTAGTATTAGTATTTTATTAGTTAACTAATAGTCAATTAATGGAGTTAATAAACATGTAATGAAATGAAAGATTTTGCGAAGATTGAGTAATAAAATGATATTTTTTCTGGTCATTAAATATTTTACGATAATAACTCTTTTATTTATTTATTTATTGCCAGCTTCATTTTCAAATCGCCTTAGCTGACCTTTGAAGATCTGAACATTAATTCACAGAGATTTCATTTGAGTAAATACGTCATTAAAGAAGATATTATCAGGCACAGGAAGAAGTGAGGGCAAAGTCGTAAAATCAACAGACCGGTTTAGTTTTTAGTTCAGTTCAGACTAGAGTGGGAAAAAGCCCAGTAGGCTCTTGAAACCAGAAAATTACCCACGCCGACGTGTCCAAAATCTGCTTTCACCTTTCTACCTGTAGTAGGAGTAGTGCCTCTTCTTTCGTTGTTTCTTCTTAAACTTAAGGGCTGCTTGCCTGCCTGCTTCAGCGGTTCCGCGATTCTCCTCTGCTTCTCTCCTCTCATCTCCCTTGCGTCATCCTTATCCTGCGCATATCCGGTACGTTATCCTACGCACCGCCTCTCCCCCCTTTTTCACTTCATGGATCTCAATAATCTCATATTCGCTCGTCCTTCTCTTTTCTTTTTTAATTTCAGCACTTTAACTAAAATCTCCCTTTATGTTATTTTGTTCCCATTAAATCCCTTCTATTTATTATTATTATTATTATCATTATTGTTATTGAAAAAATCGCTGTTATTTTTTCCCAAAAATAATATACCTTTTCCCTTTTGCTTTTTGTTTTGTTTTGTTTTTTTAAGACAACATGGAATAATCGACACATACGTACAAATTAAGCCAACTTGCTCAAAACGATATGTTTGAAGATTTTGAATCTTGCAGGCATTTTGTTGGCCCTCCGAGAACAATTTGAAGAAACTAGGATATAATTAGAATACAATTAAGCAGTTTTTATTTTGCTTCTTTAGGTTTAGGATTGCGTTAAAAAAAAAAATCCAAGCAATCGATTTTCAGATGATTTTTGGGGGAATACCAGCTGAGGTATTCATATTTAGTTGTATACAGTTAATAAGAATTGTGATGTATATTTATTACTATGTGATCATTTACTGTTTGTTCAATCAAGATTGGCAGAGAGGGATGAGATAACTGTCATGCAGATCTATTACCGTGGATTTTCGTCACAAACCAAGATCAAAGTGTTCAACTGCATCTTTTATCGTAGTTGCAGCTAGTGCGGGTTATTTCTACCAAAGACGTTATCGGCTTACTGATATCAGTTCAGTTAAGTTGGTACCGTCTTTACATCATGCCATATTATATACAGAGACTTTACAATACTTGCAGAGCAGCATTCTCGCCTGAAGGGCCCGTCACGGATGAAGCCCTTGAGAGAGTTCGTGCTATGTTAGGTATTGAGAACTGGCTCTTAGTTGTCTTATTTTATATTTATTAATGAACTTATTTAAACACTTTATAGTTTGTACCACTTTAAAGTCAGGCATGCAAAATTGTTTAGTTGGTATATATAGGAAATACGGCATGATCGTTGATAGCAATTCTTTTTTTTCGGTTCTCTATATCAATTATTAAGCAACTGATTAGATTTCGGAATTTTTGTTGAATTTATCATTTCAACACAAATGGTTAATTACTCTTTGTTTTAGTTTTTAGTCAAAATTGGTGTTTTGAACTGAGAGCAGGTCTTTTTGAGTTTTCCATGTTTGTAATGACATAGCACCCAATCACCTTTTAAATAGGCCAGCATGTGTGCTTATTGTAGGAATTAAAAGTAATTCCTTCATGTATAATTACACAGGGTATCTTCTTGCTTATATGATGAGGATGTATTTTAGCTTCTTCTTGGATAATTAGTCTTGCTTGCTTTGAAATTTGTTCGAATGTTTTATGTGATCTTCCTGCTGTATTTAAGAAGTCTGTTTACCTTTCACTCAACATGGCTTAACGTGGTATTGTCACTGTCAGCTTAAAAATGAGTTTAGTTGTAAGATTCTCAAATGTGATATTCAATGTCTATAGATATTATAAGCAAATTTTTTAGGTAAGCACCATAGATCCTTGTGTAGGCTTGCCAATCTTTATGGTTCATTTCAGAATTTTTGATTCTCTAGCTTGTTAAATCACTTTTTTGGGGTTGGTAGGAACTACTGAGTTAGTCCCAAAGTTCTGTTAAGAACATTTCCAGGAATTAATCATGCAAGTGGTAACACAATGTTCAGTTGTATGATTGAGAATATCTTAATACTAAACCACATCATTCATATCATATAATATTTTGCATGAAATGAAATGGGGCTGTATTAGAGAAGAATTGATGTTAGTCTTTTTTTTTTTTTTTTCTCTAAACTACATTTTTGCCGTTTCTGGTTTGAATTCTATGCTTAGTTTTCATTTTAAAGTTTTTCTTATTTTCCATACTTCTGCTGTCACACCAATTTAAGGTTTTCGACGAGAGGCATCTTCCTTTCTTTTCAGGCATAAAACATTGTCTAGTACACTTAGGAAAGTTTATAGGAAACAGATTTCGCATTATCATGGCTAAATTTTTCCTTATTAGTTGCGTGTACTTCTTGAAATTTTATTAATTGTACAAGCTGCGTACTTGTTTGGACTACAAGCATCGTGGGTTTACTCATGTTTGTCATACTTCTGGCAAGTTTATTTTCCATTGACTGCACTGCTTACTGTTATGCTGAGGGAGAAAAGACTTATTTGGAGAAGATACCCGCTTTGCCTGTCCTCTACAAGTGATTTTTTGGAATTGATGTGCTTGTTTGCCATATGCATGTAACTTGTATATCACGATGGTTTATTTCATACTTCCATGCTGTGATGTTTGTGACTTGTGTGTTTCTTTTAACAGCAAATGCATTTCTTGCATTTTTGAAGTTAATACATTTTGCAGTATGTTGATATTCACGTGAAAGTGCAAGTTAGATTTATTTATGGAGTTCTTTATTGTCCTCCCCATGTTTATGCTTACATTAAATTCCAGGTTCTTAACTTCATTGTTGGGGGTCTTTCCATATTAGCTGTGCTCTATATAATCCCAGATATTATTTTATTTCAGACAAAATCAAGCCTTCAGACGTAGGTCTCGAACAGGAGGCGCAATTGGTACGTAATTGGCCAGGTCCTGTGCTTGAACGCAATGGGAGGCATCCATCACTGGCTCCAATCAAGTACCTGCACTTACATGAATGTGACAGCTTCTCTGTAAGCACAGCTTCAAGATGCCAGTAATTAATTGCATACTAATTTCTAAGCTAAAACGCACTCTGCCGGTTCAAAATTTCATTATATTTAAACGCAATCAACTTTTTCCATTATTGCATTTCTATATTCGAAACTTGAAAATTGGATTAGTGAAACCCCTTTCGTTTTTCATCTCCATTTTTTCCCAGATAGGTATTTTCTGTATGCCACCATCCTCCATGATACCCCTTCATAATCATCCAGGAATGACTGTTTTGAGCAAGCTTGTCTATGGTTCCTTACATGTCAAGTCATATGATTGGCTTGATTTGCCTGAGCCTGAAGATCCATTGCAAGGTGTGTTCTTTTGGCATATTTTATGCCCTCTTCAATTGACTTTCTTAATCCTTTTATGTCACTAAACAATACCCAGAGCTATGCCCTTGCTTTTAGAACTTAAATTGCACTCTCTTTTCTAACATTTATTGTTTTTGGAGTCAAGTAATTCGTTTTGAGAAATGAAAATACCTAAATCATGGTAAACTCTTTTCTGTTTGTCTAAAACTTTAAATGTGCTCATCTTTCCAAACCTATCAATCTTTGGTATAATTTCTGCTAGTTGATAATAGAAACGTCTTTTGTGTTTTTTAATGATAAGATGGTTATATTTCGATATGTAAATGTTGTATAAATCTGTTTAATCTTTATATTCTATATTTGTAGTTGTTTCTTATGTGACTGGTGGCTATTGAACTTTGTGTTGAAAAAGAATTTGCATTGAATGTGCCATAAGGTAAAACAAGTGTATAAAGGCAGCTTGGGAGATGAGAAAATCATGGATAGCATTTTTCTACCAAGATTTGTATAATTTTCTTTTTTTTCTTGATGTTAGGGGTGATGCTTGTTTTGACGTCAGTATGCCTTTAGTTCTGCCAATTTGTGTTACTAATTAGTAGAATTTTTTCCATCTTTTTCTCATAAAAGCCCTTTGGCCTTTCATCTACTGAGTAAAGCATTTGGTAACTAGCTGCAATATAAATATTCTAAGCAATGTGTACCTAAGAAAAACTATCATTCAAATAGTCTTGGTTATTAAATTTCATGACTTGTCAATATCATTTACTACCAACTAGTCTGAGAATGCCTTTACCACTTTATAATTCAACTTCTGGTTGTTGAAAATTGATTTAATGTGGTTATCAAAAGTAGAACCTTGTGCCCCCTTCTTTTTTTTTTTTTTAAGTGTGATTTTCTTTATGTGCTTTAGTATGTAATGAAATTTAAAGAAATCTATATTTCTGCATTTTTTCTTATGCACGGGATTGATTGAGGTAGTGATATTGATTGAAGTAACAATAGTATGAATAATAATATGGTTCATATTGAAGTAACAATAGTATGAATAATAATATGGTTCATATTGAAGTAACAATAGTATGAATAATAATATGGTTCATTCTGTGTAATGACAGAAATCTTTTATTACGTCATACGTTTTGACATTATTCAATTCGTTGGAATAAAGTGAAGATTTTGTGAGCCCAGGGACAATGATTCAAGTATTTTTGCATAATAAAATTTTTTCCAGCTTACTGACAGCCTTGTAGAAATCTTGTAGATCTGATGTGTCTTTCTCGCATTGCTCGAACACAAAGCAAGTTCTCCAAACATTATTTTCAAATGTTGGCTTCATAATTCTCATGTGTTGCTGTCTTTGATTATTGTGGTAAACTTTTCTGGGCATCTAAAATTGGCTGAGCTTGAACCTTATTAGTTTCATGTGGAGATTTTTGAGATTGTAGGTGGCCCTTTCTTGGCTTACAACATACATAGGAACCACTAATATTTTCTGTGTGTTAATGGAAAATAAGTTATAGAAAATGTTTCTTTGAAACTTATTTTAAATTTGTTTGATGTGTTTCTTGGTAATTATTAAATTAAGTTGTTTGGTTTTTATTTATTGAAAAAGAGTAACATATGTCGGCTGCTTGATGTTTCAATACAAAAAGAATTTGATAACCGATTAAATAATGCACCTATTATGAGGAATGTTTTACACTGTAACTACTTCAATTAGCTTAAGAAGATATGGTTAGAGAGAAGTGAAAGCTGAGAATATTTAAATTCAATGGCCAAGATGCCCTAGCTAAATGTATTTGTTATTTTGGTTGATCTATCTTCTTGGAGAGTGGCATTCAGGAGGTAGCTGTTCATAGCATGAGCGCACAACGGGGGAAGCAAAGTTGTTTGCAAGCCATCATGCTCTTGTTAAGCAAATAAGATGGCACAGTCTGTCTTGATGAGGGCTTCTCAGGACCTGATCACTTGGTCATATATTAAAAGTCTAGAAACATGTCAGTTGGATGTGCTGTGTAATTAAAATCATGAAGTTGATCTGGATTATTGGCTTAGTCATTTGTGTCATCTTATAGTTAACAAAATGTAGGGACATGGACATATTAGCTGATATGAAATCTTTTTTAATAAAAGAGTTTTTGAGCAGATTATTTCTAGGATTGATGTTTAATAGTTTTAGTTTATCGTCTTCATGTATGAATATAGAGATGAATTGCTTTTGTGACCTATGATAGTGATTTTTTACATTTGGAGTTTTTGAACTTTTTATTAAATGTTCTTGCTTGATCTCTCTTTATCCTGCTCCTCCTACCATTTCGACAGGTAGGTGGTCGCAAATTTTATCTTAATTAAAGTTTTGACCATTCACAAGAAGTCATAATTGGTGGTTTGCAGCAAGACCTGCGAAGCTTGTTAAAGATACAGATATGACAGCCCCTTGTGGGACGACAGTTCTTTATCCCACAACCGGAGGGAACATTCATTGTTTCAGAGCCATAACTCCCTGTGCTATCTTTGATATCCTCTCCCCTCCATACTCGGCAGATCATGGGCGACACTGCACTTATTTCCGGAGATCTCCAAGAAGGGATCTTTCAGGTAATGAAATTTCTTTTGTATTATGTAATGAATAATGATTATTGCTTTTGGTTATGAATAGTTATCACATGTTCTTATTAAGTAACTTATTCTGCTGGTACTAGTTTTCATTCTATTTTCCTGTCTTGCTAAATGAAGGTGAACTCGAAGTGAATGGAGTTACTGTCTCTGAAGTTTCCTGGCTAGAAGAGTTTCAACCCCCTGACAACTTTGTGATACGAAGAGGGCATTACAAGGGTCCAGTTATTAGAACTTGAGAAATCTTGTTTCATGTACCATGCATGCATTCTAATGATATTGGCTCTTCATATTATGGGGAATAGAAGGGAAATTGTTCATGGGTTGTCAATAGCCTAGGCAATAATTTTTTTTGGGGCTATGTAATTTAGGCATTGGGCGTGTACATATTATTATACACCATTGTAGTCTTTTGATTTACTGACCTCACGCGTTAGTAGTGAGATAGTGACTGAAAGTTGAGAGACATCGCGGACGCTATTCTTGTTTGAATTTGTTGCTCAATGACAATAATAAGATAATATCCTTTTGTTTATCTTTGTTTGAGAGCTGGGTCAGTTTGGGCGTTTGGTTCTTCTATTGTCTTTAGTTAGTGAAAAATATTTTCTGGGAGCAGGTGATTGAAGCGCAACACAGCATCAGGATCTTTAAGATGCTTACTGGCTGCTCTTTCCACACTTCCACTGCAGTGTTTGTGTAGAGACTTCCACTGCAGTGTTTGAATAGATACTTTTACTTTTTCTTGAATAATATATATATATATATTTGCTAGATCATTGAGTCATTCATTTCTCTTGAAATCTCTTCAATATTTACGTCTACACCCATCCTTCTTTAGGGATTGAGGTTCTTATTTATAGTGACAATTTTGTGTTTATGATCAAGGATATTTGGGATTTTTTTTTGCTTATATGAGCTTTTTCAATTCTTCAATGTTAGGATTAGTTGCAAGTGGACTCTCCATTCGTTAGAGAAGATCACCAAGATTTTGTGATCCGCTGCCGCACTTATTCCAATTGCAAGACCTCGGGTCAAATTGATATTGATATATCGATTCGATCCTGGCTGATGAAAGTAATTCTTTTTCGAAATTAAGTTGTGAAGCTAAACCATAGTTCAGTGGTTTCTGTTCCCTGTTGCATAATAATATATGGTTGATGCATATAGCAAACAACTTTTTTCCGCCCTTCAAAGCTTACGTCGAAAACCCTAGGTTTCTATAACTTGGTACGTGTCTCTAATTGATCATAAAGCGAATTGAGCAGACGGTGGTTTAATTTCATCTGTAACAACAAGACAATGCCTTTGCAGTTGAGTTACACAAGTTTCATACTTGCATGATGGAGTCGTATATGATAATATGAACATGAATATATGATTCTAGAGAGTAGAGACGGATTGCCTCAATATATAGAAGCCTACCAAATGCCTTATCATTCAATATGGAGCTCATAGTAGGAAGATACTTGCAAAATTACTTGGTGTCGTTGACAGAGTGAAAGGAAAAATGAGCAAATGCTCTTTAGATTTTTCCTAACAGCGGCATGATAAACTATAAAGCAAATACATGGGGATGAATGGAGTGTATTACTGTTGTTATTACTATTAATCTTATTGGCACTGATTCAATAGAAAAGAAAAGAAAAATTAGTAAAATCTGGAGATGCATGTGACCTACGACGCTATATCTATCCCTCTGCCTCTGTAGTGAGATAGCACATGGTGCCTATGTTCGCGGCGTCTCTTTGGCCATCCCACCTAGATTCTTATTCTTTGCACATATGGCTATCCAATTTTCACAGAATATCAAGATTAATTATTGTTATTTTTTTTATTAATATGGTTATTCTTAGAATTCTCAATTATATATTACAAGAACAAAAGGGCAATCTTGAAAGAACTGATAGCTCTAGCTCAAACTAGCTAATTGTTTTGATTATGTTTATTTTCTGTTTGGTTATCTCTTCTATTTCGGTCGATAAAATATTACTGATTGTGAATAATTGAATTGACCATATATTCTTTGCATTAAGGTTTAGGATTTGAATATTACTTCAGAATAGTACCCAGGAATATTGAGCATCACATGTACCTCTTGTCTTCCCCCACACACCCCCCCCCCCCCACGGGAAATTAAGGGGCTCCGTTTCGTCGTCACCTACTGCAGAAAGGTAACCTTGTATCATCCACTTCTTCTCCCCTCCCTTTACTGCAGGAACTACTCCTCTGGAAAGACTGCCCACTATGAAAAAACTTGTACTGTGATACAAATAAAGGGCCTCGCGTTATAACTTAGCTCCCAAAGAACTGGAAGACCGTGCCCGATCTCTTCTACTTCCCACTTGTCAGTATCTAATAGTCGTTGCTACTCTCTCACCGCAATGTTAGAGCATAATAGATACGCTATTACTTCTGCCGTCGGAGTCCGGGCTACGCAGTACAGAGCTAATTTACGCGCGATCGCGTCTCATTTCTCACACGCATCGAACTGCTACTGAACCATGACATCCGCTCGAACACGAGCCAACATTTCTCTCTCATCAAATCGCTAAAGAAGAACTATTTGTATGATCACGTC
>NW_006262688.1:11245663-11286442 GCF_000493195.1 Citrus x clementina | reverse complement strand
CATTTATTGGACAGTCTCATGTAAATTTTTCTAATTTCTCCCTTAAAATATCTAATAATATGTCTAGAATTGTTCACATATCGAATCATATTTATTTCAATAATAATTAACTAAATACTCTTGCACATATCGTATATATTCTTCCATTTGAATTGCAGTGTGAATGCAAACATATGAGTTGTAAATATTCAGAGAAAGATTCCTCGTTGCTTAGAAAATTTAATATTGAAAAGACTTCAACTCCCATGCACAAAAAAAAAAAAAAAAAAAAGAAGACAAGACATGCATGATTGTTTTTATATTTGGTACGTTACGTAGGGCTTAGAGAATTCCTCAATTTCTTAAAACTTAGCTAGTAGCTACTGCATGCATGGCACGAGACACAATTTCCTTTTCTCCCACAAACTCATCTTCCCCATCAAAGACCCGTCTTATTAATTTAATCCTTCGAATATTTGTCTTCATTACTCACAAGAATCTCCATCTCTTTCTTATGTACAGTCTTGAGACACATAAAAAAATTGATGGCACCGATATCGAGTCAAATTTGAGGGTCTATTAGCAAAAACCCAAATCCTTGAAATGATTCCTATTTGAGATTTCTCTTCCCCTATAACAAAGAAGGCATTTTCTTCTGTGTCAAGACAAATTGCTCAAATTCTCTCAAAGAAGCCTTGGAAAGTAAAATCTTGGACGGTATGGGGAAAAATGATCTATGCATATGCATGGCTATAGTCTCTGATAGTTCCCAGAAGATCAAAAAGAGACAACCTGTGGCAATATATCTTAATGAAAAAGCTATTAAGATAAGCAAAAACTTGGAACAGGAAATCAGGGCTCAATTAAAGATTTACTTGAAGAACTCAAAAACCAGCAGTCACCATCGAACAAAACACGTTTTCATTTATTTATTTCATCTCAAGAATGAAAATGAAGTTTGAATCTTTTAATTAACGGTCAGAATTACAGTCAAACAGTTTAGTTAATGGTTATTACAAAATTTTGTCAGTCAATGGTGCCAGCGTTTTGGGATGTTAACATAGTCAGGACTCGGATCTGGCCATCTGGACCTAATGAAAACCTAGTAACTACTAAAGAATGACCAACTACAGAACCTAAGGGCTAGAGCTATTATAAACTTGGATCTTCCTTTGTTTTAATTAGATATTATGCAATATTAGTAATGGTCCATGGGCGACGCTACTCACATTAAGGAGGGCGACAATATCGTATTTGTTACTATTTACTTAGTTTACAACTATAATACTATTTACAGGATGTTAAAGAATTGCGCTACATTTTCAATTGCATACTAATGGTAAGTAAAACGTCTAATTAGATCATTTCTTTTTTTTTTTTTTTTAAATAACCTTGTTAGGGCAAGTGATTTATTGAATAAAAATAAATTTGGTACAACTTAGGAGATACAGTGAGCCCTACCCTCAAAATATGCGTCGGATTAAAAAGAAAAAAAAGCAGTAAACAGCCCAGTAGAATGCAAAATTGGCCAAGCTCTATCTGCAATATGAATAAAGAAAAATTACTACTTGACGTATATATGTTGTATGAAGAGCAGTAGCGAACAATCTTAGTTATCTATGGTATATCTGCTCTCTTTATTGGGAAAATTAGTACTTTTATCTGGATCTATTGCTATATACAAGAAAACATGTTGTGTAATATTGTTTTTCCACTGAATACTGTTAATGAAAAAAAATTAAGAGCTAACCTTGTTTTTTTAACCTTCCGAATATCTAAATTGGATAGCTCCTCGGGTTCCCGGTGCCCTCATCAAGGATTTATACAACAATATATTATGATATAGGCTCAACCCTTTGAAGTTTTCAAAATTGGGACAAAACTGTCAAAGCGATAAGAACATTTGTAACATAAACAAATATCATAGGAACAAACAATCAGAGCAATAAGACAGAAATTGGTTTGTTTAAATATATGGGTGATGGGACACAAAGTTGTTTATGCATGCATGGTAGGGTTCATTTGCTGGTCCTTCTCTCACACAGATGAGAGCTCACATATTCATATCATCAATCATTTTGTAACTAATTAATAAATAAAACCTTGATGGAATTAATTGATTACTATATAGTGACAAAAAAAAGTATTGAGTCCTCAGCAAAGGTCAACTAAAGATTGATAAGAGAGAGAGAGAGAGAGAGAGATTGAAAGAGATGGATAGCTGTCAAAATGGAATCATAACGAGAATGGCTCGAGATTTTACACGATTTTCAGTCCGAGAAGGTGGTCGTATTTTGTAATGTTGCTGTAAAAAAGTGTTAAATATATTAATTTTAGTGTGAAGAGATCAACTTGATGCCCGACCATTGTCTACAATAACCATTATTTTATTTATTATAGAAAGCACGTTAGCAAAAATAAAGAAAATCATTAATTTGTTGACTAATGGCTATGAAGCTAAGTTTAATTTCATCACGAAAAAAAAAAAAAAAAAAACCCACTTATAAAGAAATGAAGTTTTAGAATATTTTCAATACAGAAGGAAACAATAACAGCTCAAACCGGAGTAAGCTTTTTCTCTTTCTCTATCTCTATCTCCCTCTATGTTTTTGTGACACTCTCTGTCTATTCTCTCAGTGCGTCCACAATTTTGATAAGCAAGTTTTGTACTTTTCACTTGGAGATCCATGATATACAGAGCTCCTTAATTTCTTTGATGGGTAAGTTGCGATCGGCCACTCCTTAATTTTAAATTACTTCTGGCTAGGCTGTTGCTAGGTCTTTGAGCAAATCTTGTATGCTGGATCCAAGGAATGCCTTGGATCAAACATGAAAGTTTTTGCAGGATTTGTTTCAACAATCAATAATTCCATATGCTATTGAATCCGCTATATGACTTATAAGCATCATCATAGCCAGTAAACTGCCCTAAGATATAGCCATTTCCTCTGACATGTACGCTCTCTTAGTTTCTTGGAAGAGAATTTCATTACCATATATATTTTGTTAAGCAAATATTTATAACATTTAGCATTGCAAGTACTTGAATACACTTTTGATTTTCCTTTTTTATTTTTTTAATTTCCCCATAATTTTGCTTATGAGCTTCTTTAATGACTTGTATGATTTTCTTGTCTTTCTCTATTTGAGACTTCAATGGTCTTTCGTTTTGTTTGTCTAATTTAAAGAGAAGAAATCAATTGATCTATTTTTGGTGTATATTGTTTTTAACTAAATTTCCAATTCTGCATTATATTATGTTCTTAATTTGTATCAGCATCTAAAGTAATCCGTACTATTGTACCTTGTCGATGCTTCATTCTATTCATATCTAGTATATATTAATTCAGCACATATTGATTTGTCATTCTTTTCCTTGCAAAATCACATTTGCCACAAGTTTTTAGTAATGATCGCAATCTCATTTCTCTTAATAGAATAATTTGCAAAAATATGTAACAAAGCATGGTTGCTTGTTATCATAAATTGATTTTGTCCATACAAAAGAGCATGATATATTTGTGCCCTTCAAATAGATGGATTGATTTATTATTGCTCTTTTTGGTGTTTATTTGTAGTTAATGGATGTTTAAACATTTAATTACTGAATTTAACATCGAAATTGACAGACAATTTGGATTGTTCTTTTTTCAACATATCAATTTTAGCTTTTAATTTATCCCTCTCCACATGTATTTTATCATTTTCTAATTTATATTACAGGTAGAGGTTTATGCCTAACCCCCATCTCATTGGTGGTTTAAAAAAGAAAATTAGCTTTTAATTTGGTGGATTCATTGGACATGAACTCTCCAATCTACTGGTTTTAAGTTCTAATGAAGAAAACCAAGATAATTAATATCATTTTGATGGCTGACAATTAGGGTTATCATTTAGAAATAAATGTGTTTGTTCTTTTTAGTGTACAAATTGCACACACAAATCATTAGGTCTTCGCATCCATATTCTCATTTCATTGCTTTCTAAAAATTAAATCCTTATTTGTACTCCTCACTTTCCGTTCTACTTTATATATTGTGACAGTAATAGCACTGTGAAGAAGGAGAGAAGATAATCATCATATCGATGGAAAATGTGACTGACACAGTTGAGATATCCTCTGATGACAATAAGAGCAATGAAAGTGGAACTCAAGCATTTCAAAAGTGTTCATCATTTGACTTGAACGAAAAAGCAGCTATGGACGATGATGAGAATGATAACATCACAAATGTACCATACAATGGTGGCACAAGTATTATAAGTACGAACACAACCACGGAAGGGAAAGAAATAATAACAATGGCTAGGCAATACGTTCGATCAAAAATGCCTAGGCTCCGCTGGACACAAGATCTCCATCTAGCTTTTGTGCATGCTGTTGAGAGGCTTGGAGGCCAAGAAAGTGAGTTTACTTTTACCTATATATGTATATCTGCTTTTGTTGTAGAGCTTATGATATGATCATATGAATTAACATTGATCATTGTTTTCTCTTTCCATGTATGCGGGTACAGGAGCAACCCCAAAATCAGTTCTCCAGCTGATGAATGTAAAAGGACTAAGCATTGCTCATGTAAAGAGTCACTTGCAGGTAATAAGTTGAACGGACCTTAAAAGTTATCATACCTTACTAATAGATTTTCTTTCTTTTTAAATTCTTTATCTAATTATTCAAGAAATTTCTTTATTCAGATGTATCGAAGTAAGAAGCTTGACGCGTCCGGCCAAGGTAAATTAATTAATCTTTATACTACTACAAAAAACGTTAGACGATGAGGGATTTAAAAGTCACACAGCTTTGAATCTCGTTGGGTATGCAGTGTTATCTAATAGGACAATGCAAGAAGGACACGACATTCTAGAAATGTATCGAAAATTCAATCAGCATGGGCGTTTTAGAATGGATAACAGAAACTACATGTCGTCTCCACTTCTCAAACAACCATGTGATTTCAAACCTTACTCTTCAAGGTGGTAAAAACTTGAGACATTTTTTTTCTTTTTTGTTTCTTTGGTTCATATTTTTCTACCTATATGCAGTTAACTCTTGACTCATTCTCTCCAGATACCATCCATGGGCTCCAGTTGGTCATTGCACTAGATATAATCCAATAATCTTTCAGAATGAGAAGAAGTGTTTTCCATATGAAACGATTGGAAATCAAGGAAAATGTAGAAATAATTCTCTGAGCATATCTTGGGATGGTTCTTGCATCAGTGATCAAGTTCAATATTCCAAGTTTCAGACTGCCTCTATGCTTGAGGTAAAATTTTAATTATTACTTATATTGCTGATTTTTTTTTTTTTGCCTATTTAAAATATTTAAGATTGATGATTTGTACAAACCAATCCAGGCTCAAGTTTTACAAGGTACTGAAGCGGGGCAGCATGCACAAGAGATGAGCAGTTGCAAGAAATTAAAAAGGTTGAAAGAGAATGATTGGTCAGCTGATTTGCAACTGAGTTTGTGCCACAACAAAGATGACAATTGTGTTGGAATGAATAATAATAATCGGCAGCAAAGCACAAAAGAAATCGACACGATACTTTCCCTTTCTTCTTGGACGAGTCAATTGTGTAAAACACAAAGATTTCACCAAAACTGAAGACTCGGGATTTTCAATTAATGGATTGTAATTAGCCTAGATTTTGAGATGAGTACTTAGGATCTGACCATGTTAGTTAGAGCAGAGGAGTGAGATCTTTTAAGTACTTGTTTCAAAGGCAGCATGGATGTGTTGAAGTTTGAAGATTTTGATAAGTTGATCATTTTTGGTTGTTTTCTTGCCGTTTAAAATTTGATTAATCTTTTATCTGGATATATTGCTAATTTATTTTGGGGCAATAACATTATAAGAGTGTCATTTAGTAGAATTGACAAAATTTTTGTATTGAAAATAAAAAATGAAAGGTTCTAACTCCACTCATATATATATAAATGGAGAGCAAATTGATCTAATGATGCTATTTCAAAAGTATTTGGACCAGAAAAGCGTGGACAAGTTCGAGGACTGGGGTTCGGAGCCACTCCCACTCAATTAGAAGCACATATTCGATCTACTGAAAAAGTAAAAGAACTTCAAAACTAACTGCAAGCTCAATCTGAAAGAATGTCTGTCCTTGAAAAGAATTATGAGCATTTGACAGCTGCGCTTTTAAAACAATGCCAACAGGTAAATGACTATATGATAATGCATATATACATGTAGGGGCGGATCTAGCATGTGACTAGTGGGGGCTTGAGCCCCCACTGGCAAAAAAAAAATCTAAAATTAAAAAAGAAAAATATTTTAGTTTTTTAATTAGCCCCCATAAAAAATTTATTAAAATAATCACTATAAATTATAAATCCCCATAAAATTTAAATTTTAACTTTTAAGAATTAAAACTTATAGTTTAATTAAAAATAATGATAGCCCACCACTCAAAATATTTTTAATTCTAAAAAATAGGATTAATTCTTCCGGTCTCTATAATAATACTAAAGTGAACGTTTTCAGTAATGAAACTCATAAAAAATCATTTTTGGAATCATATGGGATAAATGATAGTTTGATTGTTTATATACGAAATAATAAATTTAATAATATTGATAATGAGTCAATTGTATAACATTTTTAAAATATAAAAATGCACAGAGAATAATTATAAATGTACTAGCAAATATTTTATATATTTAAAATTTTAATTTTTTATATTTTATTATTATCTAATTTAGCCCTCGGTAAATTATTTTTCTAAATCCGCCACTGTATACATGTAACTAGTTATTTGAAATCCATTCTAAGACTTAAGAGAATTCTAATCATTTACAGAATCCAAGCAAAGGTTTTGATGATATTATAACTTCTCAAGCTTGTACTCCTTAGGTAATGCTTTTTTTTATCTTTTTTTAGACTTATTAAGAATGCTTCATTGAAAAGAAAAAAAAAGTACTGGCTAGACTAACTTTTATTTCTTACTCCTATAAGTTGTAAATCCATATTCGTCTTGCTTATAGTCACAACAAGGAAGCGGTACAATGCAAGAAAATGGCCACTATGAAAATGCAAGATGTTATTTATTGAATTGGTATTCAAATGATGTTGATGAAATTGTGGCTGAAGGAAAGATTGCCTCAACATACCCTAACGCAAAAGTTCACCACGTGCCTCTTGGAAGAGATTGTTGGAAAGTTTGGGTGGAATCAATATCTGATAGTATGGATGAAGTGACTTTATATAAAGTGACAGATGAAACTCATATAATAGTTGAGTCTTTGGGAAGCACTGTTGCTTGGCCAAAAAGTTGCATTAAATTGTTTTAAAGAAGGTATGTAGGCATACAAATATTCTCTTTGGTATGTATATATAATTATTTTTCAAATGCAGCAAATAAAAATTGATTTAGTTAACATTTTTGGAGGAGTTTATGCCTTGAAGAAGTTTTTGCTGGAATTGCAAGCTGAAGAAGCTTTTGTTGGAGATGATTTTTTGAATTTGATATTTATGGAATTGCAACTGCCACTGATGTGTTTTAATTTTTTTTTTTTGGTGTTTTGCTAGATGGAAATTATACTAATGTTGGAAATTTCTATGGATTAATTGTATGAATACTAAAATATTGGTGTGACTTTTAGCTGGGATGTGTGGTCATTACTATGTTTATCAAATCTTATTACAATAAGCCGAATATTTGATTAGTTCATATACATTTTATATATGGTGGCAGTAGTGTAGTAGTAGTTGTAGTAAGTAAGTAAATAAGTAAGTAACAATAATAATAATACTAATAATAACAATAATAAAAATAATAACAATAATGATGATAATAATAATAATAATAATAATTATTATTATTAATTATAATAATATAATAATATTATTATTATTATTGCTTTTGTTTTTCGGCAACATGCAAGATATGTTGTTTATTGTAAATAAAAATTGAAATTAATGGCGACAATTAGTTGCTTGTTGCTATATAGTTTATGACAACATTCGCAAGCTTGTAGTCAAAAATTTGGATGCACATGACCTTTTTAACCACAATCACTACAAGTTGTCATAAGACATTTAAAAACATTCATATCTTTTTCAACAACGTGAATTGTGCGTAGTTGAAAGTTACCTACTTTTTGCTACAGCAAGAACCGCAACACTCATGTGCTCGTCGTGAAACTCCTTCCACAACAAGCTTTGCCTGTTGTCATATAGTATTTTTCTTGTAGTGTGAATTAGTGTTTAACCTATAAAGAATAATAAGAATATTGTAAAAATAATTGTTACTGCTCAGACTTACTTTTCCTTCTTACGTACCTATTAGGTATTGTGAGAGAATTTTAATAAAAATGACATTAATGATCAAACAATTTATGCAAATACATCTCTTGATTAAAAGAAAAGAAAAGAAAAATAAACCGACAACAACAAAGCCAAAATTTTTATTTCTTATTCAACTAAATATTAGTGCCTCAACCTCCACCTCCGCCACAGCCTCCACCTCTTCCATCATGATGATGATCTCCTACCTTGCCATCTCCGCCTCGATAATCAACATTTGCACCGCTGTATCGAGCTGCACTATTATTATTTCCACCACGACGCTTTTTCTTGGTGCTGCCACAAGCCAATATCACCATTGTTATTATTGAGATTGAGCAACCACCACGCAAAGCAACGATAATCCCCCAACCCATCTGCAGCTTCCTGCATTATTGTTAAAGCATCTCATTATTTGGAAGTTACAAAGGTTAAGATAAGCAAGCTTAAGCAGTTCAGCAATGCCAAGTCAGCAAAGGTTGTTGAAGAAGAATGATAGCTCAGAATAGTTTGTTAAAGTTACTGTTTACACACAAGCATATGTAACAAAATATAACAAGCTCATTAGTTAATAAATTTAAATTAGTTACAAGTTGTTATTCACGTGTAAGCATATATAAATATGTACATGTAAGTAGTTGAAGAATGAATGAAACTTATGGAATTCACAATTACATTTTCTTTGAAATTTTCTTTTAAGCCAAACAACATTTCTCAGTTTCTTTCATGGTATCAGACCCAACAATGGCTCAAGTGCTTTGGTTGTACATGTTATCCTTACTTCAGAGATTATAACAAGCATAAATTTGATTATCACTTAAGTAAATGCATTTTCGTTGGCTATAGTTCTTTTCATAAAAGATACAAATGTTTGCACTCTTTAAGTCAACTCCATATAGCTAGACATGTTATTTTCATGAGTCTTATTTCTTTTACTCCACAAATTCCACCTTTCATTCCAATAAGTCACTTTTTTGTTCAAATAAATCCTTTACCCCTCAATAAGTATATCATTTTTCTACTTTACATATTATCCCATTCTCAATTGAAAACAACTCACACAATCCTAACTATGTAAGCTCCACCAGCAATAGTTCTCAATATTAAGATAATTCTCCTCAGAATGACAGTTCACACTCCTTACCACAACCACATAAACCAAATATTGAGCCATTTACTCAACCTCAGTACCCATCACCTTAACATATTCATTATATACATATATTAACAAATACACCACCATCACCTCAACTTATTCCTTATATACATGTATCAACAAATACACCACCATCACCTTTAACTCAACCAAATATTCATCTTATGACTATTTGAAGCAAAAATAGTATCTTCAAAACTAAGCTATATACTGCAACACTTATTCATAAAGAACTTGATTATGTGTATGATTTGCAATTATAAAGAAGGAATATACAACCTCGATAAAGAATTGTACACAGTCTTTAGTGTTAAGAATAACTTATCACATAGTAGTTTGTAACAAATGAGTGTATAGAGTGAAATACAACACTGATGAGAGTCTAGCTAAATACAAAGGTAGGTTAATAGCTAAAGGATTACAACATGTTGTAGGGGTAAATTGTTTTGGAATATTTAGTACTGTGATAAAGCTAGCTACTATCAGAGTGGTATAAAGTTTAGTTGTAATGAATCAATGGAAGACAAGACAAATTAATGTAAATAATGCATTTCTCAATAGAGATTTGATGGATAAACCAGAGAGTTTTATTGATGCTGAGAAATCAAATTATATGTGCAAGCTTCATAAATCTCTTTATGGTTTTAAACAAGCTCCAAAAACTTAATATAAGAAGTTGGAAAGATGTCTATTACAATAGGGATTCACAAACTCCAGCCCAGATTCATTTCTGTTCATAAAAAGAACCAAGTCATCTTTGATTATGATTCTCATATATGTTGATGATATCCTAATTACAGGACCAAATAGTACTGAATTAGAGAATTTTATTATTGAATTCAGTACAATATTTGCTTTAAAGAATCTTCGAACACTCTCTTATTTTCTAAAAATAGAAGTCTTATATGATGATTGTATCTACCTATCTCAGAAGAAATATATAAGGTATTTACTGTCTAAGGCTGAAATGATTAATTGTAAAGGCATTGACACACCTATGAGTACATGATTGAAATTGTAAAAAGAAGCTCAAGGAAACCTTGGTCACTATATTAAAGATCCAACACATTACAGAAGCATTGTTAGAAGAATGCAATATATAATACTAATAAGACCTGAGATTGCCTTTAGTGTACACAAATTAAGTCAATATATTTTTGCACCAACATTATGGCATGCAAAAGGGTCCTAAGGTAGTTAAAGGCTACTAAAGATTATGGACTCAAGTTTGTTAGAGATGGAGATATGAATCTCACAAGCTTCACAGATGTAGATTAGGCTTGTGATCTAGATGACAGAAAGTCTATTGGTGCCAATTGTTGTGCAAATTTTATTGAACTCGCAAGCGCACGAATCTATTGTAGTATAGATCAATGGTGACGAGTGTCGATCCCACGAGGAGGTGGATTTTAATTGTGTGTAGAATTAATTTTGTAAATGGGTAATTGGATTTGTGGTGGAAATAATTTAGAATATGCTAAAACGTAAATTAAAATGGTGAGAATAAATTCTAAAATTGGAATTGAAATGACGAGAATAAATTGAAGAGAATTATATTGAAATGACGTACTTGGGTATCTGGATCCGTATCAACATGTACCATGGGCTAAATATTCCTTATTAATACTAATTAAATCATGAGGGGGGAATTCACACATCATGAACCACACTCTAATCAATATGGTGCTAAGGGTTTATCGTGCCAAATAATAATAACATTGTACTAAAGAGCCGGTGTAACCAAGGCGGTATCTAGACAAGATCATTATTATTTGTCGACGAAAAGTCAAATCATCCACAAAAATTAGAGGGGAAAAGAAAATAAATTTACCAAATAAAGCCCATGACACATGTTGAGACTTCACCTTCAACCCAAGCTTGAAAGAAAATTAGCTACTCATAATTAAACTAGGGGCAAAATGGAAATTTATTAAAATACGTAGAAAATACAAGATGAAGAAGAAATTACAGAAAATGGATCTCAAAAATGGATTCAGAGCTATCAAATTAAGGGGGGGGGGGGGGAGGCCCCCTTTTTATAGATACATGGAGTAAATCATGGCCATCGAATTAAAAACAGTTTGGACGCTCAGGATTGCACCACGTCATCAGTTAACAGTACGCGGTTTGACCACGCGGAGGAACAGTAACACAGTTTGACCCGGGTTGAACAGTGACACTGTTTGGTTGAAAATAATCCTATGTGATGCATGTACTGTATGTGAGATTTTTCGTCCACTGATATGCTGCCACGTCACCATCAACAGTACATAAGAATTTTAGCCCAACAGGATCGTGACACCTCATCAGTGAATGCCACATCATCGGTCAATGCCACGTCATCGATCCGTCTATGTGAACAGTGTCATGAACAGTACCGTACACGTGAATAGTACCGTACATGTAAAT
Organism: Citrus x clementina; assembly: GCF_000493195.1. Taxonomy (NCBI): domain Eukaryota; kingdom Viridiplantae; phylum Streptophyta; class Magnoliopsida; order Sapindales; family Rutaceae; genus Citrus; species Citrus x clementina. Next base: position 11,274,594 of record NW_006262688.1, on the reverse strand, counting down.
AGTGTCATTTTTTCTTTTATGCTCCTCCTAAGGTTTTCGACCGTCTTGAGTTCAAAAGTGATGTCCGTTTTGCCGTCTAATCTCTCGTTTATTATGAAATCACCATGATGCCCCTAAAATACATAAAATACTTAATTAAAATCAAACACACATAATTAAATTGCAAGAAGCCTAAATACATAAAAGTAAGGATTGTTAGTAAGACTTGAAATGTAAAATGACGGTTTTCTCCTTTATAAATATGCATTTTCTAACACTCAACACACCCCCCAACCAGCTTATTGTCAGTCCCTAGCAAATAAAGCGAAAATAAAATTCAAATTCAATATGATTTTTTTTTTTAGAAACACTCGTGTTTATTCAATCAGATTAATGATAGTAATCAAATAAAAGTATAAGCATTATCTCCAGTCTAAAGCAACATCACACCCACATCAACCATTCACATGAATCGGCCTAGTAGACTTTGTTATAGCTACTTTCGAGAATGACATGTCAAACCCCAACAAAATCTCACTGGAAGTAGTGACACTCTCACAAAGAAATTAAAACTAATAAAAATAGTCACTCCAATGAATGGTAATTGAGAGAGAAAATAATAAAAAAGTGATATCACATGCTCTCACCAAGATGAAATAAATATGCCCTCAGCTTAGAAATAATAAGATCTCAAGTCAAACAAAAATGCTAGTCAACCCAATTTATTTATCTTTTTTTTTTTCTTTTATTTATTTATATTTTTTTATTATGCACCACTATATCTTTTTAGCCCACATAACTAGTTTCTACTTCATATTATAGTTCCCTAAAATCAAGAATGACTTTTATTAGGATGTAACGTAGGCTAGGGACATGGTTAACAAAGAAGGAAAATAAGGAAAACAAAGTGTATATTTGAGAAAAATGCAGATGATTTTTTTTTTTTTTAGAAGTTGCAAGGTGGATTTCACCTATTATTGTTATTATTATTTTTTTCTTTTTTTTTTGAATTTTTTTTTTGCTTTTGCTTGGCACAACGTCACTAAATAAAATAATTATTTACATTTTTCTCAAACATAAATAGGTGATGGAACTTATAAGACATTGGGTAATACTCCAAATCGGAGTGGGTCAAGATGATAAGTTTGACAAAGAAAAGTTTTTTTTTTTTAAAGGCTCAAAAGGGTTAATTATGGATATTTGATAAAAGGGATGGCTAGAAAGGCTCAAACGGATCAAAAATGGCATTTCCATCATTTTTTAGGGCTCTAAATAATCTTCCATATCTACTAGTTAGATGGGCCTCCAAATGTAGCAACACACATTTTTTTTCTTTTTTTTTAATTTTACAATTTTTTTTAAGGGTTAACTCAAAAGAAATCTAGAGATCGTGTATACAATAATAAACTGTTAAGCTATATAAAGAATGGGCAAAATGGTTACTCTCCAAGAAAAATAATAGGTTAAAAAACTCACTTGGTACTTATTATGACATGTTCATTCCTTCAAGCAACTCATATTTGTCTCCGACATCAACATGTAGAGTAGCAAACCTAATGTAACATCACTTAAGACCAAAGATAATACAAATACTAAAATTTGAAATTAATTATGTCATCCAATGTTAAAACAAATCACACATTTTTTTTTTCAAACAACATCCTACCCCCCAACCTATTCTAAACGTGAAAGGAAAATATGCATGCAGAAATGTGAAAATGATGCAGAAAAACTAATTAGAAAAGTTACACTTAAAAAGAAAACATTTTTTTTGTTGTTTTTTTTTAATTTTTTTTTTCAAACGATGAAGATGCGTTTCTAAAGTCACTACACTCCATATTCAGCCATCTTCAACACAAAAAGTTAGCAACAGTTAGATTCTACAACAAAAAAATAGTAAAAACTTAACCAAGATTCCACAATTGTCAACTATTCCCTCCCCCCAACCAGAACGAAACATTGTCCTCAATGTTTTAAAGGAAAGAAGTAGAGTTTAGAAGACATCAGCTGGGTGGTGCAACACAAAAGAAAATATTTACAGGCGGAGAGTTAAATCTAATTTGTACTTCTTATTGTGGCTACTGTTACCATCATTATTTGGACGCTCCAACACAAAGGTCCATGGGTCCGGCTCCGGTTTATAAGCTTGTAACAGATCAAATAGCTCATTAGCAGTGTGAGCACAAATAAAAAGTTTTTTCGCATGGGAAGGAATGAAGTAGTTTTTTATTGCATGGTTAAGAAATGCAATAAAGCCATCATAAAAGTCATTGACATTTAACAAACCGATGGGTTTCTGGTGAATGTGCAGATGGGCCCAAGATGCTAGTGTGATAAGTGCCTCTAGTGTTGCAAGATCTCCTGGAAGGAAAATAAAAGCATCAACATGATTAAGCATTTCAGTTATTCTTTCTTGCATACATGAGACGACTAACTCATCTCCAGTCGATGAGTCAGACAAACTGCCCAAAGGTTTTAGGACTCTTGGGATGATGCCTAACACTTGACTTCCTCTGACAAAAGCTGCTTCTGAGATAATTTTTGATAACCCTCGATTACCTCCTCCATATACCAAGTGTAATTTTCTCACTGCTATGCTTCGACCAAGATCTATGGCTGCCTCAACGAACTCTTTATGTTTGCCATAATGAAATCCAGAAAGCACACAAATGTTCTTGAATTGTCTATTGGGAGTAGCTGCCATTGTGATATTTCTCAAAAATAATTTGTGAGTGCTTAACAAAAAAGAAATCACATTTAAGAATCTTGGTGACAATGGATCACAGCTGTGTATGAGGTAACGTGTTAGTGTCAAATACGCGTAAAGCACATGGCTCGAGAGTAAAAAAGGAAACAGTAAAAAGGAAAAAGGAAACAGTAATAAAATTATTAAAGACAATAATACAAACAATAAAACAGCAGTGAAATAAAATAACAGTAAAGTAAAAGGATATTTACAGGTAGTTGCGACTGTGGCTCACATCTTCCTTTGGTTTTACGTCCAGAAACGGCTTGAACGCCCTCTATGGGTCGAGGATAAGCTTCCCATCCAGTTTTCTTATAAACTGACAAACATGGTCGTTTATAGTCAGATTCCCGAGACTATATCGTGCATGCTCTTTCTGGAATAATTGTCATAACTGGAGAATCGCTCCTTGCACATATCCACTTGGATGCGTTTCAAGAGATACAAGGATATCATTCAATGACTCCTTATTTAAGCCATCCCTAATGAATTGAATCTTATCTTCCCTGTTATCAGACACCATTCCTAAAGAACATGAGTTTTTATCGCAACTCATTCTGGCACACTTATGACAAGCAACAAAAATTCTTCGAGCTCGTCGTTTTCTTGCATAATTTCATTTACCATAACCAGGCATGTATGCAATAAATTTTGGAGGTAACTCACTTGCCAATCGTACTTTAGCCTCGATTAACCAACGGATGTCAGCAGGTATGTTATTCCTCATGAGCAATCGCATACGTTCGGACCGGGCTTTATAGATTGTAAGGAGGGCATTCTGAGGAAGTGAAGGGAATCGCTTGTGAAGCTTCGCTAGAATCTCGTTTCTGTCCATACTTTCGCCTCAGAATATCAGTTATTATGGGAACTGAAGTAACCGACTTGATTGTCACAGAGTACCGTTATCTGCCACTTCATCGGGATAACAAACTAAAGCACACAAACAGAAAAATAAATTAAAACACAAAGAAAATTAAAATCGTCCTCTTATTGAATTTATCTCAAGCTGCAACTGAATGTCGTAAACACTTCTCTCAATGTCTCTGAGTTGGCTTTCTAAACCCTCAACATAGGATACTAACTCTGGTGGTTGCAAAGTCCAAATACGATGTGTTTTACAAAATTGAATCTGCCTTTTGAGATGAGTTTTGACACGTTGAAGTGGTTTAAGAATGTTCAGGAGGAACGGTCTAAGTATGGTACTCATGATTAACAATGATAAGAGAAAACTTAATGGTAAAATAAACACACTTATGCAAAAATAATTTCAATTAGCAAAAGAATAATAAAAAGAAGAAAGAAAAATTAAATCAACGAAAAGAAAAAGAAAAAGAAAATCAATTCAAATCTGGTGGGTCACTCAAATTTATTTCGGTGTCTTCTCCATGTGGTTGATATTCTAGATATGGCTTTAATCTTTGACCATTAACTTTAAACGTAACACCGTTCTTTGGGTCCTTAATTTCAATTGCCCCATGTGAAAAAATAGTATGAACAATAAAGGGACCAGACCATCGAGAGCGTAACTTACTTGGGAATAGGTGCAAGCAAGAATTGAATAAAAGCACTTTCTGACCTGGAGTGAAAGATTTTCTCATAATTTGCTTGTCGTGGAAGACTTTCATCCGTTGCTTGTAAATCTTGGCATTTTCGTATGCATCATTGCGAATTTCTTCAAGTTCTCCCAACTGTAATCTTCTTTCTGAGCTGGCTTGCTGCATGTCAAAGTTGAATTTCTTGATAGCCCAATATGCACGATGCTCGAGTTCCACAGGTAGGTGGCAAGCTTTTCCATACACTAGCCTATAGGGTGACATCCCAATCGGGGTCTTGAAAGTCGTTCTATATGCCCATAATGCATCATCAAGTCTTAATGATCAATTTTTTCTGTTCGGCTTCACCGTATTTTTTAATATCTGCTTTATTTCTCGATTGGAGATCTCAACTTGGCCACTGGTTTGTGGATGATATGGGGTCGCCACTTTGTGAGTGATTGAATACTTTGTCAAAAGAGCTTTGAATGCTTTGTTACAAAAGTGGGCACCACCATAACTGATTATCGCTCGAGGGAATCCAAAGCGTGAAACAATGTTACTTTTCAAAAATCCTATCACCACCTTGTGATCATTGGTTCTACATGGAATTGCTTCTACCCATTTCGATACGTAGTCAACAGCAACCAATATGTATTGATGGCCAAAAGAAGGGGGAAAGAGTCCCATGAAGTCGATACCCCATACGTCAAAAATCTCAACCACTAAAATTAGATTTAGTGGCATCATGTTCCTTCGTGTAATGCTCCCCATTCGTTGACACCTATCACATGAAGAATATAAAGTGTAAGCATCTTGAAATATAGTTGGCCAATAGAAACCACATTGTAAAACTTTAGTTGCTGTTTTCTTAGCACTGAAATGGTCTCCACAAGCTTGTTCATGACAGAATGAAAGAATATTCTGAATTTCATTTTCTGGGACACATCGTCTAACAATTTGATTTGCACAATACTTGAATAAATACGGGTCATCCTAAAAGAAATTCTTTATTTCTGTAAAGAATTTAGCCTTGTCTTGCTTGGTCCAATGCTCTGGAAGTTGACCTATAACAAGATAATTAACGATATCAGCATACCAAGGTAATACTTCCACATTCATTAATTGTTCATCTAGAAATGACTCATTCAATGGTAATGATTCTGTAATTGTGTTAAAATGGAGACGAGAGAGGTGGTCCGCCACAACATTTTCTGTGCCTTTCTTATCTTTGAATTCCAAGTCAAACTCCTGCAAAAGTAACACCCAACGAATTAGTCTAACTTTTGCATATTTCTTTGTGAGAAGATATTTAAGAGCAGCATGATCTGTGAATATAATTATTTTACAACCAATGAGATAAGATCGAAATTTCTCTAATGCAAACACTACGGCTAGCATTTCTTTTTCAGTAGTTGAATAGTTCAACTGTGCATCATTCAATGTCATACTAGCATAGTAAATAACATGGGGAATTCGATCAACTGGTAAGCTCCAGTTTGGGGCCTGAATAATGGGTGATGATGTCAACAATTGCTTAAATTTTTCAAAAGCCACAAGACATGAATCATTAAAGATAAAAGGTACATCCTTAGCAAGTAGATTGCATAAGGGTCTAGAAACTTTGCTAAAATCTTTAATGAAACGTCTATAAAAACCAGCATACCCAAGGAAAGATCTTACTTCTCTGACTGTTTTGGGTGAAGGAAGATTAGAAATGAGATCCACTTTGGCTTTGTCAACCTCATCGACCAATCTGTCAATATCAAAATCCAAACCAAAGTGAGTTAAACATGTTTGTAAAGGATAATCACTAAGGTTTGAAATAAAAGTATTATCAACTATTGTTTCTATGAAATCCACATCAACAATTCCATCATCTGCGTTGTGAGGTTGTTTGGTAATGTTGAAAATGTTTAGCTCCATAGTCATGTTGCCAAAGGATAACTGCATATTTTCAGTCCTGCATTGAATGTGAGCATCCGCAGTTGCCAAGAAAGGTCGGTCTAGAATAATGGGGATGTGCTTCCTTGAATCTTGTATTGGTTGAGTGTCAATTACAATGAAATCAACAGGAAAATAAAACTTGTCTACTTGGATAAACACGTCCTCCACAATACCACGAGGTATTTTCGTGGACCAATCTGCAAGTTGTAACACCACTGGAGTTGGGTGTAATTCTCCAAATCCAAGTTTCACAAATACTGAATAAGGTAACAGATTTACACTAGCTCCTAAATCCAACAACGCATTCTCAATTGTGTGGTTCCCTATACTACATGAGATAGTGGGGGAGCCTGGGTCTTTGCATTTTAAAGGAATTTTATATTGGAGTATAGAACTAATGTTTTCTGTTAAAAATGCCTTATTTTGAACATGCATATTTCTCTTTTTAGTACAAAGGTCTTTAAGAATCTTGGCATAAGATGGAATTTGTTTAATAGCATCAAGTAAATGGATGTTAACACTTACCTGTTTGAAGATTTCAAGAATCTCACTTGTGGATTTTCCTTTCTTTCCTTTAGCTAACCTTTGAGGAAATGGAGCTTTGGGAACATATTCTCGTGGGTTGGTTTCTTCTTTTTCCTCCGATGGTGAGTCGTCAACATTTACAGGTACAATTTGATTTTCTTTTGTCACCGGCATCTCCACTTTGTTGTCGACTTCTTTTCCTTTTCGCAAAGTCATGACTGCTTGACCTCTCCATGCTGCTGTGGTGAACTGGTACTTGCTTCATGTACTCCTTTAGGATTAGGCACTGGTTGACTTGGAAACTTACCTTTCTCAACAGTCATTGCCAAGGTCTGAACTGAAGAAGCAAGTTGTCCCACCATCTTCTCGAGGCTTGAAACTGATTGAACTTGCGAGTTGAAGCCTACTCTTAACTCATTTCGTAGTCCATCAATGGTGCGATTCTGTTGCTCAATCGTGGAGTGAGTAAGATTCTTAAGATTCTGGAATGAATCCTCCCATGGTCTGGGCTGAGTGTAGTTCTAGTTCTGATTGTATGGTCTAAATGGGGGTTTAGAAGCTTGAGGAATTTGAGAAATTTGTTGCATTGGTGGAGCTAGAGCTGCTGGTCCATTCTGTTGGAATCCTTGAGACCATGAAAAATTGGGGTGGTCTCTCCATCCAGGATTATATGTGTTGAAGTATGGGTTGTAATTTGATGGTTTTCTCATTACACATATGGCATTGGCTTGATCTGAGTATGAGTCATGGTCATGTGGCTCTGTTGATTTAGCAGTCGATAACGATGCTATTTGTCAAGCAAGACCTTCAACCATGTCCTTGACTTCTTTGATTCCCGAAGTTAACTCGCCAATTTGAACCTCATTTACTCCCTTAATTCTTCTAGTATTTCTGAGTGACCGACTCCGTTGTTGGGAATTATCCGCTTGTCGCTGGAAGAATTCCCAGATCTCTGATGCACTTTTTGACATTAGCTCTCCTCCACTTGTTGCCATTAGCCATTCTTGCACATTCGGCAATAATCCCTCCAAAAAGTATTGGCATTGGTGCCATTTCTCGTACCCATGATGTGGACACTTCAAAAGTAGCCCATTGAATCGTTCCCATGTTTCAAAAAATTGCTCGTCTTCTCTCTGTGTAAACTCTAAAATTTCCCTGCGAATAGCATTGGTTTTATGCACTGGGAAATATTTATTCAAAAATTTAGTTACCATTTGTTCCCATGATGTAATGCTATTAGCAGGCAAAGTATTTAACCATGAACGAGCTCTATCCTTTAAAGAAATTGGGAATAATCTGAATTTAACATCATCGTCTGAAAAATTCTCATATTTAAATGTTTGACAAATAACATGAAAATCATTCAGATGATTATATGGGTCCTCATTTTCTAAGCCATAGAATGTGGGGAGACAATTTAGCACACTAGATTTTAGTTCAAAGCTCCTAGCAGCTACATTTGAGTATCTTATACATTATGTTCTCAAATTAGCTAAAGGACTAAAATAGTCCTTAAATAGCCTCTCCTGTGGCTGCAAATCCATTTTATTTTTAACTTGTTTGTATGTGCGAAGTGTTTTCTCAAGTTCAAGGTCTATAGGTTCAAGATTAGGTAATAATGACCTACGACAATGCATGCAAAACAAATAAAAAAAAATAAAGATGGGAACAAAATAAATAAAAATAAAGAAGATGGAGAAATTACGATACTAACCTTATTGCGCTATTACAACCTTACTATAAAAATACACAAAAATAAATACGTGAAATAAATTAACTAAAAATAAATTAATAAGATAAACAAAAAAAATTTACAAAGAAAAATAAATTGAAAATTAAATTACAGAATTTTAAAGAAGAGAAAAAGAAAAGAAATACTAACCTTTAAATGTAGATTCACTTTTTTTTCTTTTTCTTTTTTTAATAATAAAAAAATACAAGAAAACAAATAAAAGAAATTATTCACAAAAATTAATTTTACGAATTAAAATAACTTACCTCCCCGACAACGGCGCCAAAAACTTGTTGTGCAAATTTTATTGAACTCGCAAGCACACGAATCTATTGTAGTATAGATCAATGGTGACGAGTGTCGATCCCACGAGGAGGTGGATTTTAATTGTGTGTAGATTTAATTTTGTAAATGGGTAATTGGATTTGTGTGGAAATAATTTAGAATATGCTAAAACTTAAATTAAAATTGCGAGAATAAATTCTAAAATTGGAATTGAAATGACGAAAATAAATTGAAGAGAATTATATTGAAATGACGTACTTGAGTATCTGGATCCGTATCAACATGCACCATGGGCTAAATATTCCTTATTAATACCAATTAAATCATGAGGGGGGAATCCACACCTCATGAACCACACTCTAATCAATATGGTGCTAAGGGTTTATCGTGCCAAATAATAATAACCTTGTACTAGAGAGCTGGTGTAACCAAGGCGGTATCTAGACAAGATCATTATTATTTGTCGACGAAAAGTCAAATCATCCACAAAAATTAGAAGATGAAGAAAGAATTATAGAAAATTAGCTACTCATAATTGAACTAGGGGCAAAATGGGAATTTATTAAAATACGCATAAAATACAAGATGAAGAAGGAATTACAGAAAATGGATCCCAAAAATGGATTCAGAGCTATCAAATTAGGGGGGCAGCTCCCTTTTTATAGATACATGGAGTAAATCATGGTCATCGGATTAAAAACAGTTTGGACGCTCAGGATTGCGCCACGTTATCAGTCAACAGTACGCGGTTTGACCACGCGGATGAACAGTAACACGGTTTGACCCGGGTTGAACAGTGACGCGGTTTGGTTGAAAATAATCCTGTGTGATGCATGTACCGTACGCGAGATTTTTCATCCACTGATATGCTGCCACATCACCATCAACAGTACATAAGAATTTTAGCCCAACAGGATCGTGACACCTCATCAGTCAATGCCACATCATCGGTCAATGCCACGTCATCGATCCGTCTATGTGAACAGTGTCATGAACAGTACCGTAGACATTACCGTACACGTGAATAGTACCGTACATGTGAATAGTATCATTTTTCATTTTATGCTCCTCCTAAGATTTTCGACCGTCCTGAGTTCAAAAGTGATGTCCATTTTGCCGTCTGATCTCTCTTTTATTATGAAATGACCATGATGCCCCTAAAATACATAAAATAGTTAATTAAAATCAAACACACATAATTAAATTACAAGAAGCGTAAATACATAAAAGTAAGGGTTGTTAGTAAGACTTGAAATGTAAAATGACGGTTTTCTCCTTTATAAATATGCATTTTCTAACACTCAACACCAATTGTATTTACCTAGGTAATAATATAATATCTTGGTCATCCAAGATGCAATCAATCATTACGAGGTCAAGTGGATATAGTGAATACCGGTCTTTAGCCTCAGCAAGTGCAGAAATAAGCCAGCTGCAATCATTATTTTCTGAAGGGAGTGTTCTGCACAAAATTGTATGATAATATCAATAGCACAGAGTTAGCTCAAAATCCAGTTTAGCACTCAAAGACAAATTATATTGAGATTGACGTGCATTTTATCAGAAACAAGGTGCTTGCAGGTGAGTTGAGTATTCACTATATACTAAGTGAGGAGCAGATTGTTGACATTATGACCAAATTCTCTCATTTATTCGTTTCAGTTATCTAAGAGACAAACTTAATATCCTCTGATGTCCCTTGAGTTTGAGAAGGCTGTTAATGTAGCTAATTATTCAGAAGTTACAAAAGTTAAGAGAAGCAAGCTTAAGTAGCTCAGTGATGCCAAGTCAGCAATGGTTGTTAAAGAAGGATGACAGCTCAGCATAGTTTGTTAAAGTTACTATTTGCACACACATACATATGTAACAAAATATAGCTAGCTCGTTAGTTAATAAATTTAGATTAGTTACAAGTTGTTATTCACATGTAAGCATATATAAGTATGTACATGTAACTGGTTGAAGAATGACTGAAACTTCTAGAATTCACAATTACATTTGAAATTTTCTTTTAAGCCAAACAATATTTCTTAGTTTCTTTCAACTATCAACAACACTAATAAACACTTAATGCACTCTCGCCATTTCCTCAATCTCTTATTCCCCATTTCACCATTATAAATTATATGATAATGTTTTGCACTGTTGACAAAAATTATATGTGAAATGCACACGTAGCGTGCGTTAATATGACCACACAAAAATGATGAGGTCACCTTCATGTCCAATAATGGAACATGAATGTTCAAAATTCAAATTATGATATCGACTATTTTGCTTTTATGCCATTTACTTTTTCATTAGGCCCGTTCAGTTTCGTGCCTGGCATAACTAGAAAACTTAATTATTATATTTTCATAGATATGGTCAATCGCTCGACATAATGAGCCTACAATTTAAGAAAAATAATTTATTAGTTTTATTTTTTTAACGTCAAAAGAAAAGAGTAAAGTTTGAGTTTTTGATGTGCTTGAACAAATAGTTGGAAGAACTGGGTCCTTTGAATTTAATTAACAGTTCTTGAACTAAGTCTCATTTAATATAAATTTCTAAGTGTCCTTTGAATTTAATTAACAGTTCTTGAACTAAATCTCATTTAATATAAATTTCTAAGTCCATTACAGTGATGAATAATTAGTGTACAACTTTGATATTGTATTTTTATATTTTAATAAACTACACACACACATACACACACACCACATTAGTTTATATAAGTCCCAGAGGCTCTATAATTATTTAATTGAGTAATGATGATACTGGCCACTCACTTATAATATTATGCAAACTGATGTGACATGTTATCATTAGTTGAAATAAAAATATGGTTGGGACTTACACAATTTATTTGTACTTTCTATATTTATCATTTAATAATATCTTTTCATAACCGTCTATGCAAGTGTTTAAGAGTCTCAATTAATAAGGTGCAACGCTTTAAAAGTACTAAAGACATTCTTCCCAGTATCAAAACAAGGTGCAATGCTCCCCAAAGATATTATTTCTTATATCTAAACATGATCGTATATTCTTTATGACGTTAAGCTAACCAAATCCGTCAAATAGTGGAATTGGTACCTCAAATTTATCAAGAATGACTTATACGGCACCAAAATGTTAATCATGCCAAAAATTAGCTTCATGATCTCCTCAACAAATTTGATTTTTTTTATATTTACCACCAGTGGAGTGACCACATTTCATCTTAAAAAGCTATTTATATACAATGGCGAGACTAGGAGTTTAGGTGATGTTTGGTTTGAAGAAAGGGAAAGAGATGAGATGAGGGAAATGAAAGGGAAGGGAGAAGGAAAGAAATGAAGGGAATAGGGAAATTAAATTTCATTATTTGGTTTAACATAAAATTCCATGGGGAGAGAAATTACCATTTTATTTTTGGACAAATTTGCCCTTTACTTTAATTATTAAACTATTAATATTAGTAATTAAATATAATTTAATGTCAATACTAAACTTTTGTCAACTTATAAGCATTTTTTCAATGTTAGAATGTCCTAAAAAGATTCATGATTTTTTATACTTATTAATAGCAAGGATCAAGGGTGGGTATTGTAGAACATAGCCTTGTAAAATTTAAATGCTTCTAAATTTTGATAATAAAAAAAATCAAAATAACAATATGCAGAAAATGAGAATATCAAAACAATAATAAGTCTAAAATGAGTTATAAGTTCTATAAACAAAAGTAAGTTTAAAATGAGTGCATTACAACAACAGTAAATCTAAAATGAAGTGCATCAAAACAATAATATATCTAATATAAATTATCAAAATAATAAGAAGCCTAAAATTATTTAAATTCACCACTAAGGAAAAGTTTAACCCACGCTTCTTGCTCCTCATCATAAAGACTATAAGAAAAACATTGAGTGCGGCATTATCAAGAACAATTAACGTGGTCGCTTTAAGGCGTTCTACCGTTGTAAGAATACCAATCTTCTTCAACTCATCACTCAATCCTACTTATTTGTCATTGATTTCTTGCCCTAGATCTCGACTCAAGTGACTAGAAGTTTCTTTCATTTCTGTGACAAAAAGAGTTGTTAACTCTTTAAATGACTCTCCACTCTCTTCTAAATCTTTAGTTCTTCTCCGTTTTCTTAATGAGCTATTTGAAGTTGTTGGACGCTTTTTTGGAGCATGTGAAATAGACATACTATCATCCATATCATCTTGCACACCCCCAAAATTTAAATTCTTTCCTTCATCTTCTTTGCTCACTCCTACCTTCTCAATTTTCTTGATAGCATCTGCAACAGTCTCTACATTTTTTTAGTTGCATGATCTTTACCATAAATCAAACATGAATCTTCATAAAATGGGAATGCTTTATGCTTGAAATTTACTGATTTTTTATGACTTTGCAATTATTTAAATACATCAAACTTGTGATGACAATCTACAACAAATAATAATTAAGTTAAAAATCAGAATAATTCATTTTTACCAATATCCAATCTAAGGTGCATTTCCATACACTCCTCTTTTACTTCAGAGTCGACATATTTGTGCATAAGGATAAGCAATTCAAATCCTTTCTTCCTTTTTAACTCATGCACACAATAGATAGTCATTTTTCAATTACAACGTTTAATAACAAATATGTAGATTCACATGCAAATTTTTTTTTTCACTTTACATCTAATGATTACAACAATGGAACATACAAAAGATGAGTAACTGTAAATTAAAATCTCAATTTTTTAGATCTAATAAAAAATCATATCACCACAGTATCAAGATCAACATACTCTCAGAGTCATTCTATTACTCTCATTATCTCCGTTTTCAACATCAACCATAGTTGTAAAACAACCCACATTAATTAAATAAGACACTCTATTCAAATAAGAAAAGTAAAAACTCTTTTAACAAAAGTTTCTAACTATACAAGTTGCCAACACTCAACATCTTAGTAAATAAAGAATACATAATACTACATCTAACCAACAAAAACAGACCTAGACGTTAGTAATTCAAAGTAATATAAAAAAAATACTTGAATATGGGCATCCTACACTACCTTCTCTGGAGTCACAATTTTCTTGTCTGCCTTCTCTACAAACACAATTTTATTTATTTTACAAGATGAATTGACGACAATGGCTTATTTTAAGATGAATCAATGGCAGTGGCCATGAAAATGGCATGAAAATCGAAGAGGTGGGCTGCTGGTTAGAGAGAAACCGTGAGATAAAAAAATATTAGGGTTTCATTTTTTTAAATTTTAAGTAAGGGTAAATGGGAAATTTTAAAATGTTATAAGGTTATAAATGCAATTTGCATATTTTTAAGTCCTGGAATAAGAAATTTTACCTTCTTAAAGAATAATCTGAATTCTTTAACACAACAGCTATTGAATTTCTATAGAAGTTAATTTCCGATCACCTTTTTCTAACCAAATGAAAGAAATTAATGAGGATTTTAAATTCACCTCATTTCCTCTTGTCAGTTAAACATGGCCTTAGAGTATGGCAAAGACCAAAATGTATCATAAGTTTGAATTTTTGGTGGGGAGCTAATTCTTAGTGCAAATTTGAAGTTCAACTTAAAAAATTATGAATATGTAAAAAAAAAGGAAATATATGTTTAGCACCTATATTTTTATTTAAGTTCTTGTTTTTTTTAATAAAAAAAAACACCATAACCCCTGCTATTAAACATGTTACACTCATACTCTTACTTTTTTTTTTCTACAATAATACCCTACAATAATATTCTTGGCAATATTAATGAAAAGAAATAATGTTAATTTATCAAATGAAAGTTAAAAGTAAAATAAAAATTAGTTAAAAAATTTATGTTATTGTTTTACCTTTAGTATTAATATGGTAAATTAAATTTTTATAAATAATTATTAGTAAGATTGTTGCAAGGATATTAAAAGTTACTTTAGGTTGGCTTATATTAATTTACTTATAAATAATTATCAACAAGATTATTGCAAGGATGCAAAAAATAGTAGTTTTTACATACTAATATTTTTTGGTTAATTTACTAATAAATAATTATTGGTTAATTTGCTAATTAACATTTTATAGATAAATTAATTAGTGTCAAGAATATTGTTGTAAGGTATTATTGTAAAAGTAAAGAATAAGTATGGGTAAGAATGTAATATATTTAAATACAATGATGCTTTGAGGCATTTTTTAAATATAAGGACTAGTAGGGATGGCAAAAAGGTTTGGGCAGGGAAAAAATAAGGGTCGGGTCCATTGTAGGCCTGGAAGGGGCTCGGGATGGGCCTGAGCTTTCACTTAGTTTTTTATTTTTATTTATTTTTTTGTAGCGAATTTGAAATGAGTCAATAATCAACAAATTGTTATAATCAATTAAAGAAAATGGATTTATCAAAATAAAATGATAAATAAAGAAAATGAAGCTAATAAAAGCTTAGAAATTTAATTTTTTTTAATAGTGAATTCTTTAATTCAAGTACTCTTTTAATTAATAAACGCTTAAGAGAAAGTTTAATACTATAATTTTAGGTTTTTTGAATCATTATTGATTTATGAAAAAGGGATTTAAGTTTTTTTTTAATTTTTCTATTTGTTTAAATTTTAATTTATTATTCTAAATTATAAATTTATTTTTTCAAAAGCTTTGCTTAGGCTTTTTCATTTTAAACCCTTGTTCAATCCTTCATGTGGAGGGGCGGGCCAAAGCTTGTGGGTGTAGGTCAGGCTTGCCTAGACTTTTTGCCCACCCTACTAAACATGCATTCAAGTGAAAAATATATGAACTAAATAAGCATTTACCTAAAAAATTACAATGAAAATAAAATAAATTTTATTAATTCTTAAAATGTATGAAAATATAATACAATTGCATCTTATACCAATTCAATCATATATGGAAAACCAACTATATATTCTTTCATAACTCGGAAGTCATATATGATTGGCTCTATACCAATCTGTCTTTGAGGAAATCCTCATATGTTCATCTAATGGACTAAATTGTCACATATATAATGTATTCTTAAAATATTATAGGGGCGAGATATTAATTATTTTACATGTATTTGCACTTCACCCATTTATAAAAAGCCATTTTAAATTTTTTATAAATTTGGGGTGAGTACAATGAATTAGTGGATTCAGAAAAATGATTTATTGGAGGCTAAATTACATAAAGATAAAATATTAAAACTGAATATTTAAAAGCTTATGAGTTTATGGAGGTTATTTTAATAGAATTAATGTGACTAAATTAAATAAGATATAGTAAAACTACCCTTATAAGTTACTTTGAGCCTTTACAATTTTTAAAATTAAAATTTTATGAATTTATGGGAGTTATTTTCATAAATTTAATGGAGAGTGGAGACTAATTAAAAATTTAATTAATTTTCTCTTTAATTTCTAATATTTATTTTCTCCAGTAAGGACTTGACTCCTCAGTAGTCATCAGTTGGAACGGCCTCAGCCACCCAAGCCACAGTGGGCTGAATGATGTCTAAGGGAACAAAAATAAAAATAAAAAATTCTTAACTCAACTTCTTCCTTGATTTGTATTTTTTCGTAATTGATCCCTTTTTCTATCCCCTCCGACTAGTTGAAACACATTAAAACAGAATCCTAAATTCCTTATTTTTATAGTGAAAATCTACCTACAACAATGTTAGAGGTAATTATACTTTTTTTTTCCTTTCTTAGTTAACAAATCAATATGACAGCCAAAATTTTTAAAGTTTGTGTTTTCGCGTTTAATTGAGATAAATATATTACTAAAGGCATGACCTTTTCAAATTACATATGCATGCATGCATCTTAAATAAAGAGTGACGTCACGTACCAACAATTGAGTTCTAATTGATATAATAATATTAACCAAATGGGTGGTGGATTAATTTTAGGAGTTATAAAATTTATTATTCTTTAAATAAGTGATACATAATAATTTAGACTCAAATTGTAACTCAACTGTTGTGATCACAATCATTACTCACAAAATAATACATTTAAGATCAAAATTTAATCACAAAATTAGATGCTGAAGAAAATGAGTACACACTAGATAATAGATCTTTCGTCGAAATTTAATTACAAAATTAGATGAGGAAGAAAACGAGTACATGCTATACTTGTGCTACAATGTGATAACTCAATTAATTATTTAATTTTCTCATAATTAATTAATAACTTTTGTTAATTCCATCTTCATTAACCTCCACCGCCACCACATCCTCCACTACAACCAGGGCCGGCTCAACCATATTTGGGGCCTTAGGCAAATGGTTTTAATTAGTTCTTCTTAAAATTTAGGAATATATATATATTAGTTATATTTTATTTATTGGAAATTAATTTTTTAAACACTCTAAAATGTAAAATTATTAAATAAAATTCTATTATACTATTACTAATCCATGAAATTTTAATTCAAGTATAACATTTTCACTTATTGTTTTTTGACTCAAATTACATCTTTTTTACTACTCCTTTCCTAGATTAAACTAATTTTTCTATTCTTTTATTTTCTAAAGTTTTTCGATATAGTTTTATTTCAAAATAGATAAAACAAGAACACAAAAGAAATAGTAGATGAATAAAAGAATATATTAAAAACAAATAAATAACACAACTAACTAAGAAAATAATTGAAAGATAAAATCTGAAATTTAAGATGAAATTATAAATTAACTTTATCTTTATATCAATTGTTTGAGGATTTGAGTAATGACCAATAGTCATAAAGAATAGAAAAAACTATTAGATTTTTTCTTTTTCTTCTTGAGTGGAGAGTAGAGAAAGCATGATTTTTTTCCCACTCTCTCTTTCTTTCTCTCAAACACCAAGAACATATTGTGTCTTGATTGTTGAAGGAAAAATTTAATGGATAAGTAATAAAATGTGGGACTTTTATAGAGGTTTAAAATGAATATAAAACTTTTAATTATAACTTATTAATTCTAACAATGAAATAGAGAATTTGTAGGATTGAAACTATTAATTTATCGGTTTTGTAGGAATTAAAATTACTAAGTACTACATTAAATAAACTTTATAGAAATTTGATAATTTATTTAGGAAAAGATAATTAAATAATAATAATAATAAATTAAATGCATAATAATGACTTTTAAATTTATTTTTTCCTTTTATATACAAAATAATAATTTCACGGGGCCTTCATGTAAAGCAAGGCTCTATACAACCTTCTAAATTACGTAGAGGTGGAGCCGCTACTTACTACAACCACCACCGTAAGCACCGGTAGTACTTCCGCCGCCTCTGTCTTCTCATTATCGCCCTGACATTTCTTGCAGCTTGAGCCTCTATCGTCACGGTCACGGCCACAAGCCAGTATGACCATCCACATCATTAAAACAGGTGCAAAAAATACTCCACGTACTCCAAGCCATGCACTCGAAAACTTGCTTTCTGCTTGCGTTTACCGAGCGTCACCAACAACAACAATGACCTCTCTCCCCATTTACTTCTACTATATCTGATGTGCAATTGAAGTATATTTCTTTATATTATATATAATAACGTCATCGCAACAAAGGCTTACGGAATAATTAGAAAGAATTCTACTATCTAGTTTTCTTAATAATTTTATGAGCAATGCAGTTCTTTTGAAAGTCTATGAACCCACCTGCCTGGGGTTGGTGGGCTGTCAATCATAATAATATCATATATGTATATATACATATATAGATACATAAATGTACAAAAATATACAGATGTGGGAAATGGTATTGGTTTCCAAGTGTAAATAATGATAAATGAACCACAGCACCACAAAGCTGATATGAGTTCCTCTCAGTCTCTCCATTTATTAACACTTTGGCAGATCGACTATTAAAGACTCTTCTTTAGCGCCTTTGTAATGAAATGAGTACTACCATGTGAATGGTATAGACTTTCCCCACCCACTTTTGACTATCCTGTGACAACAAAGCAGTAAATAAAGATTTATTACCTTCTATCTACCAACAATACGGTAGCTTCATTGTCTCTGGTACGCTTCTCTTTTCCCTCTCTGTTTTTATCTTCTTTTTTCTTCTTTTTTTAAATCATTTTTCTTGAATCTTCAGCTTCTTCAGAAATATTTCTTTATAATTGCTCTGTGTTTTGCTTATTGGAGAGAACTAATTAAGAGGTACTTTAATTAGTTCTTATGGTTTTTTTTTTTAATTTATTAGCTGTTATTGAGGTTTCATGA
Organism: Citrus x clementina; assembly: GCF_000493195.1. NCBI lineage: Eukaryota > Viridiplantae > Streptophyta > Magnoliopsida > Sapindales > Rutaceae > Citrus > Citrus x clementina. The sequence goes on along the minus strand of NW_006262688.1, from coordinate 11,255,651 downwards.
TTCAATGAGTTCCATATTATTGAAATTTCTGAAATCATACTTGATGGTCATAATTAGGTTTTCTACTTAACAAATCTAAAGAAGCTAAGAATTAAAGTTCACAATTGTTTTTATAACGTACCTTAAAATATAACTTAATCTGCAGTGGCTTTGCCTTTTTTTTTTTTCCGGGAAAGATTGATGGATCTCGAAAGTCTTAATCGAAGAAACAACAGACAACAAGACTTCATTAGCAGACTGCCAGATGAGCTACTTTGCAACATTCTTTCTCGTCTCCCTACTGAAGATGCTATTCGGACCACAATTTTATCATCAAGATGGAACGACCTCTGGACCTCAATTCATAATCTTTACTTCAATGACAGGAACTTCAGGCAGTCATTTGTTGGTGATGAGAACTCTTCTAAAACTTCCTTTATGATTTTTGTTGATCAAGTGCTTGCTCGTTTCCAATCGAAGGCTATTCAAGTTTTTAGTCTAAGTTGCGATTCACTTCGAACTAGATACGAATTATCTCGAGTCAATGCATGGATACGCTTTGCAATTGAACATAATGTTCGTGATCTTGAACTCTATGTATATATTCAACATCCTTATTACAAGAATGGCATGCATCTTAGGTTGCCTCAGCGCATTTTAACTTGCAAAACACTAACACAGTTGACCATGCGGACTTTTGTTCTTCTTGATATTCCTGACACATTGGTATGCTTCCCTAGTTTGAAAATCCTGTGTCTCACGGTTCAAATTCCATGTGGTGACCTATTGCAAAAGTTGTTCAGTAACTGTAATTGCCCTCTCCTTGAGGATTTGTCAATTGAAGGAGACATTGAGTATGAAGAGAATATTAATGATAGGCTGACTTTTAATATCTTTGTGCCAACTCTTTTAAGGTTAACCATTAGGCTGTATTCAGATAACTGTGGGTATGTTTCCGGGTGCAAGTTTGTCATTACTGCACCTAATCTACAATACCTTAAAATCAAAGATCGTTCCTTGGGATGCTTTGTGGTGAATGAAGCTCCCTTTTAAGGAACACATATTTGGATGTTGGCCATTGTTCATTGCATCGTGTAGTGTCAAAGGATTAGGCTAATTGTGCTATGGAACTTGTGAAAGGAACCAGCTGTGGGAGTTTCCTGTCAATGTCTGCTGAAATGATGGCGGTAATTCAACAACCTTAACATCCTTTTCAGATATTGTTCTTCGTGCTACCTTATTTCTTGCATGCCATATAGTTCTTGTATCTATGTTTATGAGGATTAGTTACGCGTTCCTTGATAGAAATATTTCATTTTACATCGGCTTTGTATAATTCTTTTTTAACTGATATCATAACTTTCTTTGAAGGCTCTAAGCTTTGCTTGTAGTGGTGATTTCCCTACATTTCCTAATTTGATCCATCTGGAATTGAACATTGAGCCTAGCTTTGGCTGGAAACTGCTGCCACACTTTCTCAGTAGCTCGCCAAATCTGAAAGTCCTTATCTTGAAGAAGGTGAGTTATATATATGTGTGCTTGTGTACGCGCGCGTCTATTTATTTTACCAAATGGTCTTGCTTCCTAAATGTTTGATTATTTATTTGTCATCAGGAACGACGTAGATTCTGTGATAGAATTATGGATGACTTAAATGCCAGCTGCGATCTGGAAGAGTATAATCCCGAAGCTTCCATTTGGATTGAACCGAAGACATTGCCAAGTTGTTTGTCATCACATCTTGAAGAGATTCAAATCAAAGACACATCTGGGAAAGATGATGAATTGGAAGCGATAAGATATTTCTTGAAATATGGCGTAGTGTTAAAGAAGTTTTCAATTGGGTTTCGTTCTCGATCCAAGGAACATCTGAAGAATGAAATTCTTATGCTACCAAGGGGTTCCATGACCTGCGAAATTGATTTCTAATCAAGGGATTGTTCTCTCTGATGATGGTGATAAATGAATCATGGGAAGGCGACCTACCTGAAAGTTTTTAGATTTTTGATTCCGCCAAAAAAAAAAAAAATGTTATTTTGTTATTTTGCTAACAGACCCAATTCGGTGTAGCGGAAGATTGAATGTATTTTGTGAACACATGTTTTGCTGAGAAAATCATATATGAATGTAAGTCATGGCACTGCTGATATAGCATTCGTACTCAATTCTAACTATTTTTCAGGATTCTTTACATTATGCATTATATACACACAGACACATATACATACATTCGTACACTCCTTATATTTGGCGGGATTTTAAGACCAACAGCACATAAGCGTTGATATCGGTATTGCTTGTGGAATAATCAATAATTTCATTCGTCGATGCCGAAAGAAAGGTAATTGAATGTTGAAATATACATTGTTTGATAAATTCTTCATTATTAGTATGTTAAGATGAGGAAAATGATCATTATGGACAATTATTTTCAAGTTAACATGAAATTTTGATGAGTAAAATTTGAGTTGATCGGCACCTTCTCTCCTTAATCTTAAGGTGGAAGGTGTTGGGATTATGTGCTCTTTTAAAGCATATTAATTTATTTTCTGATTAATAAAATATTTGAGATTTTTTAATTACATAAATATTTTGAATAAGATCAATTTAATCATATTATATGTATTTATGTGATCATCATATAGATTCACAGAAGACATAAATACAAGTTATCTTATAATTAAATAAATTAAGTTCGCAGTTGATAAATAGAGTTGGGCGCTCTATTTATGTTTAGACTGTAGTAAATTTATTGACTGATTTGTCTTAATCATGTATGAATTTACTGATGTAATTTAACTACATTAAGCTGGATCACATATGAGATTTAATTAACCTTGAAATGACTGTCAGACTTATTAAATCTAATAGGCATTGATTTTATTGCAATCTTAATCTTGAGTTAATTATAGTTTCATATTTGTGATTGTCATTTCATTTGAGTTACCAATGGGCGCGACATACATTTGTAGTCAAGATTACCCGGTATCTTGGTGGAAGCAATTATAAGCAGTGAGATTATAGATTAACAATATAGAATTTGTACAACACATCTCTTGATGGGTTTGTGTGACTTGATCATAGAATACTCTAGACAGAGTGTGTCAACATAATTAGTATGTTGAAAATGATTATTAGAGAAAACCAGCAAATATCAAGGAACAATACGTAATTAAATCGATTCGACAGTTGAGAAATCGATTTAATTAACGATGTGGTATAAAGAATTATGCAGTAAAAAAATCAACATGGCATGGGTTGAATTATTATTCGAGTACACTATCCTAGATAGTATACAATTATGGAGGTCAATTCCAATCTTTTAGTGGAGTAGATTTGGAATTAAATAATTGGGCTAGTTTAATTACATGCCTAATTATTGTAGCTACTATTGTATGTACTAATATGATCCCCGGGTTAACTCATTTAATTAACGTCGCTACTAGATTAATAAGTAAGATAACTAGTTATTTGGGTTAAAAGACTAAATATATTATTTAGTGTGAGACTCCATATAATGTGCTTGTATCTACGGGGCCTTATGTTATTTTACAAGGTGTGCTCTTATGACAAAAAAAAGTAGCATTACTTTTGATTTTATTATTTTTAATTTAAATCAAATTTGATTTAATAGAATTAAAAATATTAAAATATGGAGCCTGAGGTTTCCACTACGATAGAGATATAAAAGAGCTTATTTTCTCCCAAAAAGAAAAGAGGTCACATTATACAGATCAGAGAAAAATATTTTTTCTCTTTAATTTTGAGAGAAAATTTTTCTCCTGCTAGTTGCTTTTAGTGGTGATAAAGGCGCCCACACGTTAAGTGCAGATCAAACCTGAGTCATAACCTAGAAGATTATTGGTGACAGATCGTGATCTAACAAGCGTGGTGGTGACGGATCGTGATCTGGGAGCCTGGATTATTTTCAATTGTTCATCTTCTTGAATTGTCAATGTATGATTTTCTAGATTACGAATTCTTATATATTATATGAGATCGATTTTGAAATTTTTTTTATTTTAAAAAAACTGATTTTTCTCCAACAGAAATTTCAAGTCTCTTCATATAATTGTGGGAGTTTATTATCATTTTTTTTTGTCTTTTATTAAGATTTGATCTTTTGATTTGCTGCTGTTGTGCTCGTACACTTACCTGCATTATATATAATATTACAAAAATTGAGTTATAAAATTTTAGTAAAGTATATGAAAAAGCTAAATCAAAGAACAATTTAGTCTTCTCATATTTTGTAAAAGTTTAAAGGCTAAAAGCATTACGGTGTCCCTAAACCTGTATTTTAAATTCCATTTGTTTCTTCTGATCACGTACAAGTTTGTGACTACAGCTCGTAATCTTGAATGATAAATCTAATCATGCAATAGTACTTATGAAATGGTTTAGCAACCTTAGCTTGTCAATATATTTGATCATTAAATTGTCACTAGAAGAACATTGCTGCAACTTTTGCATTCATCATGGTTCTGATCATTATTTTGTCATTAGAAATTATTGGGATCATTCATAGACAAATACAGATTCAATTGATATCATGGGGCATGGGCAAGATACAAAGGGCCTTGCAGCTGTGGGCTCAAAATGAATAAAGTTATTTGATATGTTGCATAATTGCAAAAATAAATAAATAAAATTATTGATATATTGCATAATACGAAGTATTAGCCTTCAAAGACAAAAATCAACATAAAGTGTGTTATGTTTTTCCCTTATAACCTTAATAATTTGAGGATTTACCCCATATTTTTTACATAACTCTTATATAAATTTCTCTCAATGAATTTCTTGCAAAAGAGTAATAATAACTATTTGAATTTCTTAAAAAAAGTAATAAATAATACCTGTCCATTTGCAGTCCTTGTGAAACTAGATGTGTCGTGTATTTGTATGCTTTTTATGGCAACTTTAGTTTTTCACAGTGCAATCCACGGTCGGTTTTGAGGGATTTTTGGACCTTAGGCCAACTTTTTAGGCCTTTTTATATTCAACAGCGTCAATTCTTTTTTTTCTTTTTTTTTTTTGTAAAAAGAGGGCTCTAAAGAAGAAGAGTTAGAGGGACACAAAACGGGGGTGTGCCACCCCATACATATTCGAATACAAAATAGAATTCAATCCTAAAGGGACAGAATTAAAAAAAATGCACTCCAACAGGCAAACGCAAAACATACGTAGCAAGGAAATCGACCGCCAAATTGGCTTCGCGGTAGATGTGATTAATTTGAAGACTCCAATCCCTCCTCATGAGCTCCTGAATCATCTGAATTATAGCCGAAAGGTTATTGACATTAACATTATCCTCTTTTATATGCAACATAAAATCATTCAAATTATTTTTCTAAATTATACAAGCCATGGGTCAATACAAAAAATAAAAATAAATTAAATTTACAAAAAGAAGAAGAATAATAATTTAAAATAGCATAACTAAAATAATAGCACCTGAAAAATTGACTAGTTGGCATGAATATGTTGATTACACTTTTCCTTCTTCATCATCATACTCTTTTGTTTTCAAATAAATAATAGAGAATTTTAGAAAAGTAAGTATTTACTAAAAAGTTATGGATACAATCAATATTATAAAAATTTCATGAAACGTTTTGATAAGTTATTTCATTAGCTGCTCCGAAAAGTATTACAACACCCATCTTAATGATTTAGAGAATGAAATTAGCATTATTTCAATTATTATTTGTATAAAATAAAATTATAGATGAATCAGAATGATCCTTTTGGACATAAGATATCGAATGAGGGCTTAATTGGCCTCAAATTTATCATAAAGTAAAAATGGGACACCTCAAGAATTTGGCTAGCTTGTTAGTGCATGTTTGGCGCGCGGCTTTCAGGGGGTATGGGTTGTACAAAATTTTCAAAATCATGTTTGGTGCAGAAAATCAAGGGGAGGGTATGTATAAATTAATCAATTTTGGGTGGCTTATAAAGACCCGTTTCAATTTGTCAAACTTTTAAATTTCAAAAATTTAAGTTTCAATTTGTCAAACTTTTAAAATTTAAAAATTTAACTGTAAATCTACAGTGAATGGGAGCTATGTTTCCAGTGATTTTTGTATCTTTGTGTAGAATTCGAAAAGAGAATTTCAATGATACTAAATATGACCTAAACAACAATGTTTAAAAATTTTCAGTATGTGGTGGTCAGTGGCGGCCAATGGTTGCTACAGGTGATCAATTTATTTTTTATTATTAAATTTAAAAAAATTATAATTTAATATAATCTCATAATATAAAATATTAAAATACATTCTATACTTAACGCCAAACATGGGTTAGTGTATTATTTAATATATTCTAATACGATACAATCTATTACAAACCAGTACAGTGCGATGTACTAAACACACCCTTAAAATGGTAGCATGTATATCCACAGAGAAACTTAATGAAAAAGTTGTTTCATAGTTGCCCTATACTTGAAGATTTGTCAATCGAAGTTGTTCTCGAAGGTTTTTATGAACTTTATGATTGGTGACCTCTAATATCATTGTACCAACTCTCTTTAGGCTGAACATTAGGTTGTCCTTGTCAAGGTGTATTCTCGGGTATTCCTGGCACTAGTTTGTGATTTCAGCCGATAATCTTGAATACCTTAACATCGAAGATGATTTCTCTTTTAAGGAAGGTATATATGGATGTTGGATATTGCCTAGTAGAATTTATAGTTGTTGATGTCGAAAAACAACCTCTACGGTTGAATTTGTTTTCTGGGGAATAATAACACGAATCCAAGCTCCAACGTTAATCTGATTGCAACCTTCTGCACCTTCCAACCATAGAACACGGTTAGGGCATGACGATAGGGTTTTTGGCGTAGATCCTTTGATATTTAAATCAAATGTTTTGCGTATAATGAAAGAAAAATGAAAAAAAGGAATCGAAAATAAGTTAAAATTTAGGAATTCTCTAGTGGAGGCGTTGTAAATCTTATAAAAAGTAGAAAGGCTTTAATATTGGTAACTTGTAGAATTTTTTGGTTAATTTTTCTATCCCCCACCTCTGATACTCTTTTCAGCTTAAATAGGCTCTTAGTTGTGGTTGGTTACCTCCTTGGTTTCAGCCCATTTTCTTGAGCAATTGCAGTTGGTTGTCAATTGAAGGTAGTTTAAAAAGTTGTGGTACGTAACCTCCCTAAGATATAGGCCATGTTGTCCTGACAAATAATTTTTCATGTCAAGCTAACACATCCTCAAATCATATAAATGAGTTTTCAGGTTGAATTACTTCACTTTTAGATCAAATTGGTAGATTTTCATGTCGCTCATATAGATTTAAGGTTGCATTTATAAACCAAGTCGTTCACATAAGCTTCAGGTTATAAACCAAGTCATTCACGTAGGCTCCAGGTTGTACTTATAAATTAAGTCGCCAACATAGGCTCTTGGTTATGCTAATGAGGTTTGCTCAACGGTAGTCAGTTTTGAGTGGGTTAGGGTCGACTATATTTCTCTGAGTCTTGTGATGGAACTGGATCTGAAGAAGTAGGCTCAGATGTCTTCCTTGTTTGAACCTCTACTTTGTTGTCAAATAATTTTCCTCTTCTCAAGGTCATAACAGATTTTGCTTCTTTATGTTGATGGCTTGAACTCGATCCAACTTCATGCACCCCTTTAGGATTGGGAATTGATTGACTTGGGAATTTTCCTTTTTCTCTCTCAGCTACAGTAGTTGCTAATTGACCCAATTGATGTTCAAGTTTTAGAATAGCTTGAGTGTTTGACTGAAAAGCTTGTTGGGTTGACTGAATGAAACTTTGCAGTGTATCCTCTAAAGAAGGTTTTCTTTGTTAGGGTGCAACAAATTGAGACATAGGTTGTTGGGCAGGAGGATGTACTTGGTTAGGAGGGACAAATTGTTGATTGGGCATGTTCAACTGTTGTCCTCCTTGGTTTGACAAAGGTTGATTTTGTTTCCAAGAAAAATTAGGGTGATTCCTCCAATTAGGATTATATGTGGGTGAATATGGATTATTGGGGGTTTTCTCATATGATTGTAAGGCATGTACCTGCTCAGAAAAAGCCTCTTGATAGGCTGGTAATGATGGACAATTCTGTGCTGTATGAGACAAGTTAGAACAAAGAGCACAAACCTCATTAGCTACACTAGGATGATGATTCATTGATTGGTTCAGAGCTAAGGCATCTACTTTCCTAGAAAGTGTAGCTAGAGTGGATTTCACATCAAAATCATCCTTAACTTCATATAACCCCTTTCTAGAAACTTGAGATGATTTTTCTCTTTGATTTGAGAAATCCCACTGTTGAGAATTCTTAGAAAGTGAATTAAAGAAATCCCATGCAGCCCCTTCATGTAAGTTCAAAAATCTCCCACCATTCATAGACTCTACCATATGACGATTTGACATGGTTAAACCGTTATAAAAGCATTGTATTAGTCTCCATTTCTCAAAACCATGGTGGGGGCACTTAAGGAGTAAATCATTTAATCTTTCCCAACACTCATAAAATTGCTCACCCTCTCTTTGATAAAAATCACTTATCTCTCTCCTAAGGGCATTTGTTTTAGACATAGGGAAAAACTTGGTGAGGAACTTATTACTCAATTCATCCCATGTACTAATAGACCCAGCAGGAAGTGAATTCAACCAAGCTTTTGCTTTATCTTTTAATGAGAAAGGGAACATACGAAGCCTAATTGACTCATCATTAAAATTTTGAAAACGAAATGTAGAGCATATGTCAAGAAATTCCTTAATGTGCAAATATGGATCCTCTCTCTCTAACCCATGAAAGGATGGCAAAAGTTGAATGACAGAGGGCTTAAGTTCAAAGTGTGTTGCTGTAGTTTGTGGCAACACAATACAAGATGGTTGGTTGGCTGCAAGTGGTGAAAAATATTCTCTAAGGGTTTTCTCTGCCTGTACTGGTGGAAGTATTGGCAATAGTCTATTTGGGTCATCCATCACTTCTAAAGAACTAGCTTGACTACTATCAATTTTTGACTCTCTTTTAACCAAACGATTTGTTGAATCACGTTCCCAAACACTCATAAACTAACTAGACAAGGAAAGAAAGAAAAAATAATAATACAATAAAATAAACCAATAATAATGAGAATAAACGAAATGTAAAAATAAAAGAAATCAAACAACCAAACAATGAATTTAAAGACAAAGAATTTTTTTTTTAAATAAAAGACAACCTAAATTATAACTAGTGGAAGAATCAAATCAACCTAGATTAAACTGACTTTCTGGCACAATCCCCGGCAACGGTGCCAAAAACTTGTTGTGAAAATTTTAATATACTCGCAAGCGCACGAATCTAGAAATAGAATAGTGGTAACGAGGTCGATCCCACAGGGATTGTTATAAATTGAAAAGTCTTATTTAAATCTAAAATTAATATTAATTCTAACCTAGTTGATCAAATTGAGTTTTAAGAGAAATTAAACTAATTAAACTAAGGAAGCAATTAAAATAAAGGAGAATTCAATGAGATAAAAATTACCAAGGTTTCGGAATCCACCACTATTCAACTAGTAATTATCTAATTATTAATTAATCCCCAATTTTAGAGTGACAACTCGAAATCAATCTATGTCATCTCATGGATATAACAATTAAGCCCAAGTAATTAAATCTAATGTAGGTTCTTTTTCTGCTTAATAATATGACATCTAAGAATCTCATGTAAACATATTGAATAACAAAGAGTCAAAGTTTCCTAAGCACTCTATGTAAACAATTTAATGAAAGACATAAAATCAAAGATAATTATGTATAAACTTTATAGATCCAAGCATAGAATTAATCGAATATTAATCCTAACAATCAATAATGCATGATAGGATTGATGAAAAGATTTTATTAACATCCAATTAATCATGTGAAAATAGGAGAGGGGAATCATCAAAGAAACATATATAGGGAAATTAGTTAAATAAAAGATAATTATTCTACTGAAATAGGGTTTTCATCGTTAACCTCAGTGTAAGAAAAATTAGCTAGACA